>NW_020837966.1:26357652-26883751 GCF_003676395.1 Aethalodelphis obliquidens | reverse complement strand
CCTTTTTTTTTTTTTTTTTTTTTTTTTTTTTTTTTTTTTTTTTGCTTCACACTGATGCTTAGGAAGAAAACGTTGCCTTGGAGAATAAGGCTGAGAGCCATACCCTAAAGGAGGGTATACATTGAGATGGGAATAGGCTGCATCCTTAAGCACTTCATGGAGAAGGACCACTGTGCTAGCCTGCCCTGCTTAACTCCAGAGTTTTATACGGGAAAGAAAGATGTTTCTAACTTGCGTAAGCCACTTTATTTTAGTTTTTGTTTTGTTGTTATTATTGTTGTTGTTACTGGTAACTAAGTTCAATGCTAACCAATATAAAGAATATCCTATTTGTAATTTTGTGTCTGTTTTCTCTTTTTTGTTGCTTAAAATCAAAATGGTCAGTAAAGCCTCAAGTCCTGAGAAAGAACACCAGGTGAGTGTAAGAAGGAACCCTTGTCTTCACCTGAGTTCTCTAGGAAACAGAGCCTGAGGCAAAGATTAAGTGCTGGTGGCTATTTGCAGGTACAATCTCAGGGCAGTGAGAGTGAGGCAAAAGGGTCAGATAAGGAAGGATGAAAACAGTGCAAAGTAATGTGTTACCACACTGGCCGCTGATTCACAGTGAGTCATAAAATGATATAGCAGGTTGCTTGCCACTCAGCCATGAAGGATGTCTTCAAACAGGCTGTGTGGATAAACCATGCTATAAGCACTCCATGGGGGGAAGGAGGGAGGGAAAATTGACCTATGTCGCCCCTTCCTTGGATAACCAGAATTCTCTCCTCAGGCAATTGACTCCTCTGGATTGGATCAACTGACTCCTTCAATGTATCTCAAGGACACAGAGCTCACACACTGTGGTATCGTGTTTCCTTCAATCTCAGAAGGGAAAGAGGAGCTGGAAAATTGAAGGTGTGTGCCACTAGGCCTGGCTGTGTGGTGGTAGCCAGACAGGGGAACCCAGAACTCCCAGGTAAGTGACATCTGGTCCTGGCAAGATGCCTCAGAAGCTGACTTAGAACAACAAACCCACCATAGTTTCCATGTCCATCAATGCCTGTCAACTCAAACCTGAGATATGATGAAAATTTGACCTGAAAACATCTCAAAGCTGACATTTGCAGTACCCAGCATGGATGGGTCCTTAGTATATACACAGTCCTACCTATGAATTTGGTCCTGGCTTTTAGACTTTTTAAGAGAGAGAGAGAGAGAAATAGAGAGGGAGAGAAAGAGAGAGGGAGAGAGGGAGAAAGGAAGAGAGGGAGAGAGGAAGGAAGGAAGGTAGGAAGGAAGGAAGGCAGGCAGAGGGGAGGGATGGAGAGAGGGAGGGAAAAGTAGAAGAATATTTAACAGATAATACATATGTTCTGCAAAGCCTAAAATATTTATTATCTGGTGCTTTACAGGAGTTTTCTGACCTCTGGCCTAGTCAATAGACAGTCTACACCCTTGTAGACCTAGATAAACCCTGGAGGATTTGTAGACAATGGTTGTGCCGTAGTGAAAGAAAGTCATCTTCCTTTTTGCCTATTCTCAAGTTTTGGATAATTTTCTTGACACATCTTCCATGCTGACCTACCGGAATGGCTATGAGGGTCAATTTACCTAATAAAGCAGTTAGCAACCTCTAGAGTGTCACTCATGTACAAAGGGGTGTCGAGCCTTCAGTGCAGGGTCGATGGTTTTCATAAGTAATCCTTCAGGATCTGACAACTTGTAATGGCATCTGCCCAAGGTGGACTCTCCAAAGATATTCAGAATCCAAAAGTAAGAGTTTTCACCTCCGTGAATTCTGTTCCACTGTGCCATCTTCAATCCCATTAGGTTTTATGAGAAAAACTGCACTTTCATCCTTCAGGATTGGCTCATAAATCATTGAGAATATTGGGCCTTTTACTGAATTTTGCCTTTTTGTTTGTTTGTTTTCAACTACCCAACTGCTTTCAGCAGGACAGCACTGTCCTCCCTCCTCCACGGCCCAATTACGATGCATCATAACCATCTTAGTATATTAAACTTGTTCCCATGCAGACCAAGAATTCCTAAGCTATTAATATGTTTTCTAAAAAACGAGGGTGATTAATAAAATTAAGCAACTCTTTCTTCTTGCCCACTCCAAAATAAAACTCCTACTGATAATTTATGAAAATCCATTCCAGCTTTATGAAATACACCATTTATCTTCATTAGGTAGTTTACTAATACCTATGGACCTCCCACTGGGTATGAAACATTCTGCCACATATTTTAGCAGATGGAAAAATAAGAAGATTTAATCCATGTCCCTAAGAAGCTTAAAATCACCTTAGATTTAAAAGAAATGCAAAGCATATAGCCACAAGGGCAAACACAAGAAATGCAAAGTCCAAAGTATGGTGACATCAACAGGTGGGATGCCTTAGCATTTGGAATCAGAATAGTGCATGTGCCCAACTCCAGGAAGCAGTCAAAGAGAGGTTGCCCATTTTATAAGGAGCTTTGCAAACATTAGTTACTACTATGAAAAATCTGAGTATTTCAGATAAAACAGAAATTTATGGGTTTTCTTGAAAAGGTTCAATGTTCTGGCAAACCTGGATCCGCATTGTCACGTGGCAAACAACAACTAGATTCTTCCTTCTCAGAGGGTGAAAGAGGGAACCAGCAGCATGGCATCACCTGGGAGCTTGTTAGAAATAGGAAATCTCAGCCCTCCACCCCCCGCCCCAAAACTACAGCCCCAGAGACAAGGTGCTCAGGTCACCTCCAGGCACACGGAAGAAGCACTGAGCTAGACCTGGGTGTGGTCTCTAGATAGACACGTGTTTTCCCGCTGTGGTCCCTGCCACTCCATCTCCCTTCACATCTGGTCTTCACTTATTTACATTACCTGCCTGGCCTGGGTACCTACTCCGGGCTTCATCCATAATCCAAACCCTTTGGTCTATCAACCAAAGCCATCCAGAACTATATTTCAAAACTTTCTCTCACTATTCCCCAGCCCAAACCCTTCCATTCCATTCTCACTCTCTAATACATCTGTCCTCCCATCACTTCCCCCATCATTTCTTTTACCTCAAGTGCCCTCCCCTGAGGGCACCAGGCCTGACACATAGCTGGAATTTGATAAGTGGTTATTTCATTCATCCAGTTATTTATTCACATTTTAAGGTATGTACATAGACACGGTTCTCATTCCTAATTCATGCGATTCTTCTAATGTCAATTTGGTTCACATTTGTACTCCTAGCACCCAGCACAATGCCTGGCATATAGTAGACATTCACTGATGAAAGTACAAATGTAGGAACAAATAAACCAATAAGTGAAGGAATGTCCTAATAAAGCCAGAACTTCAGGTGACAAATATTTATTACCCATCAGGTACTGTGTTGGGCCCTGTAGATACAAGGTAAATAAGATATCATCCCTATTTTCAATGAGTTCTCAATACATCTCGAGAGCCTGACAAATAAGCCATAATTGCCACACCAGAGAATTTGAGCTACAATATACAGAAGTGTAACCGTTATCTACTGCTTTAATAATGCTGCATAACAAACAACCACAAAGCCTCGGTAGCATGTTACAATCATTACTTATTATTCGTGAATTCGTGGTGGTCAGCTAAGCAGCTTTGCTATTCTTGTCTGGACTTGATTATATACCTGAGATCTGACTAGAGGTCACATGCTCTTGGCTGGAATTACTGGCTCATAAAACCATTTTCCCAAGGAAATAATCTAACTTTGCACCACAGAAACTACGTCTGTGTTGTGTTTAGGTTTGTTTTACAATATATGAACTGTCATCCCTGCCACGTATGTTCACCTGGCAACACTTCTTGGTGATGCCCTTCGTTTTGAACCCCAGAACAGGCTGCAGACATGGCATGAGATGATTTGAAAGAAGTGGCTCAGTGCTGTGCTGGATTTCGTGAGACTTGCACCAACTGGAACTGACCTTCAAAGGAATCCTAATAGCAATGTGGTAAATACTTGGAACTTCATTGTGGAATGACTCAGAACCTGCAGAAACACTCAAGAGCTTTAGCAAGTCTTTCTTTGTATCATGTCTGCTAACATCTCATTGGCCAAAGAAAGTCACATGATAAATTCAGAAACAAAGGGCAAGCAGATAGACCTCTTTTGTGATGGGAGTAAATAGGGATAGAGTAAGATTAGACAGTTTAAAAATCCCACTAAGGGATGAAAGACAGAAAGGGAATTTTAAGGGAGTTTGGGAGACTGTTATAAGCTAAGGACCACTCAAGAAAAGAATCCAGTAGCCTAGCAACAATCTACTTTACCTGGAAGGAAGACCAGGCACACTCAAGCCACAAGTCCTAATAGTTAAAACACAAGACAAAAGGTATGGGGTCTGAATCTTATTACATGAAGTCAGGGCGTTAATGGTCCTTGAAGAGTAGCATTTCTGCACATAGCCAAGACAGGAATACGGGTGAAAGAGGAAAGAAACTAGGTGAAAGGAGACATTATACTGAAACCTGAGATGAATTACCATATTTTAGTATATGTTACCACCCTTTTGCTAATATATGTATGATTTAAATAGCAACATGACAGTCCTGGTTAGACCATATAGGGTTAAAGGAGGAACTAATGATGTAAGCCTTAACGTCTACCGAAAAATGAGAAAGGAGGTGGTCGGCTCCCCTCCCCGTTTTTCCTTTGATTATAAAAATGTAGCCCTCTTTGTTCCTGGGGCTGTGCTCCCTTGCCTGCACGCTTGTATCTCTCACAAGCATCCTGTGCTAATAAACTCACACTTTGTCTATCACTTTGCCTCACACGCTGAATTCTTTCTGCATCAAGACAAACGAACCTGAGCTTCAGTAGGTCCTGACACCGAGTGAGTGAGTGGTTTCAATCAAAAGATAGGGGGTTCAAGTCCCGTCCTGTGTCAGGGATTGTGGGTTCAGGTCCCAATCTGAGGTGCGGCTGGGAGTGAGTCCCATCCAAGGAGGAGTGGAGTTTCAGCAGGAGAAGCTTTGAAGTCACACAGCAAAGGGTGTGGATACAAAGAGGGAGGAAGAATTGAGCCATTTTTGTTACTGATCAAAGCAAGTATGAAAAAAGTGCTATTAGGCAGGAGTTTAAAATCTAAACACAGGAGCATGATTGTGGACGCTTTTCCATTCCACAATCCCAAGATCATTTTTTCTAAATACCTTCTAAACCAGAAAGACCATTGCCATCCAAAGCCATTAAAAAAATAACAAATAAAATTACGGAGCCGTTTCAGTGTATCAGGCTCTATGCTGGGCACTTCACATGCCCTCCTTCATCTCTGCCTCTCCTAAGGGCGCTAACACAAGTATGCTTACTCAAGTTACAGAAGAAACTAAGATTCAGAGAGGTTCCATAACTTTCTCAAGTCCGCACAGCCAAGACTCAAGCCAGGATTCCAGCACCCTAGAACTTTGCTCTCCTCAGCTATGCCACAGAAGCGATTATGAAGATTATGCCTACCACCTTGTCTCTCTTTCTTACTGAGAGAGGCTGTGCCACGGTTTCCACATACAGATTATTTTTGGACAAACGTAGAGTCTCAAGAATTAAAATGTCAGTAAGGGAACCACCAGGGGTAAACTACAGCACAGGTCAAGTCAGCCATGAAACTGCAGTTGTCTATTTCGAGTGCCATTGTGTACTAATAGACAAGACCTATTTGTTTTCCTTTTCCTGCATTATTGAATTCTGTAATTGCTTCTTCGTTCAAAAAGTTCTGATGCCTTTTGTGCCGTGTCCATTACAAGACAAATTCAAGTAATCCCGAGGATGCTAATAATCATGACTGTGTCTTTTCAGCCTGGGGAGAAGGCATTTTTAATGAAACCATTTCACATCTCAAGTTTGAAAACTATAGCCTAAGTATTCCTTCCTATCACTTACTCTATTCTGGGTGGTCCTTTGACAGCCTTTGCTCAAGATACAAGAAGGAAGAAACCAAGTACATCGACCAGAGCATTCGCGGGGTCCCTTGATGTTTCCTTGCCATCAGAGAAAACCTCCTCCCCCTAAAGGACTGGATTCTCACGTGATGCAATCCATTTACTCTCTCTCTGGAAATATGCAATTTTCCATCTGTTCCAGGAGTTGGCGCCCATCAATGTCTGGTATGGAGTAAAAAGCTCAAAACATCAAATAAAGACTTGCCTCAGCAATTCTTTCAAATTCCCCAGTGGAATTTCTAAAATAGCCCACCTTTCAAAGTGGCATAAAAAGCACTGAGCCATTTAGTGATTCAGCCAGAAATACAAAGCCCAGGCTGTTCATCCTTAAGCATTTCCATAAGGTAACAAACAAACAAAAAACCAGCAAAGAGAAAAGATAACTTTTTCTTATGATCTACATCAACGATGGCAAAAGGCTTCACCTCACATGACAACTCCAATCAAGTAGTAGTTCTGCCTGAAGTGCTGGGTTGAGAATTTTGAAGTCATGTCTGGACATGGTGGGAAACGTGCCGTGATCAGTTGGTAATGTCTGCATATATAACGAGGAGTGGAAGCCTGTATGCCATCCTGGCGTCCTCCTTCCAAAAGTCACAGTTGTTTAAAAGTTTATTCATCTAGAGTTATCTAGTATGTTTTATTATATATGGATAATTTAAAAGTATCTTTTAATGCTCAGCATAACTGATGGCATTAAAGAAATTACAGTACACATCAGCAATTTTCCACAATGGGCCGCTGCTCAGAAAAGTGATCAAGGGTTTTCCCTAGACAACTGTGTAAGAAACCGATAACATGCTTACATCTTTATTGCTCACATCTAAGCTCCATAAAATTGGCTTCACCCAATTGGATTTCTCTTTAAAAATAAATAGTTGTTCTTTCCTATTCTCACCCAACACTTTAGAATTTGAGTGCTATAAAATGACTATGTAACCATGTCTTTCTGCAGTCCCAGCGTACAATCATTGGCTTTTTGCTAGACACATGGTCAGACAATACTGACAGCCTTGTTCAATAAAAGCGATGCAACCTGGTCACACATCTCCAAGGACCGCATCGGATCATTAGGTAGAAATTAACTGCCTTTCTTGTCTGGTACCTCATTAAAGTTCAAAAATAATAGTTGTTCCAGCTAGTTAGCACTATTGTACATCTCCGAGTATCACCTGTAGTGCCTTGGTAAGAGAAACGACTTTATCGATTGATATCAGCAGAGACCTGGGAACGAATGATGTTCTGTTCATTAAACAAAAGTTGGAGTGCACAGCGACATGCCTGCCATCAGCGAAGCCAGGCAGCTGTTGGCTTAACTGACATCTAAGTGGGACGAGATGAGAAGCCTCCAATTTCTCTTTTCTTTCTTTTTCTTCCTTTCTTGTTTGTGTTCTTTTCTTTCCTTTCTACTTTTCACCCTTTGTTTCCTTGCATTTCTTTTTTCCTTTTTTGCTTTGATTCTTTCCTTTCTCTCATCTTTCAACCCCAATTACCTATTTCTAGCCCCTGAGACTGTGAGCTGTGAGCTCAACGTATACCAAGAGCGCTCTTTCACAAGCCACACCTGGTCTACAAGACCGCTATCAGATCCTTTTCAGAGAAGGGCTTTGCCGCTGGCTGGGGAGGGCTAAGGAGGAAGGGAGCTCGAGTGGACCACCTAGCTGCCTCCTATCTGGTGCTGCCTCCATCGCTGAAACAGAGTAAGAGAAAAGTCTGGTTCCCACGGTCCTAAAGCTTCCTCTAAAATTAGGTGATAAGCTGTGGCTCAAGGCAGATATAGAAGGAAAATAACTTTCATCCACATTCTTTTTTTTTTTCTTTAATAGGATTTGGGGGAAATATCATGCCATTCCTCGGTTGCAGCCAATGTTGGCCTATTCCCAGTTTGCACAGTGGCATAGGCTGCCCACTCAGAAAACAAACCAGTACAGAGAGCTAAGGGGGCTACTTCGGCCTGCAGTTTAAACGGGTGGTCGGTCACAGCTGAGAGTCTCACAGCAGAAAATTCACTGGCGCTCACAAGGTATGTCAGCCCCTCTTGCCGACAGAGCCCTCTGTCTTGTTTTGCCGCTGGATCCTAGACCCTATAAACCACATCTAACTTCCCTGAGTAAAAGATTGAGACTGAAACCTGGTCTGTGTTTATCATTCAATATTATTAGAAGATCACCTTTATCAAGGGCTTAGAGACACCAAGATTTTTGCATAAATTAATCTACTTTGATTTTCACAACGACCTTGTGAAGTGAGAACTGTTGCTGTTTCCATTTAACAGATGGGGAAACTGAGGCCTAGATGTGTGCACTTATTCGCCTGAGGTCACACAACCAGGGGTGGTGGAGCCATGACTTAAAGCAAAGCAGCAAAGCAGCCGGCCCCAAAGCCCTTGTCCTTGATCCCTACTGTCTCCCTGTAAAAGCCTATGGAAGTGTCTGTACAAGGACTAACCTCAAGTCCACAAAAACCCACAGACTGGGTACCACTGTCCCAGGCCCAGCTGAAGTTTCATTTTCCCTGTGACACCTTTTCTATTGCCCCAGCCTGTGTGCATCTCTCCCCACAGAGTATCAGTTAGCATGTATTTCCATTTGTACTGAAATTTCACTTCTTTTTTTTTTTTTTTTAACCATTTTCTCTGTCTCCCAACTAGACTATGAACTCCTTGAGGGTCAAAACACTTCCTTGCACTTCATATATTTGTCCAAAAAGGAGAGAATTTCTCCAACCTGGCTTCGCATATCAGAGTCACCCAGGGACCTTGTTAAAAATACAGATGGCTGACACCCGTCCCTGGACTAGTGCACTATTCTCTCCAGGAAGGGCCCCAGCATCTGTATCTTAACTCATTTCACTAAGTTCTTCTGAGGCACAGCCAGGCATGTAAACAATTGTCTTAACTATCATATCTAAAAGAGGTTTAAGGAACTCTCTTCTTAAAATGGCAAAGGAGTCTGGCCATAGACATTTTTCATGACCACGCTACTGATCTTCCTCTACCCCCCAGATCCCCTGCTTAAAGGAGAGGTCTGAGTGGCCCCTTGTGCCCTCAAGTGACCCAGACCCAGAACTGTACTAGACCCTTGAGGTAAGAGGCACAGCCTGGCCTAATAGAAGCCCAGATCCACGCACACACCCCAGGCAAAGCTAAACTGTCCAAGTGCTGTCCCAGAGGTGTGTGCAAAATGCCCTTGGAAGCAAGAAGAGGAATTTGGGAAGGCTTCTCCAAGGAGCTTACACTGGTTGAAGGATGAATACACATGACAAAGAGTGGCACTGGGGATCAATTTGGGGAAAGATCCAAGAATATATATGAAAACATGAAGAGGTAGTCAAAATTATCTGGGTTTTTTTTTAAACAACCCCCAAATTGCCTTTAATAGAGAAATGGTTATAAACGATAAAATAGCTATACAGTGGAAACTCTACAGATGGAAAACAATGAATGCAGTAGAACTACATATGCTAATGTAAGATAATTTCCAAGATATAGCGGGAAAAAAAACAGCAAGGTACAGAGCCCTGTGAATTGTATGATCCCATTAGTGCTTAAAAAAAAAAAAGTAGGTGGGAGTTGATAAGACTGGGGACACACACATTCACAAACACCTTTGCCTAAGGCAAGAATACCTCTGGAAATATACATGAAATACACTGGAAAGAGTGACTAGGAGGCAAAAGAAAGAATGTCTCACAATATGCTCTCTTCATATTGAGAGGTTAATGTGCTGTATATTAGTTCTTTGTTTAAAAAATGGGTTAAGTATTTTTTAATTAATTTTTATTGGAGTATAGTTCATTTACAATGTTGTGTTAGTTTCAGGTGTACAGCAAAGTGAATCAATTATACATATATATATATCCACTCTTCTTAAGATTCTTTTCCCATATAAGTCATTACGGAGTATTGAGAAGAGTTCCCTGTGCTATACAGGAGGTCCTTATTAGTCATCTCTTTTTTATATAGTAGTGTGTATGTGTCAATCCCAATCTCCCAATTTAGCCCTCCTCTCCCCTTCCCTTTCGGTAACTAAAAGTTTGTTTTCTGCATCTGTGACTCTATTTCTAAGTATTTTAAATATATGTTGTTGGAGATCAAATAAAAGGAAAACAAATGCCATCCTACAGAACCGGTCCCTCCTCTGGTAAAAGGTGCCCCATCACTATGGTGTCCAAATAGAACCTGGTCAACTGCCAGGCCCGATGATGCCGGCAAGGAGCGAGATGGATTCAAGCATTGATGTTAGTTGGATGAGATGCCCTTCTGGGTACCAAGGCATCAGGAAACTCTCAGACTCTACATGCAATCATCTTCAGGCAGGGCTGGCAGCACCGAATTCAAGGAAACGAGCCCATCATCAGTACTCAATAAAGTCACTGAATCCAAAATCTAATTAGAACGTCTACATTTTGAAAGTCTGCTAATACATAATAAAGCCGCATTTAACCAGGATTTAAATGAAGTTAAATTTGTATTAACAAATACTCTAAAGGTCGGAATCATTACTTTCAACACAGGCAGGTAGCATCTACTACAAATATTTTTCCCCGCATAGGCTACTCCTTGGTTCTGCTGAAATTGGCGTGCCCACTGCCTCTCACTGTCTTGCTTCAGCGCTGGGAGCCCTCATCTCCTCCTTCCTGCTCCACTCCAGGGCGGCACAGCCTTTGGGATGTGATCAGGTAGCTTTCTCAGGCCATTTCCTTCAAGCTCCTCATTGTTGAAAAAGAAATTTTTTCTGTGGCCTGAAACCCCCTGGTGGGTGTAATTCCAGGGGCTATGTCTCACCACCAGGAGGGTGAATGAAGGCAGGAGCATTAATCAAATTTGGAAACAACGAAGAAACTGTGGGTTCCAAGCGGATAATTAGCAGCCCACAGTGTCAGACTTTAGAACGCGAAAACTGGAGAGCCCTGTGGCTGAGCTGCATCCTTGTGAGATTCAACAGCCAATCTGCAGCATCCCCCTCCCCAACCCTGGGCTTTGGCAGCAAATATTACCTCCCAGTGCATAATGTCAATGTCATTAATCTACTGGTTGTTTCTATTTCCTATCTCACTGTCATGAACCACAAGAAAACTATAAATGGATCCATTTGGTATTGTTCCCAACATGGCATGGGGGGTTTCATGAGTGCTTCTAGCTAGAGTGAAGTGTTTCTTGAGCAACTACTATAGACAAAGGACATTCAGAGATGCATAGTTGATGTTTCATCAAAATAAGTAAATGTTCTATGTGGTGTTTCTCTACCTCTGGGCTTCTCATACTTTTCACCCAAACAGAAATGTTCTCCTACCTTTCAAGATTCTACCCCTCCTTCACGGCACAGCTAAATCCTGCCTCTTTAAACACCATCCCTGATTCCCTGATTCCCTTTCTCTTTTGAGACCCCATAGTGCTTTGTATGCTCTGAGAGTACATTTCATGAACGTCATGATATAGTAGTTCCCTGCATATATTCCTTATTCTCCCTCCCAGAGATGCTTAATCAGTATCTCTCCCCATTCAGTGCCCAGCACAGAGCCTTAGAAACAGCAAGCTTCCAAAATTTTTCAAATGAAGAATAGAAATTACCATGGAATGTTGTAGTGGACTGAATAGTGGCCCCCAATATATATGCCCACCCAGAACCCGTGAATGTGTTTACTTGCCAAAAGGGTCTTTGGAAATGTGATTGAATTAAGGATCTCGAGGCAAGATCATCCTGGATCTACCACGTGGGCCCTAATCCAATGACGCATATTCTTCTAAGAGACAGAAATGGAGACAGAAATGTAGAAGAGGAGGAACCCTGTGCTGGCCAACGTGAAGACATAGGCAGGGACTGGAGCGATACCGTGACAAACCAGAGACGCATGGAACCATCAAAAGCCGGACGAGGCCAGCAAGAACCCCCTCCTAGAACTTTCTGGAGAGAACGTGGCCCTGCCAACACCTTGATTTCAGACTTCTGTCCTACAAAACTGTGAGAGAACAAATCTCTGTTGTTTTAAGACTCCAAGTTTGTGGTGATTTGCTACAACAGCAAGAGGAAACGAATACAGATATGGTTTCGGGCTTTAAAGAAATTAGTTGGAGGGACGACACAGGCGAATTTTGTGGAAGGATATTCACACATAAAAAGACAACAGTAAAGTCCAGTGTTATAAGGTGCTACATGAGTTGCCCAGTTTTCAGATACCAGTCATTCATTCATTCTGTAAATATCAACTGATCACCTCTTATGCTCCAGGCTCTGATGACACAGCAGTGAACAAGGCGGGCCTGTTTCCAGACTCACAGAGCTTAGAGACTGGGAAGAAACTGCAAAACTCGAAAGCCCCACAGGGCCCAGGCAGGTGATGGAAAACAATAAGGTAGTGTCGGTGGATTTCTCATTCACTCTCCCATTTTGATAAAATAGAGATACAGAAAAATAATTCTCCACTTGAAAAAATAGCAGCACAACCATGATCGTAAATTGCAACAAGACTCAGGCTTCATTTGGAGAGAAACAGTAGGGAGGGGTGGGGACTGCAGCAAACTAGGGACACACACCGCAGCTAAGGGGCGGCTTCCTCTCCAGCGCTGGTTGCTCCCATATGGAAATGAGAGCACAGTGTTAGGATGCCTATTTTTAAGAAAAATCAGAATTCTAGGGTTTTGACTGCCGTCTCCTTTGAATGAAGGCTCAAACGCTTTTAAAAATGACAAACCGGAAAATAGACCAGTGCACCTAATCCTGCCCTTGTGCCTCCAGTGCCTTTGGCTCAGATATTAAATGAGTTCAAAAGAAAAATATCTCCCTATGAACTGTACCAATCAAAGAATGCACAAAACCTGTGAGACCTGAGATGGACCTTTAAAAGTGGGGATGTTCTTGGCAAGGAGAGGGAGACTATTCCAGGTTAGGAGAGTCTCTCATTGAATGGGAAGCTACATCAAACATCTTCAAGGCCTTTCCAACCCCCAACTGAGGCATAAAGATGGGACTGCATGGGAACCATGCCAGATAAAGAAGAGACAAATGTGTAAAAGGTAAGAAAGTCTGGTAAACGGAGATAAGAGAGTCTTCCTCTTTAAACGCTGTGCTTATGTAGATCAAGTGGAAAAGCAGAGCTTCCTAATTCCTTTCATTGCTCACGCTTATACTCAGAGAGGAAAAAAACCATTCCTAGTGAGCATTTTTATGGGACTTCTAAAATTCAGAGACATCTTGGAGAGAAAAGGAAGAAGAGGAGTTGAGAAAGCTGAAGATCATTTATGCATTCATTTATTTATGCGTGTAGAGCATCTGCTAAGTGCCAGGAGTTATCTTAGGAGTTGAGGATGCCGCCCTGAATAAAGCCGGCAAAGCCCTCATCTTCAGGGAGCCTCTATTCCCGTGAGGGAAGAGAGAGAACAAACAAATAGACAGTAAATACATAATATGTCAGTTGTTCAGCCATGGGACTGACTCTCTGGGGAGGAGTTCCAGACAGAGGGAACAGCAAGTGCAAATGTCCTGAGGTGAGACTGATGGCGGCATGTTTGAGGAAAAATTTAGGAGGCAGAATTCCCCTCCCTCCCCTGCATGACTCCCATGACTCTGTATGTTAAAGGAATTCTGCCAGTGTAATTAAGATTACTAATCTGTTGACCTTTACTGAGGAAGATTATCCAGGTGGACCTAACCTAATCACCTGAGTATTTTAAAAGCAGAGCGTTTGCTCTGGCTGGATGCAGGAAGGGAAGTCAGAGAGATTCAAAGCATGACAAGGATCTGAGGCACACTTGCTGGCTTGGAGATGGAGAAAACTGCACGGCAAGGAATTTGGGTGGCCTCCAGGAGCTAAGAGTAGCTCTCAGCTGACAGCCAGCAAGGAAGCGGGGACCTCAGTCCTCCAACCACAAGGAAATGAACTCTGCCAATAAGCTGAATGAATTTTGGAGTAAACTTTTCCCCAGAGCCCCCAGACAAAGAGCCCAGCAGACAAGCTGATTTTAGCCTAAGCAGAAAAAGTGGCTCAGCCCACCTGCAGTTCTGACCTACAAAACTTTAAGATAATAACACATGGGGTATGAGGGGGTGGGATGTTTTGAGCGGCTACAATTATAGTAATTTATTATGCAGCCACAGAAATCCAATAGAAACAGCAAGGAGATCAACAGGGCAGGAGTGGAGTTAGTCCAGTGAGACTGTTGAGAAGATGTTATCTGAGAGATAGACAGAGGCCAGAAAATGCATGTCTTTGTATGCCTTGGTCAGACCACTGGATTTCCAACGAATGAGATGGGACACCCCCTGGAGGGTCTGAGCAGAGGAAACATGGCCTTGACTTGGTCTTGAGAGCTCAGCACTGCTTGATGAACTGATATCCAGAGAAAGAACCCCACCGATAGAGTTCCCGATGAGTTCCAGAGGCACTGGTAAATACTTGATTATAAAATATTCAGAGGAAGCCGGCAAAACAAATGAAGAACAGCCAGAGAGGTTGGGAGATGGACCATATCAAATACAGCATTAAAGATACGCCGGCAGCTGAGAAGAGCAAATCCATCAAGAGAGATCACGTGAGGCAGCCTGAAATGCAACCATGCTTCCCACTTTCTTCAGCTCCCACACGCACTGGGGAAAACGCTTGCGGTAGATGCATTTCTATAGAGCACAAACGTATCTGTGCTGTACAGACTCAGCCTCAACCTGACAATTAGCTATGGCCAGGAATCTGATTACTAATAGTCAGGGACTCAGGGGGCAACCTTTATTAGCAGCGGAGTGCCTCGCCAGAGACTGCATCCCAGAGGGAATTGGGGGATTGGAAAGATGACTAAGGAGCCCCGTGGTGGGAAAAATTAACCTGTAGACCACAAGATGATAACAGCAATAGAGAGACAGGCAGAGCTTCCCACACACACACCATGTCAGAAACACCTCAGGTATAATTAAACCCTATTCCAGAATTTAGCACCTTTTTGTACTAACAATCTTTCCTTGCAGTCCTCAGCATTCTGTGGCCTTGGCAAAAACCCCACCTCTTGACATTTGAGAGGTTTCGGTCCCATTTTCAAAGAACAGTCCTGGTGAAGATGCTTTTGAAAATATGCTTTGTATCTGTGGATGCCTTTGCCGCTGAATGCTACCCTATCCCATCCCACCCCAGCCCAGGGCAGAATCTGTTTTCATTCCCTCTACCTGCCTTCTCCATTTTCCCATCCCCATTTCACCACAACCCTTGGGTTGGACATGCCATGGGGACCTAATTGCAGGAGGCTGCCCCAGCAGGAAATGACCGAGATCTCCGTGTCACATGGAGCTTGGGGAGGATGCCCTTGTGTGTCCACCGTCAAGACTGGCGACTTGTCCTTGATCCTGGTTCCTGGGCACCGTGGGCTCCTGAAGCAGGTTGAGCTTCCTGGATTTGGGATTGGCAACATGCTTTCTTGACTCATGTCTGATCAGTTTTAGCCCCATTGCCAATTTATCCTGCATTTCCATTCTTGCCCATAGTTGCTTTCTCCTGGCTTCCTGCTCTCTCTCTCTGTTCAAGATCCGTGGTCAGAGCCCAGCGCTGTTGGAACCAACTGTAACTAGGAATTCTGTAAACTAGGAAAACTCGTGATTCGATCACAAAGGGTGGTCGTGATGATTTGGAAGATAACACATATAAAGCATGTGCAGGTGGCTGGCACATGATACGTGAACAAACATGAACCATTTTTAGCAGGAAAGCTGGGGGATGGGTGAGAAACAGATCAGGACGGAACTCAGAGACAGAGAATAGAATGGGGATAGAATTTCAGATTCCTACTTCCATGCAGAAGGCCCTGTGCAGTGACCATGGATTCAGGAACACAGACTCTGGCGCTTGGGAGTTTACTTAGAGCCGTATGAGGGTGAGCGTTCTGTGTTTGAGAATTCTAGGGATGGAAAACTCACTGGAGCCCTGCTTTAGCCTTCTCTGTCACAGTGATAACAATTACGATGTCTTCATTCAATGACTATATGTTGAGTGTGCCTTATGTACTAAGCGCTAGGGACACTGCAGAAAGCGGTAGGGGAGAGAGTAAATAGGTACCCACCATAGAGGTAGTAAATAGGTACCCACCATAAAGAAGTCATTACAGTCCAGAGGATGGCATGAGTAACAGCCGGGTATGTCTTTCAGATACGGTGATCCAGGAAGGCTTTCTTGAGAAAGAAACATGCGAACTGAGACTTGAGGCAAATGAGAATTTACAAAGCAAGCCAACAGAAGGGAGTGAGGCAGAAGGAGCATCTGAGATGGGGAAAATGGTAGCCATCGTTTACCGCGTCACAAGCTGCTATACGCCAGCCCTGGACACGCCGTCTCATTTGACCCCAGAACACTGTGAGGAAGGTACATTTTTTTCCAGGAAATAACTGAAGCTCAGAGACATCACCCAAGGCAAGTGGCAGCACTAATACTGAGTCTCGTCAGCATCTAGCTGTGATGCACAGCCTGGTTTCGGAAACCCAAGGTCAGAGCAAGGCAATGGACCAGACCAGTAAGAACAGAAAGACGAGGCTTCTGGGCCAGGGGGAAGGCCAGCAGCCACCATGAGTGATTTCAAACAATTTTCTTAAAGAGAAGTAATAATAGCCATTATGCTCTGAATGACAGGCTTGTGTCAGGCACTGTGCTAAGCCCTCCTCAAGCACCATTCATGGCCTCCTCCCAACACCCCATAAGATGGGAAACACTACACTCCCTGCTTGGTGGATGAGTAAAGGGATGTAACTTCCCCTCCCCTGCCCCCCGCTTCTCCCCCACCATCACGTTCCACACGGACCCAAGCAGAAGCCAAGATTTCAACCTGGAATAGTGACGGCAGAAGTGAGTGATGAGGGAGACTGTGAGACTTTAAACCATGTCTTACGAGCATTGGTTAAAACCAAGTTAACCTGGAGAAAAGAAGAATGCAACAGAGAGCGGGGATCAGACTCTGCGTTGGTGTTTGGAAGGTTATCTCTTAGAAGCTGGACTAGATTCGTTGACTTCAGAACACAGAACTCAAGTCACTGGGTGCAGTGGAGGCTGCCAATGCCCCACCCAGCTCCCTCGTGCCAGACCCATCCTCTCAAACCCAGGCTGCTAGGAGTGTCGGCGGCCAGGTTCTCACAGTGGCACCCTTTTGGGGAGAATTTGCACCACGGATGGTCCCACAGAGCAGCTGAATGTATGCACTGTCCCAGCCACTCTATTGGACCTGAATTTTGACACGCACAATGACTGTCGAAAATCCAGTCCCCTCCTTGCAGAGCTCGCTTTAATCAGAACTAAAGTACAAAAAGACTGCAATTTAGAGACAAAATAATCGCCACGCTACCCTGATTCTCTCCAGCAACTAGACACAAAAACTGAAAAAGGACAAACCAAATATAGCACCTGGGAAATACAGATCTGGAGCTCCTCCCTGCTGCTATGTTTTAATCCTTGGGGCTTTCCCTCGCTTGGATACTTTACAGGTCAACGATTTCCTTTCTCTTCACACACCTAACGTTTACCTCCTCGTTTTCATCGAGGAAAGATGGAGGCAAAAAGCAAAGATGCCTGGCTATAGCAAAAAGCAGTTGTGAAAAACATTACGCCAAGATCAAATATTTATGCTGCAGCAAGCCAGCCAACTGACTGTAATGTCAAAGGATAATACATCACTTGAAAAAAGGGAGGAAAAGCAATCAATGTGAACAGTATAATTTGCCTTTCATCAGGTGCTGTTGAGATCTTGATTTTTTTCTGTTGTTCATCTAACAATGATCATTTAGGACTTCCTTTTTTCTCGCTTAAAAATACGTTTCATTGGGCTTCCCTGGTGGCGCAGTGGTTGAGAGTCCGCCTGCCGACACAGGGGACACGGGTTCGTGCCCCGTCCGGGAAGATCCCACACGCCGCAAAGCGGCTGGGCCCTTGAGCCATGGCTGCTGGGCCTGCGCGTCTGGAGCCTGTGCTCCACAACGGGAGAGGCCGCAACAGTGAGAGGCCCGCGTACCGCAAAAAAAAAAAAAAAAAACGTTTCATTTCCCTCCCCCAAGGCCCTCCGATGTGCAGTGTTATTAGATGAGGTTTGCGAAGAAGACATCGAATTCCATATTTTGTACCCTGTGAAAGGGAGCACATGTAGTTCTCTGTAGCCCGTGTCTCTTTTTCAGTGGCTTCCGCTGTTGTTACATGATTAAGAAATTGATTGACCTCTGAGGGACCAGGGCATTTCAAAGAGCACCCATGTTCAACTTACAGATTTCAGTAAATGAGACTTATGAAAAATTAGCAGCAGCCCACTAGTCAGTATTTCTCACGCCTAGCTACCCTTCCCCCCTCCACTACGCCCAAGCAGACAGCAGGTAATAAATTAAGTGGAGAAACAAAAGAAAAATGATAATGAATAATTTGACATCTCTTTGCCATTAATGTTTTCTAAAACTCTACTCTCTTAGTATTTTCAAGAGTACCATCCATCTCATAGCATTTTTTAAAATTTTACCATTTACATCAATTTTTTTTTTTTTTTTTTGCGTTACGCGGGCCTCTCACTGTTGTGGCCTCTCCCGTTGCGGAGCACAGGCTCCGGACGCGCAGGCTCAGCGGCCATGGCTCATGGGCCCAGCCGCTCCGCGGCATGTGGGATCTTCCCAGACCGGGGCACGAACCCGCATCCCCTGCATCGGCAGGTGGACTCTCCACCACTGCACCACCAGGGAAGCCCTAATCCTTCAACAAGGTCATACTTAGAAGATAAACTGCCGGAAGATTTATCATCAGACTGTTAATTTCCAGTGAAAATGACCTGATTCTTACAGAGAGCTTAGTGCTTATGGAATTTGGTTCTCCTGATTTTTAAAAATTTATTTATAAAAGCTTTATTAGTATTTAATTCACGTACCACACAATTCATCCATTTAAAGTATATGATTCAATGGTTTTTACTGTATTCACAGAGTTGCTTTTTTTTTTTGAGTAACCTCTTTTGAGTAAGCCTGTTGTTTTTGAATTGGTCTTTTTGGAGGGAACACTAAAGAAAAATCTAAAAGAATTTTTAACCTCGTGAACTTTGAACTCAAAGAATCAAATGCTACTTTTCTCCCACCTCATGGCTTCTTTCTTTGTAAATTTTTAGTATTACTTTTAGAAGAGCTCATTCCATCAGTGGAAGCCCTCTATGTCTAAAGTCAGTACAGAGGTACTTTTATCGGATTGAAGCTACATCTTTGCTCTGAAAAGCCTAGTTGGGCTTTACTACTGGAAAATAAACTCTTTGTTTCCCTTAATTTTCCTTACAGACATTTTTGAGCCCAGCTCACTGCAGGCTGACCTTTATGACTTCACATTTGCTCAAGGCAAGTGACTCACTAGCGGTAGCACCAACATGGATTCAGAAAAATCTTTATGAAATATCAATGAACCAAGGTTCACTTTTCACACTGTGTTGCCTGTGTGTGTGTGTGATTTGCATACACACACACATTCATTCATTCATAGAATAGCTCATAGGTCTGATTCTGTTATTTTTTTCCTTTTATAAGAGGAGATAATTAAACATGAACACTTATTGTTCCTTCAATTCCTATACGTCATTCCCTCTCACTCAAGGCTTCCTGCACCTCTTGGAGGGGTGGAGTCCACAAACCTGTGTTTTAAACAAACTTTCCAGGTGACTCTGATGGCCCAACATTGGGAAACAAAGGCTCCTCTGCCACATACTAAAGACGAGATATTCAAAGCCAGCAGTGGATGGCTTCACGGCTGATATTCAGGGAGAGCGACGCACCAGAATTAAATCCCAGACTGCTGTCGTCGAATGTCTGTAACCTACCAAAATTCATGTTGAAATCCTAACCCCCAAGGTGATGGTATTAGATGGGGGGGGGGTCTTTGGACATTGGTTAGGACACGAGGGTTGAGCCCTCATGAATTAGATTAGTGCCCTTATAAAAGAGACCACAGAGAGCTCCCTCACCTCTTCCACCATGTGAGGACACAGTGAGAACGCACCACCTATGAACCAGTAAGAGGGCTCCCACCGGAACCTAACCATGCTGACACCTTGATCTTGGACTTCCTCCAGAACTGTGAGAAATAAGTTTCCATTGTTTATATGCCACCCAGCTGTGATAGCAGCCCCAAAAGATACTAACTGTTCTAACGTCTGAGAGCACCCAGATCTACGTGTATGCTACTAAATGTGTACTCTATGCCACATGCAGGGACTACAGACAAACAAGACTCAGCTCTTGACTCTCTCTGTCCGGGGGGGATCTGGACATGTAAACCAGTAGGTTACAACACAGTATTAAAAGTACAAAAACAAAAATCTGTACGTTACAAGGCTGATGTGGGGACTTTACAAAACCACCTTCAGGTTTCCTATATCTCCTCTCTCTTCTGACCAACCCTCCCAATCCCCCACCCAAATGCATACCCCACACATATAATACACACACGCACCGTGTACATACACACATCCCAGGTACACACACATACCATGTACACACACCCCAGGTACACACACACACACCATGTACACACACCCCAGGTACACACACACACACACACACAGCATATACTCCCCACTCGCACGTCACAGAAATAGGGTTGTTAGATTTAACAAATAAAATACAAGATGCCAGTTAAATTAAAATTTTAGATTAACATATTTGAGATATATGAAAAAGAAATTCATTATTCATCTGGAATTCTAATTTAACTGAGGGTCCTATATTTTACTTGGCAATTCTTCACGTCTCTCTGTCTCTCTCTCTCAATCTCTCTCTCTCTCACACACATACCCACACATACCCTCTACCCTACTTCCACAGAGGTCTACTATATTGCTGGAAATCCCCACAAGTAAAGAGAGTTCTGAGTTACTGTTTTTTTACCTTTCTATACTGTTTCCTTGAATTTTTAGAAGACATATCTATTACATTTGAAGTTAAAAATCTAAAAATTGTTCAGAAGTATGTAAAACACGTATTTCATTCCATTAAGCCATCAGCCTTCCTGCACAGTTGCCCTCTCCTCACCAAGTGGGTGAACTGCTACAGAGAGAGCCATGTCTCTGGGAAAGGGGAGAGCTTTGGGAAGGGGAGGAACGTGGGTCCAGTGAAAAGGGCAGCTAGGAATGGACACTGGGGAAGGCAACCGGGAGGCATGGAGACTGCTAAAAGCTTTGACTGCTTTTTTAATGGTAAAACCAATTACATCAGTAGTAGTTACCAGGACTGCTACATGTGGTTGTGCAGTAAGTACACTGCAAAAGGGGCTCTGCTTGCCCCTCCAAATATCCAGAGGGCATCTTTTTCTAAAGTATATAAAGGCTACACATAAAGGCTAACAACTGCCTCCCATGAGTCGGCACTTAGGAAAAACTGTTACGTGTTAGCTAGTGCCCTAATTGGCTTAAGATTCAGGACTCCCTGTGGAGATCTCCCTGTTACAGAAGGAAGAGGACTCCAGGAAATTCCGAGCACCAGTGGGTAACATGGGCACTTCTCCAGTTCATACATTGGAAGCTGTCACCCCTTCTTTAGCCTGGCCCCTTCCCGTCGGACTCCTAAGAGAGGTGAAGAATTGCATTTGCCAAAGATGGCCCGCACTGTGACTCTCCAGCCTGGAAACCAGGCAGGATTGCAGGTGCTTCAACCAACAGAGTAGAACAGAGTTGCTGCTGATGGATTTGGAGGCTGGGTCACAGCAGGTGAGGCAGCTTCAGCCTCAGGTCTAACGACCCCGAAGTTGCTACGCTGTCAGGAAGCCACGCCAGGTCCAGAACCTGAATCATCCTCATCCAGATACCACAAATGTGCAGGAATGAGCCTCTGGGAGAGACCAGCCCCCTGCAGTTGCATGACCACCAAACTCTGAGTCTTCCCAACTGAGACCCTGACGTCCTGGAACACCGATGTACCACCTAGGAGGAACTATACCTTGTCTGCTTTCCTGACCCACAGGATCGATGGGCATAAATCACTATGTGTTACAGCAACTCGTACACAGTCGTAGCGCCTAGAACAAGAGAGCAGAAAGCCAGGTGACCTGTGAACCTGGTGAGAGCCAACAAACTCTATCAAAGTCTGGAGAACAGAGTGCTGTAAGCCAGGCCAAGAGCACTGTCCTGACACTGCCAGACCTGGGCTGCTTCCCTCTGGTCTAAACAGTACTTCAAGCCCATCTGACCACACCAAGACAGGAACTGTGGGACATCAAGAATCACCAAGTGGCAAAATGGCTTTCCTCTCTCATCGTTGCCGCCAGAAGCCCTGCTACGCTACATCCAGATTTTCCCTGCTCCTCTGGGAAAGTTTGGTTTCCTTGATAGTCTGAATATCACTGGTCCCCAGGGCATGCAGAGCCCACGCAGCAATGAGGCGGGACAGAAAATCTTTCAGGTACAATTGGGCTCCAGGGAGAAGGGTAATCTGATGGCTTGTAGTGTTTTTCCCTGGGAAGAAACGGTGAGGCTGTGGTGCTATCCAATCTCTACTCTCTTGGGCCTTTTTTGGGATATGAAGCACAAGCTTCTCCCTAATATGTATGGGAACACGCCAAAGCGGAGGCATAACGAGCAAGTGTGATTTTTAAACTGAGGCGTGCTCAGTGGAGGGCTTGCAAACATTAAGAATTCTCTTATTTTGTGCAGATACATATGCAGCCTATCTCTGGGAAAAGACACAGAAAGCTTAGGAGACCCCAACAAAAGACTGTTAGAAAGTAGCTACGGTTCATCAATTCCATCGATCACGTATGAAATGAAGACATCATTACATAGTTCAGGGGTCTCAAGGCCTAGGTAAGGGATTTTTCTGAGGGGCTCCCATGACGTTAACGTACAGTTTAATTAAGCACCTGCCATGATATAATGAGGCCCAAGAGGATGTCCCAAATCGCCTTTGTACCTTCATGGGACTCACAATTGAAGCCACTCATTGTTGCCAACAAGTAGAATAGCCAGACTCCACAAAAAGGCTTTGGATCAATTGATGAGACTGTGCAGTGCTAGTTAGGAACAAAAATAATGGCACTCAATTTTCATAATTACATGAACAAGGTTAACAAAGACCCCCCCCCCCAACTTGGAGCCTCTGCTGGTGACAAACCATGAACCTGATGGTCCTGGTAGCATGTTTCAGAGACTGCTTCAGCCAACTTTCCTTATATTATGTACTAATAGTCTGCCTGGAAGGGGCAGCATTAACCCAGGGTCTCTTGTAGAAGGATGAGATACAAGGTACTTCCGACTCTCCAAGAAGTGACCTGATGTAGTGGCCCAAGCACTGACCTCAGACAAGTTTGAATCCCAGCCTAACCACCATCCTACAAAACCTTGAGAAAGTCATGCTAACCTCCTTGGGACTCATTTCTCACCATCTGTAAAATGAGGAGTTTGGACCAGGGTGGTACTTCCCAGAATGTGTTTCTTGGAATACTAGTCTTACAAGATGTTTCATATATTTAAACAAAAATAGGAAGGATCCTGTGATCAGACATGTTTGGAACACGCTGCAAGTTGGTCACCCCGTTGGTGAATCACAAGATGCACTGATACGTAAGAGCTCTGAGAAGTCCTACCTTAAAGAAGCTTACTTCACGTTGGTTAACCCAGCACGTCCAAAACATGGTTGACCATGAAACTGTTCTAACCTATAACTCCTCTTAACACTTGGAGAATGCTTCCCTGGAACTCATTTTGGGGAACACTGGGCTATGTTCATTTATTTACTCACTCATGAGTCTCCCAAGTTCCAGAAATCTTTCATTCTACCTTAGTCAGTTTGATTGTTTGAGTGGGATGCCCGGCAGGTGGTTTGCAAGAAAGCCAATGGACTCAGAGCCAGATCTGAGACACCCCATGCTTTCTGCCAAATGTGGGTGAGGAACAGCCCTAGGTCTCATCAGTAGGGCTCTGGCTGTAAAATATTAAATAAATGAGTTTTCCAGGACAAAAAAAAAAGCCTATGGAATTGCTGAGAAATACGTTCCCCATCACGTTGAGGGTTCCCATTATTCTCCATGATGCTACTACAACAATTTAGCCACTGCCGGGTTGACTGGGATAAACCATTCCTCTTTAATGACCCCCAAAATAGCAAGAATGTTCCCCTCTTTCACAGAAGTAAACAGCTCTGAACAATTTTCTACCACCATTCTGAGAAATGAATATTTATATTCCTCCATTTCAGATAAAATACCCGTCCCTAACCCAAGGATAGCAACTAGGTTTGTGACCCATTCTCTCCCCTCCTAGGACTGTTGAGGAGAGAAAGACTCTAAGGCCATGTCTGAAATCATAGGGAAAGAGTTCTGTGATAGATTAATGATGTCTGCAAGGGATGGGGGAGCAAAGACATATGCCATGGATTTGCAGTCTTGGCTCTAAACTAAAGTGAGATGGAAGCCGCTATTCCAAAACCACAGGATTGTTACAAAAATCGCCACAAAAATCAGTCTTAAATTAGCAGGGGAAATGTAAACAAATGCTTGGTTTTTGTTTGTTTTTAATATTCTTCTTTTTACACCACCAGCACTCGAGGAAGAAAAAGTGTGAAAAATGAGTCCATTTTATTACACTCCCAGATCCTGCTACTGATTCTAGGGGGATTTGAGTTAATAAACCTCTGAGATGGAAGATGGAGTTGTAGTTTCTACAATTCCATTTTATTTCATTATAGATAATATGTACTCGCCAAAAGTAACTTTATTATTCTTCTGACATCTTTTATCTAATTCAGGAATGGGCAATTCCAGCCGTGAGATGTGTGTGAGATATACCGTGAGATATATGCAGAAGCTGGGCAAACCCCTGAGTGCTGGTTGTGCATGAAGAAGGGTCTGTGCTCGTTCCCTCTGGGTCTCCATGCAGCCCCGGTGGCTCTGTGATGAGATTCACATGAGCATCTTTGACACAGCTGCTAAGACGCCTCAGTCACTACCCTGTAGTGAAGACGGCAGGAATAACAAAGCTGCCCTGGACTCTGCTCTGTTTTAGGAGCACCTGGGGAACACCTGCGGGTCAAGCCCAGCCTAGAGTTGCTGACCTCAGGCCCTGAGCACTGAGTCTCCATACTGAGCAGGGAAGCTGTCCATGCTTTAGGCAATGAACTTCAAGAGACCTGGATGCTAGGGGAGCACTGTCCAGCAACCCTTTCTGTGATGATGGAAATGATCTATAATCTGCCTGTCCAATAAAGTACCCCGTGTGTCTCAGGAGCTCTCATCATGCGGCTGCCACTGAGAAACATATTTTAATATATTAAAATGTATTAATATAAGTTTAAATAGCCTCTATGTGAGTTTGGTCAAGTGACTTAATTTCTCCAGCCCTCAGTTTACAGACCTCCCAAATCCATCCGCTTTCTTCTTGCCATTTCTCTGCTAGCCCTCTCATCCCCTAATGCGAGCTATTCTGGCTGTTTCTACCCAGGATAAACACTGTGGCCTCCTAATTAATTCTCCTTGCTGATTGCAGACGGTGAGCACTCGTGAAAATAAAAGTTGAACTAAAAACATCTGTCAATGGCTTCTCAGTGCTCTCCAGATGAAGGACACAATCACAAAATTGGTCAGCTGATAAGGCCCTGTGTGGTTTGCTCCCTCCTACTTTCCCAGCCTAAACTCTCATTGTGAGGCCCTTGCCCTCTGGGCTCTGGCCAATCTGACCTGTCCTTGTCCCTTGAAGCTCTACGCTCCCTCCTGCCCCAGGGCCTTTGCATGTTCTTCCTTTCCTATTCCTTGCCCTCCTTCATCCTCCTCTCTCTCTCTACCATATTCGCTCTTGTACATCCTTTAGAACTCAGCTCAAGCGTTACTTCTCCAAGGAAACCTCCAGTTTGGGTCCCAATCCCTTGCTGTTAAGGTGTTCTAGGATTGTAGTCCACACCTTCAGAGCCCCATCATTATCCTTTTTTTTTTTTTTTTTTTTTTGCGGTACACGGGCCTCTCACTGTTGCGGCCTCTCCCGCTGCAGAGCACAGGCTCCGGACGCGCAGGCTCAGCGGCCATGGCTCACAGGCCCAGCCGCTCCGCGGCATGTGGGATCCTCCCGGACCGGGGCACGAACCTGCGTCCCCTGCATCGGCAGGCGGACTCTCAATCACTGCGCCACCAGGGAAGCCCCATCATCATCTTTCCAACTTCAAGTTCATTGCTCTCACAACAAGGGAGAGCACAGCCTTGTCAAAACTGTAGTAACATCTCAGAGTGGGGAGACACAGCTGGAATATTTAGGAAACTTGGGGGAACTGGTTTAAGGCGGCTCTTTTGTGGGGGTGTGGGTGTGTGTGAGCACTTTTTTTTAATTGGAGTAAAACTGTTTTACAATGTTGTGTTAGTTTCTGCTGTACAATCAAGTGAATCAGCTATATGTACACCAACATGCCCTCCCTCTTGGACCTTCCACATCCCACCCATCTAGGTCATCACAGAGCAACGAGCTGAGCTCCCAGTGCTATACCACAGGTTGCCACTAGCTAATGCGAGGTCTGATGGGTCATGGGCAAAGTTCATCACAATCATTTAGGATTGGCAGACACAGCCAGGCAAGGGTTTTGACACAGTCTTGAAATGTCATTAGACGAGTCTAGTTAAGAAGCTTATTGCCCTGAGAAAGAGACATGTGCCCTAGTGGGAGCTCCCTGGGAGGTCTCAGTTTGGATAAACAGATTTTCTCAAACAGCACAGCTATCTGTAGCTGCAACTTTCTGAACTGGGTAAGTCCCATTAACGCAGGCAGTCAGTAGTAAAGTTGTGTCAATGAAGACCTTGAGCTGGGTGCTGTGCATGGCTTCTGCTTCTCAGCTCCTTTGGGAATTTCTAAGTACGCATTTGGGTACTTATTTGATTCATGTTTCTCTGTCCCTCTCGACTGCAACCCCATGAGAACAGGGACTACATCTGCTTCTCAAAGCACCATTGGTTCCTAATACTTAATCTTGCAAATGTCTAGCAGTAAATATTTGTTTAACAGATAAATAAACACACAGAAGGAAGGAATGGACCAATGAGATGTTGCATGGGGTGAGGATATTAACAGAAAAGTGCCAAGAGGAGGAAGAGGTGGTTATCTGGAGGGAATGAGACCAGCACAAAATGGAGATCACGCCACTTGATTAGCAAACACGTTTCTGGCTCCAGAGATCCCCTCAAGACCCAGCGTGGTTCTGTCTGTCTTCAGTACCTATAACTGACTATCTCTGTCCTTTTTTCTTGCTTCCCAGGAACCTAGGGCACCCTCTTCCCATCAAACCCTTCCTCTATCAAAAACTCAGATCAATTGCACACCATCAATCTCTGCCAATTAAACTCATAGAGCCTTTCTTCCAGAAGCTTCTTCATCATCAGTTTTGTTTCTTGTGGAATCAAAAACTTGTCCCCTCCTAAAGGGAACTCAGGCCACCTCTTCCTCAGCCTCAGGTAAGCAGAGGGTCATTCCACAAACCTTCGCTGAACCTACTCTGTGTGCAGGCAACTTCCTGGGCAAACCTGAGACAGAAAACTGGGCTGACAATACTTCTGACCATCTGCAGAGATCTCTGCTGACAGGGTCCACCCTGTGAGAATCCCTGCAGGCAGCGTCCTGGTTCCTTCCTGTGCCCACGCCCTTAGGAGCCGCGCTAGCAGACCGTACTTAGGATTCCTCTGTGACGAGGACTCCCTCCTTGATCAACCTTTACTCAGGGTCCTCTGAGCCCTCTTAACAACTAGGCCTTGACCTTGACCTTCCACATCCTTGGCCAGCTGACCCCAGTTTTAGCAAAGAATACTATGTCCGTTTAGCAAGAATCTCCCCACCCTTGCTACTAATTAATTTTCTCTTAGTTATTTTCCATCCACTGACCCCCCTCACTCTGCTCATTGGCTCTGAATTCCTAGCTCCTTTCTATACTGGAGTCTCTCTCCCCCAGTTGCAGTAACTCAAATAAACTCTGCCTTGCCATTCTTAACAAACATCCAGTGCAAAAGTTTTCTTTTACATGTGAGTTTACAGAGAGACGCCCACGAGCAGGGGATTGGTGCTTACGTCCACACATTAGCATCCTCCCACATTCCAGCTTATAGGAGTCCTGGACCGGGACTCTCTTCTAATTGTAAAAGACAGAAATCAAACTCAAACAAGCTTAAGCAAAGGAGGAGTGTACTGGTTCCCATTTCTAGGAAGTCCATGGCAGGACTAGATATGGGGCTCAAAGTTTGTCCTGAAGAGAATGTTTTCCTCCAGCTCCCTGGCTCTGCTTTCCCTTTGCTGACTTCATTCTCAGGCAAGCTCAGGGCTCACTTGATCCTCTGTAGCCTCAAGAGAAGGGACATTTCCTCTCTCGTCTAGTATCCATCTAAATCCCTCCAAAAACACTCTGAATAGCCCCGTCCAGGTCACACATCAAGCCATGGACCACTCCCTGGTTCTCAGACCAACCTGAGACCCATTTCCACCCTGGTGCAGAGATGATCAGGCACCCTTGGTTGGCAGCCCCACCTAAATCACAGAGTATGGGGAGGAGGTGGTACCCAAAGAGGGTTAGGAGGAACAGACCAAACTGTAGGGCACATCCACTACTCTAGTTCCATTACAAGTGTGGTCCAGGGACCAGGCATCACCCAGGAGCTCATCAGAGGCTCCCAGGCCCAACCCAGATGTGCTCATTCAGAATCTCTAGGGGTGGGGCCCAGCAATCTGTGTTTTAACAAGCCTTCCAGGTGATTCTGATGCATGCATTCTGATCCACTGCACTTTTCTACCCACTTGGTCAGAAGTCACAAACTGGGACTTCCCTGGTGGCACAGTGGTTAAGAATCAGCCTGCCAATGCAGGGGACACGGGTTCGAGCCCTGGTCCGGGAAGATCCCACATGTCGTGGAGCAACTAAGCCCGTGTGCCACAACTACTGAGCCTGTGCTCTACAGCCCGCGAGCCATAACTACTGAGCCCGCATGCCACAACTACTGAAGCCTGCACGCCCAGAGCCCGTGCTCCACAACAAGAGAAGCTACCGCGATGAGAAGTCCACGCACCACAACAAAGAGTAGCCCCCTCTCGCCGCAACTAGAGAAACCCCATGCACAGCAACGAGGACCCAACACAGCCAAAAATACATAAATTAACTAAAAAAAAAAAAAAAAGAAGCCACAAACTGAAGAGCAGTAGATGTCCAATGAGCTGACAGTCCTGGAAACAAAGAATCATGAAACAAGGATTATCCGGCACTCACGAAGGCTTTCCCATCACTTATTAATCTCTAAATGGGCCTTACTACATGTCAGGTGCCAAGCTAGAGTGTGCATATCCAGAAACAAATACAAAGTCTTCTTAATCAAACAGAAAGAAAGATTTTCAGTCTGGAATAAGCTTTATAGATGTATGATCATACTCTATTGATGTGATTATAAAATGATACAAGCCTTCCAGAGGCCAATCAAGCAATATATACCCAAAATCATAAACATGTTTGTTTCCTAATAATTCCACTTCTAGAAAAAAAATCCTAGGAAGTGAACAGTGATGTGGATCAAAGGTTATATATAACCCTTGGTAGCATCATTCACCATAGAAAATAATGAAGGCAGTCAGAATAACCAATAATAGGAGAATGGCTAAAGGAATTATGATGCATTTATGAAAAACCATGTTCATGACTAGTTTTTAATGGCTGGGGAAAATGATTACCATAGAATACTACGTTTCACAGAAGCACAACACAGGCTCTGCCTCACTTTCCACCTCCCAGGACTTTTGTATTAGTTAGATACTGCTGTGTAACAACTTACCCACAAACTTAGCACTTTAAAACACTTTAAAACTTTTTATTATATTACAGTTTGTGTGTGTCAGGAATTTGGGAGAGGCTTAATGGGGTTCTCTGGCCCTGGTTCCCTCACAAGGCTGTAGTCAACTTAAGACTCAGCTAGAGAAGAACCAGCTTCCAAGCTCACCCTGGTGGTTGTTGGCAGGATGCAGCCAGCTCCTCCTGAGCTGTTAGCCAGTGGCCTTCTTCAGTTTCTCATCACACAGGGCAGTGCACACCGGAGCAAGCAAGTGAGAAGGCAAGAAAGACTGCCAGCAAGACAGAAGTCACAGCCATTGATAACCTAAACTTGGAAGGGACAGCCACCATTTCTGCCATATTCCATCCAGTCAAAGCACCTGCTGACAGGTGCCCACCCTGCAAAAGGCCTTGAAGGCAATGTCACAGTTCCTTGCTGTGCTTGGTGATTCGCCCACTGGGCTCAGGAGCTGCACTAGCAGATTACACCAAGGAACCCTGTGAGCTTACAGAGAGACGCCTACGTCCAGCCCAGGCACACGGGGCGGGAACTACACAGGGTCGTGAATACCAGCAGACAGGGACCGCTAGGGGCCGCTAGGGAAGTGGCCGGCTTCGCCTCTGACAGCTAGAGGGCTGCCGCCAGAAGCTCACTCGCCCTTTCCCTTCACCCTCAGCAATGCCAAGGGAACAGAGCAGATTTTGAGGACCTGATGGTTTCCACTGAGCCAGACACCAGTGAGAACACGAAGAAGCAGATGCAGACAGTGAAGAGAGAATTAAACATTGAGAAAGATCACTTGTGGAAACACCAAGACTGAAGATGACAAATATTAGGGAAGTACCGATTCAGTAGCCAGAGGAGACTCGGGTCTCTACCTGGAGGTTATTCCCAGAACCAGGCCTCAGCCAAGACCAGGAGGGACATTTTTAAACTTCTGAAAAGAAACCAAACAGGTACTCAGCAAGGTGATAGCAGGAGGCTCTGTGGCAGCCCCACCCAGCTCTCCCTTCCGGGGAGAGGCACCCATTCCTACCCCCCTCCGCACCCGCAAAGCACCAACGAGAGCATTGGCCCCTAGAGATGCACAGCTGTCCCTTCTTCAGAGAATTGCCCTCAGGTGGCAGCAGAATTAAATTAGCTAATATAGGGAGGCACTCAGAACCGAGCCTAGATCATGAATACTTAATGTGAACAAAATCGCCAAGACAGCGGAATGGCTCTTGGAGGCAAACAAAATCGTATTATTTTTATACATAAAGCACAGGTACACAGACAGCACATAAACAGGTATCCAGCCTACCAGCGGTACTAAAGTTTCATTGTGGGCAGCTGGAGAGGATCAGAAAGAAAAAGTCTGAGAGGCTCCTTAGCGGGGGGGGGGGGGGGCAATAACGCAAAAACAAAGTTGAGAAACGCTGCCCTAGATGGATGCTAACTATGGTAATGGTGTTGGCAGAGCCCCAAGGGCTCCAAATGGCCTCTTTCTGTTACTCGGGAGGATTCCCAGTCTAAGGACTGGTCGGTCCAGACTGCTTTTCCAGCACCCCAACCCCCAGCGGCTCCCCTCCCAGACTGTTCTCAGCTCGAGGAAATGCTTCCCGTCTCCTCCAGTTACCAGCACATTTACCCTGGGCCAAGCCTGGCAATTCTTCTCCCTCACCTCCCTCACCCCTGCTTTGCATATTACTAAAATCAAACCACCTCGCTGTGTGGGCTGAGAGAATTTTATTTTGCTCATTGAAATCTATTTTGAAATTGATGGATGTGTGAAGAGTACATGCAATGTAGAGTAGCCTCAGAATGACTGATTTCTCATAATTCTGAGAAAAGAGAAATTATTGCCCTTAGAAGGTGTCACCTATCTGCATACAGTTTGGGTTAGAAAGAGAATATCCTTATCAGTACTTTAGTATATAGCTCTCAACCCAGCACCAGGAAACAGTGTAATTTGAGACAATGAATATCATCAATGCCATGAATTCCATGTAATTGTATTTCATTGAGAAAAAGAAAAATGTCTCTCCTTGGCAAACCTGTGCGTCTTTGGTGGGGTGCGAAGAGGGAAGGATTGCACTGTACCATCTGGACTGTCAGAATAGAGATGAAAAATAGCACAGCCGCTCACCCCGCCATCGGGAATTCAGTCACGTGTTTCCGAAACGCAAAGTATGAACACAAGCTAAGGTAAAAAGAAATTAGCGTGACAGCTACTTATTCTCTGCAATGCAGCCAACCCTTACTGAACTCCTACTATGGGCCAAGGGCTGTGGCAGCTGCCCGGCCAATTCTCTGCCCTTGTTGAATTCTCTCTCCACCAGCCCTCGTAACAGAAGAGGTCAAGACTCAATCAGCCTGAAAGTGGCAGAACTGGGAGTTGAACCAAGTTTCCTTAGTTTGGTATCATGACTCAAGGGACTGAAAGAGATTCTAGCCGAAAAAGTAAAGTACTGGCTCATCCAACTGAAAATCCCAGGAGTAAAGGCTTCAAGCACGGCTAGATCTAGTAGCTCAAACAACATGATCAGGACTCTCGTCTCATCTCGGCTCCACTTTCTGTGTGGGCTTTGTTTCTCAGGAAAGCTCGCCCTGCATGGCAGCCTCTGAAAACCCCGAGCCTAAAGTCCTCACAGCTCACTGACCTCAGCAGTTACTAAAAGGGGGTTTTAAACTTCTTTCTCTCTGCGCTAGTTTCTCGGAAAAGCCTCAGGGCTCAGTCTCGTTAGGGTAGCTCGGAGCCCACTGCTGAAGCAGCCACTGTTGGGGGCAGGGAGATGAACGCTCTGACTGGCCAGACTTTGGTCACGTGCCTCCCCCCACTCGCAAACCATGGGTGAGGAGAGAGGAATCTTTTTAAATGAGCAGGGATGAAGATCAGGGTGCCCTTCCCAGAACAAGGATTAAAAGGGCAGCAAAATACAGTCCTGTATATCCTCCAAGAAAAGAACAGCTTCTCCTCCCCTCTCCCACTTCATCCCCCACCCAAAATTCTATCCTCTTACCCTACTTTGCCCTCAAAGCTCCTACCACGTTTTGACACCATAGCGTAAATTTACGTATTTCTGCAAAGGCACAATCTTATCAGTATATCCCTGGTACCCCGAAGAGCGCCTGGCACATTATAGCTGTTGAATAGTTTATTTGTTCAATAAAAGAAAGAATGAATCAGAAACAGCAAACCTGCCTCTCAACCAGAAGTAATAAAGGGTTTAGGTGATGGGACATGTTGGAGGGGAGAATAAATGACCAGTACACCCAGTAGGTGCTTAACAAATGCTCAGCACCTGTGCACTCGGGAGAGCGGAGAACAAGCCCCAGCACCCAGGCCTCCAGCAGGAACTGGAGAGATGCGGGGACCTGTCCCAGCAGGTTGGGAGGAAGCCTCACTGGCCCTCCCGGGATGGTGACCTGCCACTTACTGCATAACCCCTAAGTCCCCTTAACGCACAGACGGCAGGCCCCACCCCCGGGGATCCCAGTCCCTGGGACGGGGGCTGAGTTTGCATTCTGACTAAGTTTCCAAGGCCTGCTGGGGCTGCTTCTGGGACCACAGCTTGAGAACCAAGCTGTATCTAATGGTATTTCCAGTGTCGCCGGCAGCTACCGCGTGCCCCGGGGTCTACGGGACGGTACAGCGGGGAGCTGCCTGGAAGAGCCAGATTCCCGAATTTTAATCCTTCAGTCCCTGAAGGGAAGCCTTGAGATACAGGACGGGGTGCGGCTCCCCGCCAGCAAACTCCCAGAGTTGTGGTTCTCAAACCGTGATCCTCTGACCACTGACCTCATAACCCCCTGGAGAGATGGTTGAAAAGCAGCTTCTGACTCAGGAATTGTTTAGCAATCATACCAAGGGATTTTTTTTTAAGGTACATAGAAAGAGATTTGTGAGGAATTGGCATCACCTGGTTATGGAGGCCGAGACGTCCCAGGATCTGCCGACCGCAAACTGGAGGCCCAGGAAGCCGGTGGGGTAGTTCCAGCCCAAGTCTGAAGGCCTGAGAACCAGGAGAGCCAGTGGTTTAAGTCCCTGAAGATGACTTACAAAGACCTGAGAGCCAGCAGTCCCAGGGCAGGGGAAAGATGGACGCCTTTACTCAGCGGAGAGTGACTTTCCCTTCCATTCTCATCAGGCCTGCCATGCACTGGATGACACCCATATCGGTGAGGGCAATCTGGATTACCCAGCCAGGTACCGGGGCTGGAGGTGGCAGGAGGGCCAACGGCCAGCCATGCTCTCCTGACGGAGATCCCCACAAAGACCCGCCTGGCCGAGCATCTCCAAATTGAACAGGAGATTCTTATTTAAATGTGAGAACCACTGCCCCAAGGACTGCTGGGTTGTACTTGAACATAATTAGGTCAGTAACAAGTATTCTCTGAGTTCTCTTAGACTCAGGGCCCATAACCACAGAAGCAGCTGATCAAGGGCAAGAGAGGAAGAAACGGAAGAAGGATTTGCTAAGCAGATGCAGCCACTGCGTGTCAGGCCCTTTACACACACAATTGCTTGAATCCCTGCCAAACCCTATGAGATGAGTATATTAGCCCCATTTCACAGATGAGGAAACTGAGACTCAGAGAGGTTTACTACCAGCTCGCCCAGCAATAAGGAGCCAGAATCAAACCCCCAGTTTTGACTGCAAATACTGCCCTCTGTCTGCCAAATGGGATAATGGAAACAAGGCAGGGCAGTGAGGAGCAGAAGGCTCTAGGAGGTAAGGTTCCACGGGACCCAGAAGCTTCTAATATCCAGAGTTGAGGCTCCTTGTGAGAGGCTGTGAGGAAGGACAGTCCGAGGAAGCAGTCATCTGGGAAACTCCCAAGGCACTGAGAGACCCCCTTCCCAAGCTTTCTCTAGAATGATGTACGTGCCCAATTTCATATCAAGCTGAAAGCAAGTTGAGATGAAAATCAAATCACCCACCTGAACACTGAGGAAGGCCTGGTGTGCTTCCAAAAGAACAGTCTGGAAGTTTCGACGTTTCCCCTGTTCTTACTTCCCATTGTTCTGAAGTATCATCACCTGACTATGCAACTCATGGTGTTTCCCCAGCTGTACTCTCTGGAAAACAGGAACCCCAAGACACACGGCACTGTGAGTCTTAACTGAATAATATATATGAAAGAGCTTGATCCTGGGAGGAAGTCTCTACAGAGAGGCCCAGTGTCCTCACTGTCATTTTCACCATCACTCATATTTCAACGAGCAGCCTGCCAAGAATTCAGTACAAGATTCCAAAGGACCATGAAATGACATTTTTCCACGCTGTGTTTAAAATATGCCAACACTATATTTTTCTATATCACTGGTGGCTAAAACTATGCTTTTTGAAAAGCACCATTAGGAAAAGTGAAGCAATAGTGGTCTCTTGTGGAAGTAAACAGTACCTACAACAATTTATATATTGTAGAATGTGAATCACACAGGATCTTTTGAAGCCCATTGGTAGAAAAACGCCCCTTTTTCAGAGTGGATGGTTTTTGAAGGCTCAGGCCTAAAACCTGAGGCTATACTTGGGAGCCTTTCCTCGGGGCCATGAAAATTTGATTCCTCCTGTCAACCACCAGCCTTCCCACTCTGCACCCCTCCATCAGCCAGGTGGGTCTGAAGCAGGTGTTTGGGAGATACGCTCTGAGATTCAGCGTTGCATTGAGTTTCAGTGGCTTTGTGCTGGGCATACAAGTGCATTTTCTTCAAATATCACTGTCAAAACAGGGCCACGCTACTTAAAGGCTTTCCCTCCTGGACGCCTATTCAAAACTGGGCTGCACAACATGAATGGACCTAGAGATTGTCATACTGAGTGAAGTAAAGCAGACAGAGAAAGTGAAATATCGTATAATATCACTTATATGCGGAATTTTTTTAAAATGATACAAGTGAACTTATTTGCAAAACAGAAACAGATTCACAGACTTAGAAAAGGAACTTATGGTTACCGGGGGAATGGTGGGGGGAGGAATAGTTAGGGAGTTTGGGATTGACATGTACACACTGCTATACTTAAAATGGATAACCAACAAGGACCTACTGTATAGCACAGGGAACTCTGCTCAGTATTATGTAACAACCTAAATGGGAAAAAAAGATTGAAAAAGAACGGATACATGTATATGTATAACTGAATCACTTTGCTGTACACCTGAAACTAACTCAACATTGTTAATCAACTATACTCCAATATAAAATAAAAAGTTAAAAAGAAAAAAAAAAAAAACTGGGCTGCAACCCATTGACCACAAACCGCTGTCTTTGTTTGTGACCATGAAAGGCAAGGAAAGACTAATGCTGGCATAGGTGCAGCAGAACTCAAAGGCCTGGAGGAGGACCAAAATACTTGGTAGATTTCTCCACCAAATGATGCACATTCTTTTATTTTCCCCTATTTTGATGAACATTTTGCCATTTTTTTATGCTGCACCAGAACTGAATTATGACTTGTATTTCAAGATTTGGGAAACCAATTTCACATACGACAAATTTATTATGAAATTTGACATAAACACTGAGAACACCTAAAATATGTGCACCGCATAAAGAATAAAAATAAGGTGAGCATTCATGCAACTAAGAATGAGCATTGCCAGGACCCCGGTGTGCCTCTCCAAGCACATCCTCTCCAGGGATGACCCCTAGGCTAACTTTTATGATAATCATTCCCTTGTTTTTCTTTACAGCTTCCCACAAGTGTTTGTATTTCTAAGCATACATTTAGTTCGAGTTGCTTTTGAACTGCACATAAACGGAGCTTCTCTGCTCTGTCTCTGCTCTATAATAATCCATTGTATTGATACAAATCAACTTCCTTTTTTTTTTTTTTGCGGTACGCGGGCCCCTCACTGTTGTGGCCTCTCCTGCTGCGGAGCACAGGCTCCGGACACACAGGCTCAGCGGCCATGGCTCACGGGCCCAGCCGCTCCGCGGCATGTGGGATCTTCCCGGACCGGGGCATGAACCCGTATCCCCTGCATCGGCAGGCGGACCCCCAACCACTGTGCCACCAAGGAAGCCCCAAATCAACTCCTTTTGATGAACGTTTGGGTCTTTTCCAGTTGTTCACATTGGCAAACAATGCTGCTATGAACAGTCTCATATGTCACCTGATTCCCACATGCAAGGGGATCCTCCAGGCTGGAAGTGGGAACACGTTTTCTGTAAATGGACATACAGTAAATATTTGGGACTTGGCAAGCCAGTCAGTCTCTGTCTCTCGCAGCTATCCAACTCTGCCATTGTATCAGGAAAGCAACCAGGACCAGATGTCAACAGAACGCAACAGATAACACAACCGTGCTGCAACGAAATTTTAACGAAAGAAAACCAAAGCAGATGGCAGGCCAGATTCGGGCTATGGTCCCATAGTCTGCGGACTCCTGCTAAAGATGGCCTGCTGAGGAGTGCAACTGCCGGGTCCACCCCACTGCACAATTCCATGGCAACCCGAGCGTGCACTGCACAGCCTACTGCAGCCAGAAGCCGCAGCCCAGCCTGCTGAACCAAGGCCACAGCCGACTCTGCTGGGTGAGGCCAAACGCTTCCCCAGAGTGGTTCTGCAAGTTTGCATTCCCCCCGCGGTGTGTTCGCATTCCCCACAGCGGTGTGAAGATGCCCCCTTCACTCACATCCTTACCATCCTTGGCATTACTAAGTTTTGCAGAACTCAAGGGTGTGCAGTAGTTTGGCTTTGCATTTCGCTAGTAAGTAGCTGAGTCCTGACTTCATGCATTTCTGACAGCAGCCCTACTCTTGTGTAAACTGAAGATAAGTTGTTTTCCCTTGGGCACCTGAGTGGCAGAAGCCTGTGCTTCTGTATCTCCCTCTTGCCCCAGAACCAGGCTGACACATTGTGGAGGCAATGATGTTGATAATCCAAATCACGTCTTAGAACTCTGAAGCCTTCCTACTGAGGAGAGACAGGCAACCGAGAGTGGTGGTTGAGGCGGAGGCCATTTGGGGGTTGGGGGGTCGGGATACAGAGCACAGAACATATTAAAACCCTGAAAAATAAAACCACCTTACTAGCGAAGAAGGCAGAGCAAGCAGCTGTCTCAGTGGTTTCCAGGGGACCCTGGATCTTGTAAAACTGGCCTGGCTGGGGAAGCAGGGAAGTTAGGGTGTACATGCCAAGCGGGGAGAGTCCCCGTTACCACCCCTACTTCACCAGAGCTACGAGTTCTGGGTTGTTTGTCTGTATGTGGGGTCATCTGTTTTATAAATTCAATCACTATATAATTTTTATCTGAGGATTTTTATCAGCTCATTAAAAAAACTATAGACCACCATTCAGTATTAGTCAACTTACAGGAAGCCAATCCAAGCAACGGCCCCCATGAATATACAGTCACCCCTCGGTATCTGTGGGGGATTGGTTACAGGACCCCCAAGGATGCCAAAACCTGATGACGCTCCAGTCCCTTACATAAAACATCACAGGGAAGTTGTCCCTCTGTATCTACGGATCCAGAAAGCCAACTGGAATGATACAGCTAGCGTTTAAGATCTGGATGCGGAAGCCACCTACTGGCTGGGTGACCTTGGGCTGAGATCCTCCACTTCTCTGAATCTGTTTCCTCGTGTGCAGAATGGGAGTAATGATGGACCCTCTCCCATTGGCTTAGTCTAAGTGTTCACTGAGATAATGCATGGGAAAAGCTTGCTATGTTTGAGGCAGAAAATGCAAGCAGTAAATACTGGCTGCTGCTATCTTAGTAGTTTTTATAAAATGCAATCAGGAGCATAGTGGAATATCCCCTATGTAAATCCACATAAACTCGTCTGCCTCAGAACCACATGTCTCCTGTTGAAGAAGTAGGCTCAGCTTGGTTAGATAACAAGAGGCCAAGAACCCAACTACTTTCCCTCTTTGCTCTGGCTGCCAGGAAGCTGAGGTTCCGTAACCAGAGGGTTGAGGGTGTGTGTTAGGAGAGGGGCGTACAAATGTGAGCCACAAAATTACATACATACATTAATTTACATATTAATGTGAATGTAAGTACAGAGAGTAGGCAAAGGGTATGTAACCAAAAAATGTAGGAACAAAAGAGCTGAATCAGGTAATTTTAATTAAAACATTGTAATTTTTATGGATTTTTATGTTATTATTTGTTAGCGTTTTAATAGTTGTGATTTGCTAGACTTCTCATCTTACATACATATTCACTTTTACATTCACTTTCAAAACTTTATATTGTTTTTCTTAAAGGGATCCCTCTAAAACTTGGATCAACCCCTGCAAGACATAGAAAAGTCGACAGTGTCCTTCCTACTGCAAGATTTCCCAAGGGGCATGGCTGCAGGGAAAGCTCTAAGCAGGGCTCTCAAACTGTGGTCCCCAGATTGGCAGCATCAGCCTCACCTGGAAACTTGTGAGCAATGCAGATTCTCAGGTCTCACCCCAGACCTACGGAGTCATAAACTGTGGGGTATGGCCCAGCAATCTGTGTTTTCACAGACACTCCAGGTGTACTGGAGGCACTCTGAACTCTGCACACCACTGGCTCTCAGGGAATCCATTTCCAGATCCTCAGGGTAAAATTATGCTTTTGTATTGATCCTTTCACCTACAATCGATCAGCTTGAGACCTGACCTACAATCTACCAGTTCTCAGCACCCACAATCCCCTCTTCTACTTTACCAGAGGGCACGCCTCTCGCAAACCCAGAATCTCACCACTCTGCTTGCACAGCCGTGGCGAGTTTTTATTCTGGGGCACCAAAGGGTCCATGTGAAATATTTTTCATGTAATAACCTGCCTTTTCCCTTCCCTCCTTGTTGGCAAACAGTGCCTTGCTCCAAAGGTTGTCTCCACACGTTCCATTCCTGCAGCAAACTACAGCGCGACTTCCTGCCAGCATCTCTCCATCCTAGAACTCGGAAGGGAGATGGCTATTACTGGACATGCATTACCACAACTATTAGGACTGAAAAATGAAATCAGACATTTCCGGTGAGCAAATAAGCCTGATAGGGCCAATTAACTTGAAAACAAGGATCCGCTTAGCCAGTTATGTTAAATGATGGATACATTTTTCTAAATTGAATAAGTCTACAGCTTCAAGGTTTTGATGCAAACATATTTAAGGGAGGTCATAAGATAAAGGCACTTACTTTTTTTAATGTATTATCAGAGATAATATTGCATTTAATAATATTTTAAAATTTCCCAGCACTTTTGAGTATTTCAGGTTACACAAGGTGCCTCTAAATTGAAAAATAACAGGTACAAAAAATAATCATTTGACAAATCTTGGAAGGCCTTTCTGGAATACATACCAGAAAGTGCAAAAGTGAATGACTCTAATAACTGAATAACAAATTTTTTTGCAAGTCAGTGGTTTCCAATTCTTTGCTTGCAACAAAATTGAAAGAGAGCCCAATTTATTTGTCAGCAAATGGATTCTAAAAATTAAGTTCTGATCATAAACTACTGGGTAATTTTGGGCATACTGCTAAGTTCAAAGAATTAAGATATCTATAGCTATAGATATTTATATATAATAGCTATAAAAACTCTTTGTACTTCTATCCACTTATTTATGTGAATGAGGTTACATCTATAAAAATGAAAAATAGGATAATTGATTCTAAGACCCGTCTCATTCTGGCAATAAGTAGTGTTCATCCAGAGACATACAATTCAATTAGAGAGAGAAAGAAAAAAAACAACAGTTATTTAATAAAAGGAAATTTTTCCAAAAGAATTTTACCTTTTTAAAAATTAGCAAAATACATATTTACGCTATTTATATAGTAATTGTAATGTTAGTTCAATCCTGAAGAAATTTTTTAATACTTGGAGTTTTATGATCACAGAAAATTTGTTAGACCTTCTATTTGTCAAACTATGTATGTTTTTGTGGCACAGTTTGAGTGGGTGGGCAGCAAAACTTTAAAGGACTGAAATATATTAAATCAGTAGAAAATTCTGTGGTGAAAAAGGAATAAAGAAGAACTTGTTTGAAAGTGCTTTTAAATAGATGATGGTAGGTAACAAATTGCAATGGTTTTTAGATTTAAACAAATATATTTAAGAGAGTAACTTTCAGTTTCATTTTAAAATGTCCTTATTTACCCACAAAATCAGTTTAGGGTGGCCCAGATGGGTTTTCCAGCAATGGAAGCTGGCTCTTGGCTCCCTTCTGGTTTTCTTGCTAAGCAGGTGTCAAGCTTTTCAAATAACAGGGCAGTGTTCTCCAAGAATTTGATCAGCCTGCCACTGAAGATGCCCTTCACCCTGCTCCCTTCAGAGTAGAGCTTCCTCAATGTACCCCATGATGCCAGAAATCCCCGCCTTGGAAAGGTGGATATTTGAGGAGGACCAAGCTCTTCAAAGAGGGCATTTCTGTTGTGTGGAGGCCATGTGGACCCCCAACTGGCCTCCCTGCCTCCTTCCCACATCCCCACACAGGCACGGTGATTATTCTGAGCTGTGGGGAAAGCCTCTGGCCCAGGCCTCTCCGAGCCAGTCCCAGTTCTTATCCCTCCCTGGGGTCCCTGTTTAAAGACTGTAGGGCTGGACTTCCCCGGTGGCGCAGTGATTAAGAATCCGCCTGCCAATGCAGGGGACAGGGGTTCAATCCCTTGTCTGGGAAGATCCCACATGCCACGGAGCAACTAAGCCCCTGTGCCACAACTATTGAGCCTGCGCTCTAGAGCCCATGAGCCACAGCCACTGAAGCCCACGTACCACAACTACTGAAGCCTGCAAGCCACAACTACTGAGCCTGTGCTCTAGAGCCTGCGAGCCACAACTACTGAGCCTGCATGCCCTAGAGCCCACACACTACAACTACTGAGCCCACACGCCGCAACTACTGAAGCCCACGTGCTCTAGGGCCTGCATGCCAGCTACTGAACCCACATGCTGCAACTACTGAAGCCCACGCACCTAGAGCCTGTGCTCTGCAACAAGAGAAGCCACCGCAATGAGAAGCCCGTGCACCAAAACGAAGGGTAGTCCCTGCTCGCCGCAACTAGAGAAAGCCTGCGTGCAGTAACGAAGACCCTACGCAGTCAAAAAATAACTTAATTAAAAAAAAAGACCATAGGGCTTGTCCTGGGTATCAAATCCAATTTGGCCATGATTAAAGGAACACACACACAGAGGCTGCCGTGTGCCAGGTGCCATGTTAAGCACTTTACACATAATGATCCACTCAGTCCACTCTGTGCATGTGGACTGTTACCACCATCCCATGTAATGGATGGGAAAACTGAAAATGGATGGAATAACTGTGTAACTTGGCACAAAGCTCGTCAGTGGCAGAGCTAGGACTTACCCTAAAGACCGTGGATCCGGAGTCCCTACCCTCACCCCGATACCCTCCAGCGCTGTCCACACAGGATGCTCCAGTCCACTCGCTCCACAGCTGACCGAGGGCTCCAGCTACCAGGGCTCTGCATCTTGGAGAGGGAAGGCGGGGCTGAGGCGTGATCTATGGCCCTTCAGCTGTCCACTGGCATACTGGGCCTGCTTGGACTTGAAGTCAAGAGGATTACAAACCCGTGGGACTTCATACACACACTCACCCTGCCTTACAGTGGCATGTGTTCTGAGATCAGCAGGTGCTTCCAAACTCCGGACTGCCCTTCACCCTGTTGCAATTCAGGATTTTTATAAAGCCCCATCAAAGTTGCAATGACACAGAGCTGGGACACCAGGATGTCACAGGGGCAGAATCAGCAATCGCTTCAAGACCCCATCAAGGTTCAGGCAGCAGTAGGCATGGAGGCCATCCCTCTGCAACCCTCCTAGGTCGTGCTTCCCCTGGACCATTAATCCCATCTTAGCCTGTAAAAAGATAGGAGAAAAGAATTGCCTTGCTTAAGGTAACACCAAGAATTCCTTCCAGGTTCTAGAGAGACTCAGGTAAATGGCAGCAAGAATTGAGAGTGAGTCAGGCCTGGGAGAAAGGAGGCTAAGGTGAAGAGGTTAGGGATAGGACAAAGGTCATTAAAAGTGGCTCTGAGTGAAGGACGGTTAAATGAAGGTATGACAGACAAGCCTGAAGTGGTATTACTCAGGGCTTAGCTGTAAGGAAACAAAATAAAGTTTTTATTCATCCTGTTTTATAGACTCTGCTCCCCTCTTTATCCTCTATATAATGTGTATGTGTGAGTATATAAAGGAGAAACAAAATGACAACTCAAAAAAAAAAGAATCTTTTAATAAAAATTACTCATAAAAATCCTAATAAATTTCAAAGAGCAAGATATTTCTTAGTACATTTATAAAGAACATTTGGTCCTTTTACAAAAAGCTCCCTTTTAATTTAAATACATTTCTTCTTTACAGATTAAACATAAAATATCATCTATAGTTGCAAAGCATATTGCACGTTACAGAGAGAAGCATTTGTATATTTCAATAGGTTTTTCCCAGAGTTTCCAACTCTAGATTTTTTTGTGTGTGTAAAAACATATTTACCTTTCTTGTGCATAATAAATAAAAATGCAGCCTGTGTTTTGCTATTTAAAACTAAAACAAAATACCTTTAAAAATATTATTTCTCTGCCTCTCAGTAAGAGGGAAGGGGGGTAACAAACAAATCAGGAAGGTCCACAGGTACTTAACATTCTCGCCAGATTCACATGTAAATTCAAGTGGGAACGTAACCCTGAGCCCTGCAAAACCTGGGGACACACAGCCCAGCCGACTCACCTTCTCACTTTCACAAGAGTCCCTGCCCTGCAGGAACAGGCACTAGAGAAGGAGCTGGATGTCTGGGAATGGAAAAGGAAAGAAAGATCAAGACTTTTTTTTTCTAAAGTCCCTGCTCAGCCACTCTAGGGCTGGGGCAATCATCCGGCCCGACCTGGTCACCAGCATTAAATTTGCGGTCGGCAAAAAGAAAGAAAGACCTCTAGAAAAAAAGAACTTCTGATATTTTGTCTACAAAACCCAAAGTGAAGGATTACAGTTTGTAATCATTCATTAACTGAGCTAAGAAAATAGCTGAGAGGGATGTTTTTCTTTGGTGGAGGACACAGCAGGGAGGCGAGAGAGGAATCAAGCTGAGACCCTCAGATTGCACGTATCCAGCCAGGGAGCTAATTTCCATCTGCACAGACACCATCCTGGTGCATAAACACACAGAAAACTATTGGACTGATGTGCACACGCCCCATGATCCAGGACAGCCTCAGAACCTGGGGATTCAGTCGCACAGAGCAGTCACACAGAGCAAGTTCTGACGCAAGATTTCCAAGTTCTGAAGGGAAGATTTGAACATGGAAGCTGGATTTCCACCAAGGCCAGGACAATTGGAGAGCTAGCAAACACTTCCTTCATCACCTCCTCCTCCAGGAAACGGAGTTCCTCAGTCACAGCATCTCAGCCAGCGAAGCCTGCCCTGGAACAATTTAGAACTCTGTGGTGGGACATTTAGACTCCACCCACAAAGGTAGCTATAAGGTAGCTTCCCACAAAGGTTTGGCGAAACCACTTTCATTGTGTGAACCAAAGCAGAGTCTAGACATTAGCTACACACAGGATTGCAAGGATGGTGCAAGCTGTCAGCTGTTCCAAAGCATGGAATGTTTGGAATCAGGGTGCTCCTAGGGCAAATCACAAGGGAATTTCCCTGACACTCCCCTCCTCAGCCCTCGCCTTCCTGATCTCCCACGACCCAGAACAAACAGCAAAGACCCTGAAGGACATATCACAGTTGTTGACACTCTGACCTTTAAAGAGAAAGCAAGTTTTGAACGTGGCTCAAAGGACCTTCTCCGTAACTAGCCACGAGACGGGCATTCTGGCATCTAGTCACTGACTACATGGCATCCAACTTCAGACTGGGCAGTCTGGAAGCTCAGCAACCGGGGTGAGAATGGGTCGCTCACCCTCGGACTCACGACTGGTACAAGTCCAGTGCCTGGAAGCCAAGGGGGTCTGAGACTTAATACAAAACATGTCTCATGCCAGCCTGTAGCCGTGAGGTGCCTCTGTGGCACTCAGGCCCAGGTCCCTGTTCCAGAGCGGGAGGGAGATGGGATACCTGAGCACAGAGGAGGGGGAACATTGGGGTGCGATAACCTAACAGTGTGATCACAAAGGGCCCACTTTCTTCCCTGAGGTGCCCCATTCTCCCAAACAGCTCATTTATAGTCCCACCTTGGTTTACCTGGAGAACAGGTGCAGGGATGCTCATGCAGGTGTGTGTCTTTAAAAGGGGATATTTTGGGTTTACTGAGGCAATGAAAATATTTTAAATATATAGAGTATTCTCAAAGAAACTTTTCTGTTCAGTAGATGAGACAATGTTGACAAACAGAATGCTTCTGAAATGAAGAAAAAATGTAAAACAGAAGCATTTGATTTTTTTTCTTTAAAACATTTGCACAGTAAATGTTTAAAAGACAGAGGTGACGTTTATTACTGAAAATCCCTCTTCTAAAAACCTCAAAGAACTGAATTAGATATCTATTTTAAAACCAGCAACACTTAAATTTTCAAGAATAAAATTCCTCCCTTTTGACTGAAAATGCAATGGCTTACACAGCATTCCTTTCTAGCTTTAAAAAGACGAAAATAAAATCATTTGAAGTATCCTAGCGGTGACGGGTGAGCCACACGACAGGTGAAACTGGAGGTTTCTAAGAGACTTCCTACCCTTTCTATTGAGGTTCATTTCAACCTCTGACGTTACAGGGAAGCCAAAGCTCAGGGTTCTGCTTTCTCTGAGCCCTCTGCACAGTTCAAAGAGACACAGTTCCGTGCTCACTAAAGAAATAATACCAACAAAGAAAAGAGGCGTTTTAGCACAACTTCCTCTTTATGTATGCTTGCTTAAAATATCAGGCTGAAAGGCAAGGACTGGCCAAGAAGTTTCCAGAACCTGCCTGATATCCATCCCATGCCCCTTTCGCTGTGGTCACACCATGTAGCAATACAAAACAAGGCGGTTAAAATCATAGCAGCAGCTGTGACATCCAGTGGCCCAAACCAAAGGAGTATAAGGCACCCATCAAAAGCCTGCATTGCACAGAGAAATGGCTCAAGGATGCCAGAAAGTCATCTGATCATTTCTTTCTCCCTGACTTAGCTGATTGGCACTAGACACAGGAAACAAAAAGGAAACAATTCCAACCCAAACGTGGTCGGAACTGATAATCCTTGGTTAGTAAATATAAGACAGATGAAAGCTCAGACGATCATAGGTATTTTTCTCTCCCTTGAAAGGCACCTGGTTCTGAAACTATGGGCGATCCTCAGGTGAGTTCACAATAAATGTAGAACACCATCCAAAAGATCTACCTGTTAAGCTCTTAAACTGTGAGGCGACAACTTAAGAGACTGCCTGTTAGAATTCGGATAAATTCGTGAGCAAATAATCTGTCAACACCGTGACGAACTGCATGGGGCGCAAATGCATAACTGGATGATTTTTCCCCATGTGACCGACAACCGTGGGTGGAGACCTGGGACACAGCCCAATTATCCAATAAGAGAGAGAGGATGACAGAATGCAGTAAATAGGGATGTCAGGGGAACCGCAGGCCCTGCTGCACAGAAATTCATTCACACTCCTCTGGCAGAGAGGCGGCCAGGCAGCGGTCACACAAGCGCCGGCAGAGAAGACTCGACGGATTCCACAGTAGGAAGGTCTGGAGATCCAGCCAAAGAGGCCCACCCACGGTGCACAGTAACATCCGCACGTCGTAAGAAGCCAACTCCTACGTACCTTCTCACTTCAAAGTACATCCTTAAGACAAACAGGGCATTTTATTGAACAGAAGAGAAACGCTAAAGTATCCAAGAATCTACCAGATGCGGCTGGGGAGCTGGACAGAGATTCCTACACCATCGTGGACAGCCAGACGCCTAGCCTCCTCTTCGGACTGGGTCTCAGCCTGGCCTGGGTTCAGCTGTTTTAGGTCCTGTTTCAGATGAGGCCACACAGGGGAGAGCAGATCAAATCAAGCCAACCATCTGGTCAATCTGTCGCATGTAGACGCTCTTTAAGGGCAGGGAATATCGCCTCTCGTCAGGAACACGATTGCACTAGAAAGAAAGTGAATGAGGGACAATTCGAATTTTGAGTTAAGACGCCATGTGTCAATTCCTCAGATGTGACTGGATGACCTCCCCTGGGGTTTCTCATCCTGGCACTGTCAACACTTGGGGCCTGTCCCGTGCACTGCGGGATGGTCACCAGCATCCCTGGGCTCTCCCTATATGCCCCCTGCCCCTAAGCCCCAGTTGTGACAACCAAGATTGTCTCCAGACATTGCTCAATGTCCCTTGAGGAGCAAAGTCACCTCCAGTTGAGGACCACTGATGTAATTTAATTTCCTCACTTCACAGGTGAAGAAACGGAAACCCAGGGAGGCTAAAACACATGCACCCAAGTGAAGAGGGGCCGGGACTAAAACCTGCGCCCCTTGGGTCCTCAATCCACCCAGAATCGCAAACAATGTTTCAGCTACTTGAAAATACTGTTGTTTTTCTGAGTCTGTTGCTCTTCTCATCCACAGCTAAAACCTAAATGCTTAAGAGTGTTACTTATTTACTTATTTTTTTTAATTAAAGGCTTTTTTGCTCTTCTCTCTCTCAAAGGGGATTTAAGTGTGAGAACCAAACGTGCTGCCTGGAAAGTTTCCACATATATTCATGCTCTTCCTCAAAGAAACATTTGCTCGCTGCTCTGTACCTGAACTCACACACCCTGCTCCTCAACTTTGCAACATCGAGACCGACAGGTTCTTCAGTTGGTCCCAACGCCCCCCACTCATGCTTTTTGTAGGTGCTGTGCCTTCTGCCAGAGCGTCCCTCCTGGGAAGCCCCCCCCCATCATTCCAGGAGCTACTGAGAGGCAACCTCCTGAGTGAAGCCCTCCTTGTTTTCCTGGCAGAATAATTCCTCCCTCTTCGGTGTTTCAACAGCACTTCACACAGCCTCCTACTGACAAGCACCCGGGGGGAACCGGTCTCTACACTGGGCCCTGGGCCCATCCAGCACCAGGACCCCTCTGACCGGCCCGCATCCCTGGTGCCCGGCACAATGGAATCGGGTCTATCAGACAAGTGTCTCCTTCAGTACAAATCCGGGCTCCACCACGCGGCTCCACCGTGTGACCTGACCCTCTCTGTACCTCCCTTTTGCTGTCTGTGAAGTGGGGATATTACGATACCCACCCCTCACAGGGCTGCTATGAGAAGTTAGCATACTTAAGCATTTAGCACAGTGCTCAGCATGTGGTAAGCTCTGTAAATAAACGTTGGCTATGATATTCTCTCTCCTCCTGTTTTACCCTTTCCTCTCAATCACGCTTTGTTCGCTTAATCTACACTCCATGGCCTAATATAAATTTCAGGGTCTTATCTATAGCTACAGAAATGGCCTCTTTCTGAGACTCTTCTCAAATTACCCAACCCGAGTGTGCCATGAATATTCTGTCAGACACTCTGGATGATAATGTGATGAGTAGTGTTTCCTCTTCCTCCGATTGCAAACCACCCCTGGAGAAAGCAACTTACATTGGAGCTGGAGTTGATGACTTTTAGCTCATGAGGTCTCGGCCTGTGCCCCGACTTTCCCACTGGGTCCCGCCCTCCCTCTTCAGAAAAGAACTCCTTCCAGGGTGACTCCCGGAGATGTGTGTCCACAGATACGATGTGTCCCTCAGTTGTAAACATGTATCTGGTTCCAGATTTGTGTACTGGATTCTCCTCATCAAAGAGCTAGTAGAAAAAAGAAAAGAAAACAGACACAATTGTAGCAGGTTTGGAACCAATTCATAGGGCGGCTGAGTTAAGACTACTTAGGGACAAGAACCTGCTTGGCTCTCAGGCCAACTCAGGCTGCGGGGCGGAATCCCCAGTTGTGTTGAAACTCAGACACCTGGACTTCCCCGATCCCGCCCAGACCTAGAGATTAGAAAGCCCGGGCCTATAACCCAAGCGCCACTAATCTGTAAAAGCCCTAGATGATGCCCCCACGCTCTCTGGAGAGTTCCAGCGCTGGAATCCTGGGACTACCCCCAGCTCACATGCACCTAGGCCTGGAACTGGAAAGGCCTGGAGAGAAGGAGGTCAGTGGTTTATCCTTCACCAGGTCCCCAGGGCCTGACACACGTGCCACCGCGTGGTGCACTCCTGTGTGGGCTCTGAGGGCACAGGGCACCCCAGGCAGTCCTTCCTTCAGCAGTGGGCGTGGGGGGTGGAGGAGGGCGCAGCGGGGGCATCTAGAAAGGACCCCTAACCCAGGCGTGCGGTAAACGATGCGTGAGGAAGAACGCAGAACTCTCAGAGACGGAGGAAACCTCACAGGCACCTCAGGTATTTTACAAACGAGGAAGAACACTCGGCACAGCTGCTCCATGTTCACACGGCTCCCAGGATGAGAACAGGGTCGGCCTGGGTCCTCCCCCTCCGCCACCCCCCACAACCCTGAGTTCTTTCTCCAGGAACACCTTGGGGGTCTCCTCCATTCATTCGCTCCAGAACTTGCCCCGTGAATACCCCGGACCCCACGGCTGCCGGACGGGATGCCCGCCAGGCTCTCGGCAGCCGACCGGACTGGCCCCACTGTGCGGTGTGGGAGACCTCGGTGCCCACAGGACCTGGTGGCAGGACCACGCGGCCAGCGGGCGGTCCCCCAGGAACCGTTACCTGCGCTTCACACAACGTGTAACCCAAAGAGTGTCTATGTGTGTACTCGGCAGTGCCTCCCGTACAAGGTCAGGAACCACGGAGCAGACAGCAACGCGCCTTTGCTCCGACAGTACTGCGCCCCTGGGCCAGCGAAATGTCCAGCCTGGAGCAGCGCCTGGTGGCGTATGTTAGACGGAAGGCGGAGGAGTGCTTGCTGTCAGCACAATGGAGCACTTCCTGGGTTAATCTGACAACACACATACCAGGTACAAGTATTTACAGGTCTCGCTGAGGAAGAAGCTCTCCATCCGGTCCTCTTTGGATTTGTCGATGACGTGATGCAGCGTAGCGTAGCCACACCTACAGAACAATCAGCCAGTGAGGCCCACCTCTGCTCCTTCCCACCTGCTCATTAACTGAAGAGGCAGAAGTAGCCTATTCACCGAGCCACCAAGGCATCAAACACCCCGTGAGAAACAAATTAGGGTAGGTTTAAGGGCTGTCCTTTTCCAGCCTAGATTGTCTGCAAACTTCATTAAAAAGTGGTCTGGCTGCCGAATCATCAGGTTAATGGCAGCGGAAGGGGGGTGGGGGTGGAGGACAGTATTTGCCAAAAGCATAACAGGACACCAAGAAAATGACTCGCAGCAAATTCAAAAAGACTGATTTAAATTTCGTGTCCCAATACTTGTATAGACTGACTAATCATTTGATAGTCTAAGACAATATTTTGTAAGAAAATACTCATTATATTATAGCTAGGTAAAAAAAGCACATCTCAAAAAACTGAAATATAGTTTTTATACATATATACACACATTACAGATTTATATATAAATATATAAAAGAGTATAAAACTATATACTTCAATGCCGATGGTAGTTCTCTCTGCAGGTGGAGATTACAGTGATAATATTCTACTTCTATATTTTCTATATTCCATGAACTTTTCAGTATATATATTATTTGTATAACAGGGGAAATAAGTTACTTAAAAAGAGCTCATATAGTCTGCTGGAACCCTACAGGAATAAAGGTGAAAAATAAATTTTAATTCCCACTATAATGGGCAGGTTCTACTACACAAAAAGTAAGCAATTTCCCTACAAAATTAACATTAACGACCTGTTCTAAAAAGTAAAATGCAAACTAGAATAATATTACCTCAGCACAACTCAAATGAAATCAAAAGTGGCCAACAGAAAAAGGAAGGAACTTAGAAAACTAACTTGACTTTTGTGTACTTTTCCAGACTCTGCAGAATGTCCATTCCTACATGGAGGTAGAAGGGATTCTTGGTTGCCTAGAGAGAACACGAGAGAATGTGATCCAGCGGGGGCCTGGAAGACACGCCGTCAACACACATCGCGGTGATTGCAGGACGGTCCCGAGGAGACGAATCACTGTCCAAAGGTAGGCACGGGCCAGTTCACTTTATCCTGAAGGGTCGCGAATGTTACAGGATTAAGGTGTTCTGTTGGTTCACATCAAAGCGCACCTCCAATCTGCTTAACTTGAACGGGGTGGGGGGGGCGGCGAGAAGATCTGCCCCAGAGCAGATCAACTCCCTGCCTTTGGCTCTCGTGATCCCCATCATGATCAGAAATGAAACAACGCCTCACTGACAGCCCCGTATCTGAGAACAAATCCAGTTTCTGTGTTGCCTCAGAACTCGCTCGACACTTAAGCTGCAAGCACAGGGCAACAGGACGTGGCCCCCGTTCCATCCACAGCACCGTGAGAAGGGCTAGGGGACAAGACGACTCTCAAGTATCTAAGGAGGCCTCCACGTGCTGTGCTCTCTAGTCACCCTAGGAACTCAGTCCCCGGGTTGCTGCTTCCTCTTCTGTCACATGCTCATAGATGGTTTCGTTAGGGGAAAAAAAACATTCTCTGGGAAGATGAGACTTTTATCCCAAAACTAGTTTGAAAGTTGGGGATCACCTATAATTCGTGCCCAGTGCCAACTGTGCAGCACCAAAAGCAAACGAGCACAGGGTCAGCTGTGTCTGGATTAGGAGGGCACACGGGGCAGCTTCCGAAGGCAGGGCAGAAAGCCACAGATTTCTCTGGATTCTAAGAAAGTAGTCAACATGAGGAAGAAGCTGCAAGAAGAAAGAAGCAGTGACAAAACAAAGAGGCATCAACCCAAAGGCAACAGACCTAAGCTTAAGAGGAGAACGCAGCCAGCCCCCGAGTGTGTCACCCTCGGAGCGTGAGTGGCCGGACTCTACCCTGGGATCTGGGATCCGGGAGGCAAAACCAGAGGCCACCTCCCCACCCCTGAGAGCTTACATACAACTCACAAGGTCTCTCTACACCTGAAGTCACTTACCAGTTGCATAGGATTTCTCCCTTTTTCAGAAGCAAATGGCAAGGATTCGGTGCTAAAAAAAACTATGGAATAAATCTAAACTACTAATCCTACTACTACCAGAGCTCATGAGATCTCCTTGCGAGGGCCTGCCCACTACACGCGCCTGCTGAACGCACGGAGGGCCAGCTTCTTGGAAAGTGAGCAGCTCGTGCTGCTGAATTTGTGAATGGCTGACAACTCTCGATGTGTATATATGTTTGGCACGCCCAGAGGTATAAATATCGGCCTTAAACCGTCGGGGAGAAGATTCTTCACAGTTAGAGTGACATTTCCTCTGGCATTCAAGTAATTCCACAAAAGAGGAACACTGTATGTGTTTTTGAACGATTAAACAAAAGTAGGCACTCAGACAATCCCAGATGATTCCCTTTCCAACTAAGAAAAATAATTTTTCTGTCTGAATACTTTACACAGACCAGGGTTCCACAGTACATGAGCACAGAAATGCGTCCCCCAACAAGAGTTGTTTGGTCAAATAAATTTGGAAAACAGAGAGTACCAAATCTTCCTCTTGATTGAAGGACGTGAGAAACAAGCCCTGCAGTAAAGATACGACTCAGCTTTGCAGAATGTAGGGCAAACGCGTACATGACCGCAGACGTCTTCCCTGTCCCGTGCGACCAGGACAGACACTGAGCGCTAACAAGGCTCTGGGCCGGTGGTCACTCTAACGGTCGCTGTGAAATAACACTATTCCCCACCTGTCAGCAAGTGTTCCCTACGAACCAACTGCTACAGTCTTCCCAGCATTTCAACACAAACTACTGTTCAACAAGCTCTCGTACCTGGTAGAGGAGATATGTAGACTCCACCAGCTCAGGTCTCAGTGGGTAGAAGAGCACGTCGGGGGCCTGCAGCTGCCAGTTGTACCTCTCGGGGAGGGCCCCGTAGCGCTTCCATATGGCGTAGTAGAAGGCGTGCAGGCAGATGGCATCTTCCACGTCTCCTATCAGAACCTACAGGGAAGGCGCAGGTCACCAGGCTAAGACACTGTTCTCAGAGCGGCAAGACGTGACACAGGCCCTGGGCTTCCCCTTCCCCGCACTGGTCACCTGACCTACAAACGTGGCTGGAGACAAAACCAACCCAAAAGGAGCATCCCAGACAGACCCCCCCACCCCCCATCTGGCCATCAATGCCAAAGCCCTGAGAACTGCACAGGACAAGAGGCTAGCTGTACTCGTGAATGGAGAACGGACAACTGAGCCATGAATCACCCAAAAGTCACACGCCATTACTTTTCTGGCATGGCTTTGCACTGATTTAGTGTGGAGTAATGCCCAAAGAGAATAATGGGGACGTACTGTGCTATTCACTTCCCAAATCTGAAGGGGCCAGAGAATGTTCTGGTACCATAAAAAGAAAACAGAGGGGGGAAAAAAAAGCCCTTTCCCAATGACTGCTATTTCTTAGCACACAGGATTGCGAAATACCTGCAGTCCTGGGAAGAACGCCTGCAGAGAGTCAATCCACGTGTTCATCAGCTGCCCGCTGAACATGTTCACGTTGACGTAGAGGGGCGGGTCCCCTTCCCCCTCGTTACAGGCTTCCCGACTGAGGAGCCGCGCAGAGCGGCCACAGGGGAGGAAAGAGAAACAGCTCAGGCTCTGTGCCCCCAGCAGCCCCTGGCAGCTTCACTTAGATGGAATCAACATTAACCTTTTCTCCTCACTCATTCTTTAAACCTTTGCAGACAGGCTGCCTCTACCTCTCAATACAAGACTCTAACATAAGATGACACTTACCAAAGGATGAAAGCTCTAAACCCAGCCATGGTAACACACTGGGATTTCACTGCATTTTGCAGAAAGCACTTTGACAATCAGGTTTGAGAAATACTTCCACGTAATTTGGTATATAGCACGGGTCAGTTTTGACCTGAGTGGGGAAGTCTGGTTATTTCTGCACACAAAAAAAGAGTCTCTTCTCTAATAAAATTCTACACCACGGGCCTGGAGGAACACCTCAGAGCAAGCAGCTCAGTGATTACTACTAATTTAGTAAATTTAGGGGCTTTAAAAATCGAAAAGGATTGAACTCTGGCCAAACAGCCTCTTACTAAAACACATCACTTGAATGATCCTACAACAGCTAGGGTAGAAATGGGCAGGCAACTAGTAGCTATCACTTGCACTGGCCACTTAACACACACACGTGCACAAGGGAAGACCCAGGGAAGGCAGAGGCGGCACCAGGGTCGAGGCCGCTGCAGCTTCCAATGGTACTTCTCTTCTGCTGTCCTGAACGCACAACTGACAAGCGGCAAGCAAAGCTGTTTTAAACAAACACAGAGGGAAAAGAAGGTGGCAGCTGTCCTTTCTCTCATCAAGTATAAAGATCAATCCTAACTTCTTTAGAAAGTGAAAGAACCAACACAGCTGTGCCGCATTACAGCGCTATGTGCAATTAAAACCAGCGAAACAGAGGGATGTGGCACTCTTGTGGCAGCCAGTCTCCGGGCGGCCCCCAGTGACCCCCGCCTCCTGGCTGTCACACCCTTGTGCAGTACCCTCACAGACTACATCAGCCCTGGTCTGTGTGACCAACAGTGTCCGGCAGAAGTGCTGGTTGTCATTCTGAGATTAGGGCATGAAAGCATATGACATCCATTCTGGTGGCTCTCTTTCCATCTCTCTCAGATCACTCATTCTGAGGAAGCCAGCTGCCATGAGCTGCCTACAAAGAGGCCCACGTGGCAAGGAACTGACACTTCCAGCCACAGCACATGAAGAACTGAAGCCTAGGAGGGGACCCTCTAGCCCTGAGTGAGCCGTGACAAGGCTGCAGCCCTCACCAATAGCTTGTGGATGACCTCGTAAGAGCCCCTGGATCAGCCCAGCTGCTCCTGGCTTCCTGACCCTCAGAAAACGGGTGAGATAATGTTTGCTGTTTTAAGCCGCTAGGTTTCAGGGTAATTTGTTACGCAGCAGTAAATAGCTAATACACCTCTTCACCACCCCCTCAAATGACTAACAAACAACTAGGAGGCAGTAAAATGAGGGCAGCGACCAAAAGACCCTGTGAATCTATGTTGAGAAAAATACGAACATTTCACAATACATTCTATTTGCTTGACGGGACAGTAAGAGAGATGGTGAGGAGACATACCCTCTTCTTAAGTAGTTCTGAATACTCTTATATACAGCATTAAACATTTCTAGGTCTTCTTTTTCTCCAAAGAGAATGTAAGATTTCAAGAGGTATTCATAGAAGGAGTCCAGTCCGGCACCCAAGCCACTCTGCTTTCCGACCCAATGGCCCGTCTGAATGTTCACAACATTGCCTGTGAAAACAAGCAAGCTCGTCAGGGCCCCCGGGTGGGGGGCCGGGGGGCCTCCTACTTCAGCCCCACTGCTGCTCAGCACTTTCGTCCCTCACAGGAAAGAGGAGGGATGAACGCGTGGCCCTCTCGTCTTTATCGGTCCTATCAGCAGCATGGGTGGCCAGAGCTTCCTGAACATACAGTGTTTCAACACTGACACAAAAATGGGGAAAACATTTAATGCACAAGAAAACTAGGCTTGTTGTGTTGCTTTTCCAGATTGACAATGCATTTCAAAAGCCTAAAGGGTGTTGTTCATCAGAGAGTGATGAATTATATAATTTACATTATCTGTAAAATGGAAAAAAAAAAGAAAAACGGAAATAATCCAAACGTCCAACATCAGAAGAGTCAATGGACTGTCATATAGACTTTAAAGACAATAACTGTGAAAGCAAGACAACAACTTGAAACCACCTGCATGATTTGCCAAATGAAAGGCAGAATAAAAATATCTATATTATAATTTGAAAGTATACAAAAGTTGCACATGGGGCTTCCCTGGTGGCTCAGTGGTTGAGAGTCCGCCTGCCGATGCAGGGGACGTGGGTTCATGCCCCGGTCCGGGAGGATCCCGCATGCCGCGGAGCGGCTGGGTCCATGAGCCGTGGCTGCTGAGAGCCTGTGTGTCCGGAGCCTGTGCTCCGCAACGGAAGAGGCCACAACAGTGAGAGGCCCGCGTACCGCAAAAAAAAAAAAAAAAAAAAAAAAAAAGTTGCACATGACAGGCTGCAAGGGCCTATGGAAAATTTTAAAGTTGACAGTTTGGGGTGACACTGGTAATGGGGTGACAGGGCAACTGTTTTGTTTCTACTGTTATTGTTAAATACAAAAAATTTGTAAATAAATTGAAGAACTTAAGGAACAGTAATCGAAGATCACTTCTAAAAAGCAGTGCTTTTGCAATGACACTCTAGGCTCCAGGACCACCAATCCAGTTCCTTCCCGATGACAAAAAGAAAATATTTCTCAAAATAAGACAAACAGTTACAAGAGGCAAACAACCTATTTTAAAATAACATCTCGAGCTAGTAAAATACTGATAATCATTGAAGATAAATAATGAGTACATAGGGGTTCATTATTCATTATACTTTTTCCTACTTCGCTATGTTTGAAATTTTCCGTAATAATTTTTTAATAACATCTTGATCAAAATTCTCAAGGGAAAAAAATAAAATCTAATACAGGTTTCTGTATTAAAAAAATAAAAATAAAATCTAATACAGGTTTAATCTGGGCTTTTAAACTACTACCACATGCCGTGAGTTTTTAAAAGGAGGAAGTCACTCTACCAGTTAACTCTAAATTCCTAACTCTAAATTCCTAACTCTAACTTCCTATCTTTGGAATCTTATACTGAAGCAATATAATCTGCCTCCGAGGCAGTTCTTTTTATAGCATTTAACAATCATCTTCAAGTGGAATATGCCAAGGGATTCAGATCAGAAGGGAGCCCTCAAATAGGAAGAGCATTACTCTGTCCCATCAAACCTTCCACCCACCCTCTAAGTGAAAAGTCACAGGGAGAAATCAGATGTGGCAGACAATGAGGGAGGGCCCTTCTCTCTGAGCTGTCAATTTTCAGGTTCAGTGGTACAAGGAAGAAGGAGTGGAAAGGAGGGAGGGCCCCAGAGAAGAGGAAAGGAAAGGGGGCGATGTGCACAGTGCCAAGGGCCTCACAGGTGCCCCACACCTAACAATCCCGTATCGTTGCTCCGCAGGTTCCAAAGGGCTTTCACGGCTCGCCTGGCCACCCACTCAAACGTGGAATCCCCCAGCAGTCGACTCAGAATCCCAAATTCCACCAGCAGGGAACCAGCGCCGGCCGTGCACGTCTCATTATTACTGTCAGGAGGAACGCCTGTCTTGAGATTCACCTGGGGACAGGAAGAGACAAAGGATTTGTGGCAGAAGTCAAGGAACCCACAGGGCTAGAAGACCAGGTTACAGCGACCACACTCCACTAATGAACCAAGCTCACCACAGGGGGAGTCAGCCCGCTGCCTCCCACTTTACATTCAAAAGGAAAATGGGAGTAAGTTTAAGACACAAACAAGACAGCACGAACACCAGAGCCCTGTGTTATTAATAAGAGCAAGTCTTGGGGGAATCATTGTAACGCTATTCACTAATCTGCCTCTTCCCAGCAGGTTCTCTTCATGGTGACGCAGCACCAGGCTTTGGCGCTGGGGACAAAGGCAAGCTGTGGAACCACGTAGAAATTTTAAGTGAGCTGCTATGAACTCACTCCTGCTCAGCAAACATTAACAAATCTTGGACTGAGAGAAATGAACCCAGCGAGCAAGTGACAGCCTGTTTGATCACTGAGGCTCAGTGGTCTGGCAATTCTCCACTGGTTGCTGACCCAAAGGCTGACTCAATTCTCAGAGGGGTTCTGGACTCAGTAAATCAGATGCCACAAAGACAGAGTCTCATTCCAGACCTTGCATTTAAATCAGCAGCTACCTTACTGGTCTGTACAGGTTTTATTTGAAAGATCCACATGAAGTGTCCAAAAGAACATTCGCTGAGCTCCTATAGCGTACATGTGGGGAAATGGACCCACGTCAGAAATGAAGACAAACTGCCCCCACTGTTTTGCAGCAAAGGATATAAATCCCACCTGCAAAAAGGGTTAAGAATACAGAGCACAGGAACATAACTTCCTTAAGGGAAAGGATTAAGTCAAATATGTCACTGTGGGCTTCCCTGGTGGCGCAGTGGTTGAGAGTCCGCCTGCCAATGCAGGGGACACGGCTTCCTGCCCTGGTCCGGGAAGATCCCACATGCCGCAGAGCGGCTGGGCCCGTGAGCCATGGCCGCTGAGCCTGCGCGTCCGGAGGCTGTGCTCCGCAACAGGAGAGGTCACAATAGTGAGAGGCCCAAGCACCGAAAAAAAAAAAAAAAAATTTTCACTGTATGCCCAGCACACAACAGGTGTCCAGTAAATGCTGAATGAACTAAAAACCATTTCTATCATATTTAGGGCCAAATTCTCTCAAGGACATGGCTTTCCTCTTCCGCATCAGCCCCACTCCTTCCCGCAAATAAATTCATCAACAAAGAGTTTTAATTCGGGAAGGTGGTGAGTTGTTGACGCCGTCTACCTACCCGAGGGTAGGGGATCCCTGTCCTGGTGTTTTCAAAGGCAGGGAGGAGCCGCACGGCCAGGTCGTGAGCCATATGCAACAACTCATTATCATAATCCTTAATCGTCATGTCACCAAAGGGCTGCTTGGAGTCAGTTATTATTCTGTGGGCAGAAAGAAGGCTTCCCAGGACCCTAATGACAGGAAAAACAAAAGAAGAATAAAATCACGTTGGTTGTAAATGTGTACAATGCAGCTCAGAATGACAGAAGCAGGCTTGAATCCCCTATGGACTTAGCGCTGCCTGAAATCAGAGGGACTGGACTTAATGACCCCCTGAAGTTCTTTCCAGCCGTGATAGTAAACGATCATTGTTAGCTAACAGCATTATGGAAAGGGAGAAAGCGAACCATTCTGAGGCTACTGAGGCTTCTGAGAATAATCCCACTTGAAGTAGTAACAATGTTTAGTCATTTTCATCATCTCATCAGAAGGGAGTGTCCTAATCATTCCCAGAATAAATAACACCTTTTAGTATTAATAAACTACTCTTGGTTTCTCTCACATGGGGAAAAGACTTAGCAAAATAAAAAACACAAAAGAGCAAGACAACAAACACTAAGTAACTTTTGTAGTTCTGGCTGCCAAGCAACGTCCAATTCTCCAGCTTCTGCTGAACAGGCAAGGTGGGGAAGAGAAGGAGAAGGAGAGAATGACCCGACTGAGAGGCAGGCGCCCCCAGTTTAGATCTCAGTCCCTCAGCAGCCACGAGTTCAGGTCCCCCTCCAATGAGGTGAAGCAGATTGTGACATTTTTCAGAACAAATGTTTTCATAACTTTACTTTTAAATAAACGCTACATCTGGAATGTTATGCAGTGATACAACTTTCAAAGTTTAAATGGAATAGGAAGGCAGTCGCAATCTATCAAACTAAAAAGGCAAGATATAAAACATGAGCTCAGTACATTAGCGGGAGGGAGAGGGAGGGAGACCCAAATGGTCAGCAGTGGTTTTCTGCAGGCGGTGGGTGACAGGAGAAACTATGATTCCTTCAGAAATACATAGGGGTTTTCCTAGGACACAGTGGAGGAAATGAGACCAGACATAAAGTGAAATAATGAAAAACTCCTTTAAAGGGACATCTATCTTAAACCTGCATTACAATGTGTCTTTCTATTTGGCCCCAAATATAATTAATGAAATGGCAACTGTTTCAGTTTTGATCAATGCAAAGCAGATGAAAAAGGGACACAGTGCCCACAAGGTCTGCACGGACTCCCTACCTGGACCCCGGGGCTGGTGGACCCTCCAGGAGTTTTCTCCTTACACACCCAAAAGCAGCCTTCAATCCGTTTGATGTACTATTTTACCTTATCGTGGCCTCAAAGACTTGGACGGTGGAATCTTTGTCAAATGACACTGTGTTGATCACTAACTTGACTGCTTTCTGGAACTCGGATGAATTTCCCATTATCTTTAAAAAGAGGAACACAAACCATTACAACGGCCTGAAATGACACTGAGCTGCATGATCGCAGGAGCTGGGCCACTTCATCTGAATGTCTGTACGTGTGGTTTTGCCGCTCGTGGGAGAAGAAACACAAAAGGCAGAAGAGCACAGTTATCTCTTAGAACACATTCTGGGACAGACGGCAAGCCCATTTCCACCAAACTCAAGCATCCTATCTCCAAATGGCAAAACTGTGTAACTCCTCATAAAATCATTAGCAGCCCTCCTCGTCCTGCCCCATTCTCCCTCACCTTCTGTCTGATCTTGTTTAGCATGCAAGGCATTACACTTCCAGAAATCCCTGAAATGAGTAACAATAAATCCAAAAACTGAAGAAACGAAAAACATGGCTTTCCCTCTGCTCCTCAGATAATGCGACAGCTTGGGCGCTTAGCTCCCAGGAGACCGAAACATCTGGAAAACTGACTCCTTGCTTGTTACCCAGATGTCTGAACACTGGGAAATAGTGGTATTATCTTTTGGAGCATAGCATAAGACCAATGACATTCAAAACAAACAAAACACACAAATAACCAGCTCTACGTCCTTTGTAAGAAATGTTCTAGAATTAGGATTCCTATTTTGGGTGTGTGGATATGGTATCATTCCAAGCTTCTCTCTCTTATATGAACTGCAAATTGGACATAAAATTTGATAAAAATAACCTGAATAGAAATGCTTTCATGCCGTTCAAAATTTTATGACAATCCTGGCACTATAACGACATCATAAAGACACCAAAAAAAAAAAACAAAACAAGAAAAAACAATTTCATTCAGACACTACTTATTTCAAGTATGTCTTATTTCCTAGTGTTTATTGATCTAGTGCAGCTTTTTTTTTTTTTCTCCCCCTCATTGTTATTTTGCTGTTACATGCAGAGCAAGTACAGACGTTTCTTTTCTGGCTTTCAGTTCTTTCTTTTTAAAAGATTATGCGATCATGCTGCAAGTTGCATCGAACAGTCAAGGGACTGCTATCATCCAAGTGTTTCCAAAGCACACCTGTTAAAGTTTGTTTAAAATGTCAGCAAAAGAAAAGGGAAACGTCAACAGAAGTAACACCTGAAAAATAAGCCTGAAGTGTACCTTAAAGACCGGATGTTCTACAATGAAAACCACAGCGATGGGTCTGTTTCCCTACAGATGTTCACCAGCAGCAAACTCTGTTATAGCAGCTGCAGGCGCTGATATGATCTCAGATCACGTGGAGGACGGCAAAGGAAGCCAACAGCTTTCAATGATATATTGTAATTTGCCATTTTAGACAGCTACGGAACAGAGTAACGAGGCTCTGAAATCGTTCATTCAGGCTCAAGAAAAGCTGGACTGCGTTTCTTTACTTCTCAGAGCCTTTAAACTGCTGGTGTGCATGGTGGCTCTCCAGTAGTGGGACAGACTGGTAGAATTTCTCAAGTTCATTTGGGAGCAGAACTCTTCTTTGAGGGAGGACACCCTTGGAATCTGTGTTGGGAAGTGCCAGGTTACTAGAAATTCATTTTCTTAACACGTATTTGCCCTCCTATCATGTATCAGACACCATGCGGTGTGGACAGAGTGCAGTGACTGTAACAGGGACAAGGTCTCTATACTTCAAGAGCATGGCAGACGGATAAAAAGACACAATGGGGCAAAAAGAGAGAGGGTCAGGATGAAAAGGTGTGCTTTCATAAGCTATATATGAGTCTTGGGACTTTTTTTAAAGCAACACTTGTAGCCTGAGTCAGCCTCTGGTCCCCTCAACAAGTTAACTCTAATCAGGGTGAACACACCCGTCCGGGCACATTTTGATCAGTGATGGTGGATGACTGACAGGGAGTAGCAATCACTTCAGAAGGAGAGATTGGGAAACTAAACTGCTGTGCAACTACAGCCTGGCAGAATGAAACCCCGGGCTCTCTGTTAGACCATGAGCCTAGGGGAATTGAGAAGGACCGCTCCAGCTCTTCCCAAGTTCCGGTAATTCTACTACTAGCAAGATCTGGGACAGCTGTAATGCAAACTTAGCGAGCGTTACCCAATTCTAACTCCTGACAGCTTCAAACTCTGTTTAAGGAAAGTTAAAATGCAGGATTTGGAATCGACTTCAGTACAAATTTTCTTATGGTAAAGGTGTGCCGGACAACGGAGGAGAGCAAAGAGGCAGTAGAATCGTGGTTACTAAGGAAATTTTTCAGCGCTACGCTGGGATATAGTCCCTTGCTGTATTCTACAGCAAAGAGTCGTGAGGCACACCAAGCACACACGGCAGCCTGGTAGTAAGAACCATGCATGGTGCCTGCCTGCCTTCCACGTGCTTTGGCTCATCTGTCTAGAGGCCTCCAGCTGCCTTGAGGGAAACCAAGGGCTGAGCATGTAAAGGCTGCTCCTGAGCTGGCAGCCCAAGTCTAGAGGGGGTAGTGTCCACAAAACACGGACAGCAAATAAAACAAGAGTGTTTATACAGAGGGTCTCTGCGCAGGGGCTGGAACCAGGGCTCAGACTTGATTTGGGGGAGCCAGTAGCTGGGGCACATTTCAGAGGATCTTGTCCCCTGGAGATCTTGAAATCCTGAGATCCTGTCTTTTACTTCTGAAATCTTAACTACAGTAACTGTATACTGGTTCCTTTAAGGAATAAAATAGTGGGGACCCTGCAGAAAAATAGGTTTCCCCCAAAACAATCACATTTTCTTTTTTTTAAAAAAACATTTTTTAAAAATTTATTTATTTATTAATTAATTTATTTTTGGCTGCGCTGGGTCTCTGTTGCTGCGCATGGGCTTTCTCTAGTTGCGGTGTGCAGGCTTCTCATTGCAGCGGCCTCTCTTGTTGTGGAGCACGGGTTCTAAGAGCACGGGCTTCAATAGTTGTGGCACATGGGCTCAGTAGTTGTGGCTTACGGGCTCTAGAGCGCAGCAGGCTCAGGACTTGTGGCGCACGGGCTTAGTTGCTCCACAGCATGTGGGATCTTCCCGGACCAGGGCTCGAAACCGTGACTCCTGCATTGGCAGGTGGATTCTTAACCAGTGCACCACCAGGGAAGCCCAACGATCACACTTTCTCCTCTGCTTTTTTAGGGGAATCACATTTCCCCTCATCTAACCTTCAACGTTCTTCTTGCTCTCAGCATTAAGCTCATTAAAATAAACAATAGCCATCAGAGCTATGAATACATGTTGAGAATCACATTTCCTGGAATTCTCATCCCTGGGGGAAAGTAAGGGTAATTAACTCCAAAATATCTTAATTAATTTTTAAAAATAATAATAAAGCTGAACACTTACTGCAAGTGTATCCAACGCATCAACAAGAGTCAGTGAATAATTCCCTAGGACATCATTGATGTTCAGATTTGAACTGAAAAAGAAAGAAAATTAAAATTAAACCAAGGTACTTTTAAAAGATAAAAGAGACAACAAAACTAAACACTCATCAGAAACTAAAATGGCTGGAAACTTATTTATTCAGGGACTACTGTGGGTGGATCAGTATGGCAATGGTCCTTCTGCCTCACAAGGGACAGTCTCTATAGTGGCACAGAATAGCAGAGACACACACGCTTATGCTATAGTGGAAAGAACACAAAACGGGAAGTAAGGAAATGGGAAACAAGAGTCATTGCCCTCTCCAAGATACAGTTTTAACAGCACAAATGACCTTTCTGTCTGTCCAGCTTCAAAAAGCTCTGATTTCGAAATCATTAGGAATGAAAAAGGAGAGGCCCTGTCACATGACCTGCAAATAAAACTTTAATACAGAAATCAGACACTGGCGCAGATTACACACACAAAGCAGCAAATAAATACCTCAGTTACAGGCTCAGTATCACTCATCTGTCCTTGGGGTGGGGGAATAAACTAACTGCTTTGTATCATTTTTTCCCTAACGTACCACCCAAAGAATCCCCACCAGCTCCATCAATTGTGAGGAGCTGTTGTTTTACCATGAACCAAGCCAGGGCTTCTCGTAACTGCAGCTGCATTAATGATTCTACCACACACCTCCTGCCCCATGATCAACACCCGTCGCCCACTCTGAAACAATCTTAAGACACCAACTTCAGGGCTGCAATGAGGGTAACTGACAGTTCTTTATAGCACTAAAAACGACAAAGATAATACTAATACATCTGGGAAAGGTGGGGACGGAGAAATAGTGCAAGTCATAAAGTCAGCTTGACAAATTCTAGGGAGTTCAGCTATTCCTGTCCCGTTCCCACAAACCCAGAAAGCAACTGCAGAAGCTTGAAAAGATTTGAAAGTAAGGAGAGAAACGAAAAAGAGGAAAAAGATGTAAGTCAGGAGAGAAAGAGGATGACTGTTTCAAGATTACGTTTATGAAAAACCACAGTGAAAACACCCTAGTTTTATCTTCAGCAACTGATTCACCGTCATTATGACGTCTTCCATCAAACCCCAGACCACGTCACCTGCTCCGTGGCTCTCTCTGATGGGTCCTGTCTCACTTCCCTACGGGCAGCATCTCCGTGTTCCTGTTGCTCGCCCTGCTCTCTGAGAGGCCTCCTATGTGCCTCAGCTGGGGCGAAGTGGGCCCCACGTGAAACACACCTCACATCCGATTTTACCTGAGCCTTTGTTTTAGGCTGATTACGTCACTTAATCTAGGACAAAGAATGTAGGGCAAAATTGTACCTCCTTTTTTTTTGAAACAAACTATCTAGAAGGGGCGATCTAGGAACCAGGGCTCTCACATGTCTCTCCCAAGCCACGAGGCCGGCACATCACACCTGCTGAAGAACCGCACCTGCTGCTTCTAGCTGTCGATTCTTTCTGAATACATGAATATGATTGCAGAAGGTCCTCTGAAGACGAGAGCTGTGGGTTAAGCTCAGCCCTTCAAGGGCAGTGCCAGCCAGAGAGGATACAGGAAGTGTCAAAAGCTGGAGGGGAAGGCCAAAGGAGACAGGGAGATCCTCAGTGCTGCCCACTCAAGAACATTCTACTGAGCTGAAATATTCACCTCCACTGGTCTGCTGCTCAGAAACCAGGAGCTGCCTCCAACAACCCACCTCATCCCAACACGGGTCCCTCATCACCTAGCCTCCAGGCTGGATGCTGCGTGAACCCCGTGGGACCACCCTCCCCTGAGGCGTATCACCCTTTCCACCTGCACCGGCCCTGGAAGGGAGGACTAATCTGGAGCACTGCACTCCTTCCCATGGTTTACTGTGCTTTTCCTTTCAGGCTATAACTACACCGGACCCAGTTTTAAAATACTTCTCAATAGAACGCCCAAGCAGCCACGACAGAGAACAATTATAAGAGTTGGCACAAGAAAAAACGTGTTTGTAGTAACTGGTGGTTCCTTCTCTCCACTCAGGCAAATCCACTCAAAGATCCAAGGCGTTCATGAAAACACTTCCAAATTCTTTTCTACCAGATTGTTACACACTCTTTCAAAATGTGCCAAACTAGAAAAAAGAAAAATGGGGAGGGCAGGAAGGAAACAGGAGACTCCACAGAAGCCTGTTGGCCTAACGGCACCAGATTACCGGGCATCCATTGAGGCCAGCCCACCGTGCAGGCGAGACGGCGATCCGTCTGTCCTGTGCAAACCTGACCAAGAACTCAAACTTCAGGTACAAGGCTGGGTTCAAAAGTGCCCATCTTTCCACATAACCAGCTGCCGAACCACGACGGCTCTCCACTTAAGATACCCTGTGTGCCTGTTCGTGACATTCACCCCACGCTGCATTTTTAAGGTTCTTATTACCCCCAAACAGAGAAGATGGAGAAAACTATGGCCTTTCACAGAAAATTTCTGGCGACGCAGCTAACATAATGCTAACATAGCATGTTCAAAATTAAACGCATGTGTAAAAAAGAAAAAAAAAATTCCACATATACTTAACCTGTAACAGCTGTTCAGAAATCTACCTGGTGCTGTGTAGGCACAGAGGTAATATAAGAAACAGTCCCTGTGTTCCAGGGATTGACAATCTGGGGAGACAAGACAAAGGGAAAGGAAGGTGAACACACAACAGTACTCAAGTCTCACACGATATTAAAAGGTGGAAAAGCAGCTCAAAGGAAAGGAACCGAAAGGAGAACTGAGTAGATCAAGGACAGTCATCTTCAAACAGTTCAATGGTGTCATGGAAAAAGACTTGAGCCTGACTCTGAAGGAAGCCAAGATTTTAGGAAGAAAGGGGAATGCAGAGGAGGCCATCTTAAACTAGGGGTGCCTAGGAACGAGTCGGTTTAGGGGCCAGCATCGGTTTGGTTTGATTTGCTTTTTTGTTTGAACAGCAATATGGTTGGGGAGAAACAAAGAAGGGTCATGCACCCAAGGTCTGAACTAACGTTATTATTCATGAGACTGCAAAATTTCAGTATCCAGACTTACTTGAAGAAACTTTTGAATTTGGATCCTCCAACCCAAATCGGGGATGTGAGAGGAACTGAGTTTACATAGTGATTTGTAGCTGGACAGAAACGTTTGCTATTTTTAAAAAAGTGTTCCGGTTTTATTTACTTCGTGTCAATACTCTTCATCCTACCTCCAGTCAAACAAGACACGTAAGATAAGCCTCAAGTAAACGTGACTAAAAAGAGAAGACAGGCACGTTTAGCACTCAGACTTCGTTTCTGTACTTTGTACATAATATTCTAATGGCTAAGTTACTCTCTTTTTTAAGTGAGTCATTAGAATTCACTTGACAGTAATCATTAGAATACATTTGCTTAAAATAAATATCTGAAAGACTTTTTATTACCAGTTATTTATTTCAGGGATGTAAATGTGGCCTGCTCTTTTCCTGAAAACACTAAAGTCTGAGAGGAGTTAAGTGAAAGGAAAAGGACTAAGAAAAATTAACTTTCCACTCTTTACGAGCGGCCAGCGTGAGGGTCTACTCAAGGCTACCATAACCCCAGAGCTCTTTCACCTTCTCAAAGACACCAAGGCTGACCAACCGAAAGGGCACAACCCTTCCCACATGGCATCCCCTCAATATCTCTAACTCCATCTTTCCAGAAGCAATATATCTGTCTCAAAGCAACCTGACCTCAACTTATCCAGACTGTCACTGAACAGTCAAACCAAACCACTCATCAGCAGATGTCATCCCCAAGCAAAGAGAACTAGTTAAGCAAAACAACTCAATTTCCTAAAATCTGGAAAAGCCTAGTAATTTTTTAAAAAAAAACTTACTTAAAATTTTTCTCAAAAAAAAAAATTGAGATAGAAAATACATTTCTATGTATAAAGCCTGACACAGTGAAACATGAAAAATATAACTCATCAGTTTCCTACAACTTTAAAAAGGCCAAGTCTTTTTTAAGTTAACCTGGGATGTCCCCCTGGCTTCACTAAAAATCATGCTCTCCAAATGCAATTTAAGACAAGAATCTGTAGATAATCCAACCATTTTTAAAACTCTTTAAGTCCCTTTAGTGTATGGGCTTCCTTTTTAGGACCTAAGGACTGGACTCTGCTGCTTTTCATCAGGTGAAGGAAAACACAGGCCTCAAATGTCCACAGGGACCAAGCAGCTCAACTCCTCCACTGCCAAATGAGGGGAGCGGCCGAGAGAAAGGCAGCCATATCCAGCCTGACAGGGTCAGTGTCAAGGCACACCGGTTCCCTCCAGCTAGGAGGTCCTTAGCTGGGTGTGCTGTCCTCTTGGACTCTGATGTCATCAGCAGTAACCCTTGAAGCTCAGCCTCTGCAAACACGGCTGATGGAAGGGGAAGACTGGTAGATCTTCCCTGACAGCCCTGCCACCAGGGTGGGGGAATTTATGGAACAGACCCTACAGAGCAAGGAATGTCATCTTGAGCATCAGGACCCCAAATGTGGGCCACGCAGCCTCTCTCTCTCCCTTCCATCTAACCATCTCAGCCTAAGGAGCCACCCCTGTGATAAAGGAGAAAGGCTGTAGCCCTGCTCTGCCTCAAACTCACTAGATGGCTTTAGAAAGTCCCTTCTCAGGATCAACTCTTGAATTTTTATATTTTTATACAGTAAAGTTGGAGTTGGCTAGGTGGAGGGAGATAAGCGCCGTTTCGAAGCTGCGCTTACAAGGGATTTCATTTTGATTTGACTTTCACTTGGAGAAAGGATTGCAGACGGAAGTCTAAGGCCCCCCAAGCCACCCCTCGGTACTGCCACTGTCCCTTCCGGTCTCTGGGCCTCAGTTTCCCCATCTGTAAAAGAGACTGCGCTGACAGCTGTCCAGTAACAGAGATTCCAGGAGAAGCAAGAGCAGGACAGCCACCGGGCCGTCCACGCAACCCCCAGCCCAGGCCGACCTCAAAGGGGGTCGGTCAGCCGAGGCGCCGGACGGGTGGGCGCTGCCCCCAGGACCCTAAACGCCCGGGCACCAATGGGGGGACCCGGAGGAATGAAGGCTGCACCCGCCGGGAGAACGGAAGGAAGCGCGTGCGGCGCGCGGTCCTGGGCGTCGGGCCGGCGCGGGCTACTCACGGGTCCCCGCGGTCGGGTCCTCGGCCGCGGCAGTGGATGGGGTTGAGCTCGTCCTCGGGGAAGGCGTGCGCCATGTAGTTGTCGTAGCCGAACACGAACATGCCCCGCGCCAGGTCGCGCATCTGGGCGCGCAGCTGCGGCGGGAAGGCACCGCTGTAGCGCTTCTCATACTCGTCCCGGCCGCGGCCCCGGCCGCCCAGCACGTAGCCCCAGTGGCCTGGGCCGCAGACGTCCGGCCCGGGCCGCCGCGGAGCCCGCCGCCGCCCCGCCGCCGCCCCAGGGACCTGCGGCTGCAGCCACGATGGCCCCGACCGTCCCCCGGGCGTCCCGGGCCGGCCCGCGGGCCCCGAGGCAGGAGACTCGGGGCCGTCGGGGCCCCTCAGGCGCTGGAAGCCGAAGCTGAGCGGGAAGCGCTGGTAGAAGCCCATGCTGGGCCCCAGCCCGAAGACGAGCCATAGCACTCCGTGGAGGCCAAGCCGGAGGAGCACCAGCCCCAGGACGAGCGCTCGCCATTGCATGGTCGCGCGGGCGCCGCGGGCATTATTTACAAACGCGGGGGGCCTTCCCCGCCGACCACCGCACCCCACGTCCACCCAGTAGCTCCGCTCACTTCCCCTTTAAGGAACTCCCTCGTGACGCACCAGGAACTGGCCCATTATCTCCACACCCCCAGCACCTCGGGCCCGGCCGGCCAGGCCCCACGTTCGCCCGCCCGGTCGCCCGGATTGGCCCGGCCCCGGCCCGGCCTCGCGGGGCGCGGCAGCGGACTCCCTCCCGCGCCATAGGCCACCCGTACGTCTCCAGCGCCGCGAGGCCCCGCCCCTCCTTCCGCCCCGCCCTCCGGGCCCCGCCCCCTGGGCGGGAGGATTCGGATGGGCTGGCGTGGCGAGTAGGGACCGCTCGGGCTCCGGACGAGGGAACTTTCAGCCAATGGGAGCGCGGCACGGGAGCTGACGGCCGCGGGACAAGGACGTGGCCGCGGGCCCAACCGGTTCCGCGTAGAGCCTGTTTCTCCCAGAGCTAGGAAGGAGGAAAACTACTCCAGCTCTATGTTAAGGATGGTGACAGGTAAAAGACGTAAGGAACGAGGAGGAAAAAGGACATTTCTGTAGGACAGGGTTTTTAATTTGTCTGTTATGTGGTAGAGGATGTTTTGTGGTAGAGGATGTTATGTGGTAGGGGATGTTATGTGGTAGGGATGATACTATCCTTAAGCTTAAGACTGCACAAAACGGTATCCTGAATTCTTTATGTTAAAACATCCTAATTTGTAGTCTTTTAACACTTTTTTATTGAAACACCCTAACTTGGAAGAATTGCTCACGGTGATTGTTCCCAGGTCCTGTCCTAGACCTATCGAACTCCAGTGGAGTGTCCCGAGAATGTGTGTATAACAAGTGTTCTTGAGCAATTCTTAGCATCCGGCAATCTCAAGAAATATTGAGTTAGGTTACATTGCCTTTGTCTCGGAAATAGGATCTTTTTAAAAACAGATACAGCGGTAGGAGTGAAGGCTGCCGCTGCCACCACCGAAGTATTTTTACTAGATCTATTTAATCATGTCCCCTCCTGCCCCTCCCACTGCCACCATCTCTCCTGTACAGTGCAGCAGTGACCTATCCTTTGAGGTGTGGGATAGATTCCTGGTCACTTTACCCCTCTGTATCTGCTTTCCATAATTAATAAGGTGGCAAATGTCAGCTCTGAAGGTCTACTGCTTTCATGTGATGACTCAGCAGTTGAGGGGTTTTGTTTTCTTTTGCTTGCTGCACTTGAAAATGTCTGCTAAGGTTTGCCCTCCATAAGCTTAGACCATGTGCTTCTTACATACCGAGGTTCCCGAAAAGCTTGGGAAGCACGGCCTGATGGGTGGCTCAAATCAGAGATTGGCTGAGTGACCAAGGGAGTGATTAAGGATGATAAAGTTGTCACGTGGCACACTCATCACATTCTCAGAGTCAGAGGACTTTTAGCAACACAGAGGAGGTATAATGGGGACTGAGAAGGAATCCAAAGAAACATTTGATTCTAACACAAGGTAGCAGGCACATAGTAAGGCCCTTTTTGTTGGCTGAGCCGTATTCCTGTCCAAAATCCTGAGATAGGCCTGCCCAAGCATTGAAAAGAGTGTAAAGAGTTGGAGCGTGGGTCTTTTGCCTATACAGATTCTTTTCCCCTGTGAAAGGCACCTAGGGACCCTGCTGAAAGTCCAACACCAGCGCTTGATCCTCAACTTTCAGATCCGCCTTCTTGGAACTTGCAAACTGAATGTGAATATTAAGGACCGCGTTGTATGTTTCCTCCCTAAGTTATTTTACTGCAAATCTTAACTCACCACGGTCAACTACAGACCACGTTGATAATAGCTCCTGTTTTCACATTAGAGACAAGGTCTAATAAAAACAAATCTTTTTTCGTAACCAGAGAAAACCATCTAACTTTTGAAAGATGCTTTTCATGGTCAAACTGACAATACCTGCCAACTGTATATGTCTGGCGAGTTTCAAACTACTTTCACGTGTACTTATTTAACCTTCGCAGAAAACCTTATATGCTCTGTTCCATAAACCATAAGGGAAGAAGTCAGGTTGGGGGTCTCAAGTCCTCCAAGTTAGTTGGCTCTAGGCAGAAAAAGCACTACTGCCCTGCTTTCTCACACTTTAGTCCCAGAAATTTACTGTAACTAGCTGGCCCTCAAAGCAAAGAAAGACTGGTCCTTCTCTATTCTTCCCAAAGCAACAATGCTGACACTAGTGTCCTGCAAGGCACAGCCTAGGATTTAGGGGCCAGGTTCAGAAAATATCTCCTTCTCGAATTAAACTCAACAACGAAAATCTTGTGCTAGCCCTTTAGATTAGACTCCCCTGAAGGTAAATGTGGCTAAGACTGGAACAACACCCGTATCTAACTAGAAAACCCAACCTTAAAAATCAACTCCTGAAGAGACTGTTTTGTGATAGGTTCTTCCACACATAAGCTCACAAAAGCAACAGGGGACTGATTAAAAAGAACACTGAAATGCGCCGTGGTAAAAATGGGTGACGCCAAAGAGATAACAGCTACGAACCCAGACTCAGAAGTCCAGCTGCCAGGTGTTCATATCTTAGCGCTGCCCTCTGAGTAACCTTGGGAAGTTACTTTTCAGGACCTGTTTTCTCATCTGTAAAATGAGGGTGATAAAAACAGTACTTACCACATACGGTTGTGAGAGTCACATTCTTTATTGTATATAGTATACCTACAACAGTGCCACATACATGGTGAGGCCTATTATTACTACTCATCTACTCTGTGTTAAGACCAGCAACTAGTAAAAGTACCTGGAACATATAAGGCTGAGGTCTGTTGGATGAATTAAATAACTAAGCTCCTACAATTTTCAAAGCACTATTTTAGGAGAAAAATGTGTCTAACTCAACCGAGCATAAAGTAGGACAAGGGCTAAAAGTTACCACAGTCTAAGAACAGTTGAAAAAGCTTTGAATCCTCGTCTAATTCCAGTTCTATTTAACTTAACCTGTTCCAGCTTCCACACATCAAGGGCCTAAATCTGTGTGATTTGGGTTACGTCCCAAAAGGTCATCCTCATTCAATCACCCTCTTACTTTGATAGTTGAAGGAGATGACTGCTTACTTCTATTTCAGTGCCTTTAAAGATATCCTCCACTGTAAATCAATAGACATTACAGTTCTGGGGATCAGTTTTGTGAGGCTGAGGGGGTGAATCAACGCACTAGTTTCCTAAACTGCAAACCCTGAAAAAAAGCTCTGGCCCTTTCTTTTTTTTTTTTTCTTTTTTCTTTTTGGTAGGTACGTGGGCCTCTCACCGCTGTGGCCTCTCCCGTCGCGGAGCACAGGCTCCGGACGCGCAGGCTCAGCGGCCATGGCTCATGGGCCCAGCCGCTCCACGGCACGCGGGATCTTCCCGGAGCGGGGCACGAACCCGTGTCCCCTGCATCGGCAGGCAGACTCTCAACCACTGCGCCACCAGGGAAGCCCGCTCTGGCCCTTTGATGACCCTAAAGTAGTCCCAGAGCTTCCTATATTAAATATCAGGACTAGTCTATAAAAAGGAGGGATTTTTCTACTCTAAAAAGTTATGTGGGCTTCCCTAGTGGCACAGTGGTTGGGAATCCGCCTGCCAATGCAGGGGACATGGGTTCGAGCCCTGGTCTGGAGAGATCCCACATGCCGCGGAGCAACTAAGCCCGTGCGCCACAACTACTGAGCCTGCGCTCTAGAGCCCGCGAGCCACAACTGCTAAAGCCCGCGCGCCTAGAGCCCGTGCTCCGCAACAAGATAAGCCACCGCCATGAGAAGGCCGCGCACCACAATGAAGAGTAGCCCCCGCTCGCCCCAACTAGAGAAAGCCTGCGCGCAGCAACGAAGACCCAACGCAGCCATAAATAAATAAATAAATTTAAAAGGAAGAAAAAAGCAAAAGGTTATATAAACAACCCAAATGTCTATCAATAAGGACCAGTTAAATAAATTACGGAAACCCGACACAGTGAAAACCACACACAGTGAAATGGGAACCATACTACTGTCAAAGAAAATGAGGAATTCTCTACATAGGGCTGTGGAAATATCACTCGTACATAGCAAATGGAAAAAAGCTATGTTCAAATACCTCCTATACAAGAGACTTTTTAAAAAGTATATATTTCTATTTGTTTCCTGTATTTTGTATAAAACACTAGAAAGATAAATAAGAAATTGATATAAGGGTGACCTATAAGACCAGGTGGTAGTGGAAGAGTGGTTACTCAGTCATGGGTGGGATCAAGAGTTCCCACGTCTTTTTATGTATTTTCAATTTTTGAAACATGTAACATACATATGAAAAATCAACTTATTCAAAAAACAAATGGAACTTGGAGAAAAAATGATGAGCTTTCTGGCCCACACTTTTATTTTTTTAAATAAAGTTATTTATTTAGTTTTGGATGTGCCGGGTCTTCGTTGTTGTGCGCGGCCTTTCTCTAGTTCGGCAAGCGGGGGCTACTCTTCATTGCGATGCACGGCCTTCTCATTGCGGTGGCTTCTCTTTGTCGCAGAGCACAGGCCCTAGGTGCACTGGCTTCAGTAGTTGTGGCTCGCAGGCTCTGGAGCACAGGCTCAGTAGTTGTGGCACATGGGCTTAGTTGCTCCGCGGCATATGGGATCTTCCAGGACCAGGGATCGAACCCATGTTCCCTGCATTGGCAGGCAGATTCATAACCACTGCACCACCAGGGAAGTCCCTTGCCCACGTGTTCCAACTACTATACCACTAAATCAAACACTGCAACTTTCCATCGAGAACTGATTTTCATCACCATTCACGTGCCATGCCCCAGCCCTTAAGTTACTGACGCGTCCAGAAAGAGTAGGAATAAGTTCCTAACCCTTCTTTGAAGGGAGAGGAGAGCTAGCAATTTCATAAATTGGCTCATGGTATGACAATTTCTTTTTCCTTAGGGGATGATACAAATAGAAAAAGGAGTCATCTAATTCATGTATTGGGTAACAGTAGATAAAAATGATGGACTCTGGGGCTTCCCTGGTGGCGCAGTGCTTGGGAATCCGCCTGCCAATGTAGGGGACGCGGGTTCGTGACCCGGTCCGACAAGATCCCACATGCCATGGAGTGGCTGGGCCCGTGAGCCATGGCCGCTGAGCCTGCGTGTCCGGAGCCTGTGCTCCGCAACGGGAGAGGCCACAACAGTGAGAGGCCCGCGTACTGAAAACAAACAAACAAAAGATGGACTCTGAAAATGTAGAAACAAGACTGTACATTATGTGATACAAATTGTACAAAACTGAGGGTAGGCCAAAGCTGTGGATTATATAAGAGCTGGTTGGAGACATACTATAATTAGCAATCTGTTGATGTTCTATTTCCCATGTTCAAAAGGGAACACATTGATTTTTGTTGGGGGATTCCCCCCCACTTGCTATTTTAAAGGACTATTTTCTAACTGCCCCCCGTTTCTCCAAGCTCTAAATAAATTTTAGCAGAACTTAGCAACACAGCAGTTATAAAGTGTTAAAACACTCACTCTATAAACATTTGCCCCCAAATTGGTAGTATATCTGTGGTTTATATTTTTCCACATTGTATACCAGAATACACGTTTTTCTGCAGTCTGGGAGAAATGCTTTAAAATTTTTAAATGGCTTTCAAAGTATAAGCCCGTGTGGTTACAGCATTTCCTTCGAACAAAATGTAAGTTATTACATCATTCTGTAAAATGTCTGTGATCTCCAGTCCTTAACTATGTTAAAAGTTACAACATGTAAACATTTCTGTGGTTTCAGGATTATTTTCAAGCAGAAGGAACACACGCAACACTAACACAATCACTAGGACAGACACTAGGAGCAGCGGGCTTTTTCATCTCTCTTCCCTGCTTTCTGTTTCACCACCAGCCAAATCTCTAGGCTGTTAGAACCACAGCCTGTGAATAGGAGAAATAATATTAGAAATCCTCTACTCTTCATTTTGCAGAATGGAAAACTACGGAGCCAGAGGGGGTTTAGCAACTCACCACGGTCACACAATCAGTTAACAGCAAAGAATTCATTCTCTTAAATGCCGATCCAGCACTCCTGACAGAACCAAGTGAGCATTTTAAGCTGACAATTCTTTCCCCACCACAACCCTTTTATGAATGCAAGACCTGCAAGCCCCAGTAAAATGAGGTTAAGGTCCCCTCCCCCTCCTGATTCCTGCCAGGAAATGTGCATTACCTAAATCACCAGCTACCTTGGGATTTTAAAATAGAATTACCTCACACAGAGAGCGCTTGTTAATGAGATGGAAGAATGAATGACTACTGCTGTTGCTCAGATTAAGGAACTTTCCACTGAGTCTGTCTAGCATGTCAATGACTTGCTTCTGTTTCCCTAAGAACATTCAAGAGGCGGCAATTACAAAAGTACCCACTTTTATTAATAGCTGAATTTTAAACAGAAATTGTGTGGAGGATATTTACTAATCAACAGGAAGCACCTGCCGTGGGCTGTACATTTGTAGAACTGCAAACTGAAGGGAAGACGGGCAAGCCTAGTGTTTGCTTTAAATGTCTTCCTATTCAAGTATCTTCACTGATACACATCCTGCTGAGGGTACAACCTTTAAAGTTGCTAACAAAATGAAAATATTTCACGTACTGAACATGGTGGTTCCCCCAATGGCACATTTTTAGAGAACAGAATTCAGCCAATTGGATATTACAGATATGGTTCTGGCTACAGTAAATTAGCCGCTCCAGTTCTCAATTCGCCAGCCCCTGAAGAGGTTGGAATTACCAAAGCAACAAGATTTCGGGGTAACTGCATGAATAGAATACACAAGGCAATTACTTCCTCAGTCAAAAACAATAAACACAAAAGCAGACACAGTCCAATACACCCAATTTACTTGACAGAATCGAAGGGACTAATTTTACTTTATTAAGATTTTTTTTTTTTTTGACGTGGAACTTTTTATTTTTTTAATTTATGGCTGCGTTGGGTCTTCATTGCTGCGCGCAGGCTTTCTCTAGTTGCGGCGAGCGGGGGCTACTCTTCATTGTGGTGTGCGGGCTTCTCATTACAGTGGCCTCTCCATTGCGGAGCACGGGCTCTAGGTGCGCGGGCCTCGGCAGTTGTGGCACGTGGGCTTCAGTAGTTGTGGCTCGCGGGCTCCAGAGCGCAGGCTCAGTGGTTGTGGTGCACGGGCTTAGTTGCTCCGCGACACGTGAGATTCCCGGACCAGGGCTCGAACCCGTGTCCCCTGCATTGGCAGGCGGATTCTTAACCACTGCGCTACCAGGGAAGCCCTGATGTGGACCATTTTTAAAGTCTTTATTGAATTTGTTACAACATTGCTTCTGTTTTATGTTTTGGTTTTTTGGCAGCGAGGCATATGGGACCTTAGCTCCCCGACCAGGGATCGAACCTCACCCCCTGCATTGGAAGGCGAAGTCTTAATCACTGGACCACCAGGGAAGTCCCCAAAGGAACTAATTTTAGAAGTCTCAATTTTTGAAAGCAAACATAGACTCAGAAGCAGGGTGAAGCCAGCTAAACGTATATCCTCTCCCCAGCCATGCCCTCAACACACTCCTCTTTCAAAAATCGCTTTATAGGAAGCTGTTGAGAAAACAAGCAAACTGATAGCTTGACTAAATGGCTCCACTGATTCAATAAAAGAATTTAAACCTGATACCCAAGTACTTCTGTCCTAGAAGTGCAAGATCACACATCCAACTGACAACACAATTTGGCTGCACAGAAGGACGGCGTGCACACGGAGGAAAAGCCGAGTTGAACTTCTCTGAGTAAAAATACATAAAATCATTTCCCCAAGAGCTTTGATGGGATAAACGTTCACTTCTATAGTGCAAAAGATAACATACTATACAAAACAGGTCAAATGTTTTACTTTAAAAGTGTGCCTCTTTGGGAAAAACTACCAGGTTTGATACTTTAAATCTTTTCATTCTGGAACTGAAGTCAGCAAGTAGACATATCTTGTAATTTCAGTTTATTAATAGTTTTGTTATGATTTTTAAAACCAGATTACAAAATGCTTAACTAACTCAATACTTATTTTAAAAAAGTCCTAAATTTGGTGTATTATGACAGTTTACAAGTAGTAGCATTTCCTCCACCCCACCCCCCGCCCCATCGCAAGGTCAATTCTGTGGATATTTAAAAGTTTGTTTCTATTTTAACTAGCTCACAGACCCAATTCTTTAAGAGCTGAGCTGATTTCTTTCTAGCACATGGTCTACAGACCCTGCTCATGGTAACCTTCTTTCCACCCCCTTCCAAAAAAGTCAGCACCTTCCAGCATGATGGACATTTTAAGTTAAAACCGTCAATACAACCCTCAAAATGCAAGTTTATTGAATAAAGCTGAGAAGAGCAGTAAAACAGACAAAAAACGCATCCACCTAAATAAAAAAATTCACATATTTACAAAGTTCAGTAACTGTTAGGTTCCACATGCAGAGGTTAATGCACAGGAAAATGTTGGTAGTAGTATCTGGATGTCTTGAAACCCTGGAAGCAATGAACAGACACACAAACACATTACGGTTTAGCTGTAGGTCAATTAATGAACCTATGCGGTCCCCACAGAGTCACACATTCTTGTTCTGATTCCTCCTTTTAGGCACAAGCAAATTGCCACATTCTTTGTAATGGTTCACAGTGACCATTAAGGGTGTTGAAGTACAGTAGCAAGTTTAAATATCCCTTCATTTACAGAACCATCCAGCCCATCAGGGAAGTATGCAACATGCTTCAAAGAATAAGAACAGAATTTTAAAAGCCAAGATTCTACTCATAAAAATGTGAATGGAGAAAAGCAAATAGTGTCTGTGCAACACGGTGCAGTATTTTGTACAGAATATCATTAAGGCCATGGCAGTCTATAAATTAAAACTGATATCATTAAAAGAACTTACTGTTGACTGCACTTTGAGTGCTCAACATGTCTGGAAATGCACTGTCTACATGAGTGCTGCTTAACAAAAGAAACAAAATCACACATAGTGTGAGGCAACACATACGCAAGTGTACCACAGAGTTTTATCTACTACAGTGGGCTACGTAACAATTTACAAGTGCTCCAGTTTTAATATGTCCCTTTATGTGCATGGAGATCACTAAACTACAAAACGTGTTCAGGTAAGTTTTCATACATCTCTGTATCATAGAAGCAAACAACAGACAGCATCACTTCCTCACCTCTGTGTGATTATTCAACAGCCTGCAGCCGTTGTGCATGATTACATCAGATAAAGCAGGCAGGTCTAGAGTTGTCACAATAAACAAGATGTCTAATGGCACCAGACAAAAGAGTGCCAAACCTTACATCGATAAGAGAGAAAAATAAGAATTTTTATTTGTTTCTAAGTATCTATTGTGCTGAAAGTCAACTTTATGACGGAATATAAAAAGTCAAGAGTTAGAGTGTCATGCAGCAGCACTGCTTTAGTGACTGGAGAGAGAAAGAACAGACAGGTGTTTCAACAGTCTGACATTCTTAACACGTTTATTATATTGTCTAGAATGCTCTAAATTCATGAAAGCTTTTGAGAAAATCTTCAATTCCCAACCCCTTAAAAAAGTGTGTTGAACCAGGAAAAAGAAAAGAAAAAATATAGAAGTAATGATCTGGACAGATACAAAACAGCATGCCTCAGTTCCTCCCGTACCCCCGACTGCTATCTGGAGAAGAACTCTCAGAAAGCAGAATGTGTTTAAAATTCATCGCCCAAGATCTTGCCAGTGTAAAGAAGGAACAACAACATTGATCTGGTGCCTCTATTCACTCTTTGCAGACCATTTTTTAAATTCCTAAGGTGTAATTATACATTTCACATGCATTTGTGAGATATGTAAACATTTTGTTTCTATCCCACATGAGTCAGGCTAAAGGTTTTCTAAATACTGTGTGTGGCACTAGAAACTTCATGCTGTATCAAGTCAGTATCAGTATTAAGCTACTGGACTCTATAATGAAATATCATAGACAGACATTTACTGAAAACCAATATAAAAACCTGGCCCAGAAAGACCAGAACAGAAATATGCAATTTTTCTTGATTTAAGATGGTCAAAAGTGTGGTTTTTTTTTAAAAAAGCTCTACACACTGTTTAAGACAAGTATGTATAAGAAGCCTTTTTGTGTGCTGACTTTATCATGACAACTCTAGCTGATTCTTTATGAAGGGTTAAGGATACACATCTTCAGCAGTGCACATGAGAAATAAACTCCGAAAAAGGCAATTTCTTGGGTTTAGGAAGGACCATATTCTGGGAAGTACTTCAGAGGAACGGACAATAATTCTGGGATTGTAGCCAGGAAGGACCGGAAGACTTCAGGAGATGCTTCAGCTTCTTCTAGATTTTGAATGTTGAATAAGCCACTGAAGTGTGATATCTGAAGACGGAGGGGAAAAGAGTGAAGATGTTACGATACCAAAGTTAAGAAACTGAGTATCAGAGAATGCTTAAAACGCAGCTATTTCAAAGCATATCCTGGGCCTGCCCTCTTCTTTTCTGCCTCTATACTACTATACTTATATAGATATCTGTATCTATCCCACTATTCTTCATTCCCTGACCTTCAAGAGGTTAATCTGGAAACACGAGAGACTGAAGAGTCTCCAATTTAAAAGCTAAATTGTGTACAGAACAGCTTGTGCCTTCCTTTATTCATTCAAAAGTTTACTGATTGCCTGTAAGATCAGGTATTGTGTGTGAAGCTCCAGGATGCAGAGACGGGAAAACCACTCTCTGCCCTCGAGGAGCTTTCAGTATGCTGGAAAACATGCAGGTAGTCGTCTGGGTTTAGAGGACAGCCTCCACAGAATTCCAGGTAAAAGAAAGAGCAAAACGCATAGGATAAGCAGAGGCATGAAACTGTGTGGAGCTCTGGCTGGATGACAAGTGATAAGATGTGGCTGAAGCACAGGGATGGGTGAGGGGGGTGCCACTCATTGCTACGGCTAGAGCAGGGGTTCTCAAGCTCACCCTTTTCACATTTGGGGCTGGATAATTCTTTGCTGTGCACAGTACAATATTCTGCAACATCTGTAACCTTGACCACAAGATGCCATTATCACCACCCCCCATCCTCAGCTGTGACAAGTAATGGCTCCAGATTATCTCCAAATGGCCCCTGTGGAGCTCAGCTGTTCTCAGTTGAGAACCACAGGCCTAGAGGGAGCCAGATAACCTTGTGTGCCATTCTAAGATGCTCAGAAGTTTGGATTTTATTCTCAAGTCAACAGGAAGTCATTGGAGAATGTTAAGCAGGGAAACCATACTGTTTATTGTAAACTGTTAAGTTTATTGTAGTAAATTCAACAATGGCAACCGAGGAGGGCAACTTGGAAGGCTGCCAGTATAGAGACTATCACAACAGGAACAGGAAAGGGCCGAGGGCCTGAAGCAAATCAAGTGCTGTAGGAATGGAGAGGAATAAAATGAGGAGCATGTTCAAAATATAGAACCTAACAGGACTGAGCAAATGCAGGGGGTGAGAAAGAATCTTCTGGCCTGAATAAGTGTGTGTGTCATGGAGCTGCTGACTAACAGTAGCTAAAGGAAGAACAGGCTTGAGAAAAAAAGACTAAGAATTCGGCAGCAGGCACACCAAGTTTGAGATGGAGAAGGTAGCACATGGAGATGTCCAGCAGGTAGTTTCATCTGTACAGATCTGAGGAAGAGATGGAGACTGGCAAGACAGCATCGTAGAGGTGGCAACTGAAGCTACAGTGGCCGAGAATAGCCAGGAAAGGCACTTAGACTGACAGGACAAGGCAGCTAAGCAGGACTGGTACTTTGCTATGGCAGTCCTAGGAAATTAATACAGACATTAAGTAGATAAAGGGTATTCTGGGCTTATCCTTTAGAGAGCTAACATACTGCAGTAATATATTTTGATTTTGACACATGCAAAATCATAATAATGCCTATAGACCAATTTTTGTAAAGTCTTATTTCAAAAACATCATCCTGTTATAATGCACAGCTGGACACTAGCTCTGCAAAAGTTAATACAATAAATTGATATCACATAATGCTTAACTTCGTGTCTCTTTTGCATTTACTTCTTTAAATAGCGTGGAGCAGATTCAGGATATTATATTTGTTGTCAAAAGGTATAATGTGTACTCTTTTTCCTGAGGCAAAAGCAATAGTACTTTATAAGAGAAATCACTTAAACAGAAATGGAGATAATAAACAGTAAAAAGCATGAGACATCCCTTCTAATGATACCCACTTCTTCCATAAACACCAGTCATTTCTTACCTATATTATCCTTTTCTTTGCAAGAAATTGAATAGCAGCAAATTTCTCTATCCTGAATAGCAGACAGATTCCTATAAAAAGCAGAATTAAGAAAATAAGTCTGTGCTTAAAACAACTGTCATCTTTTCACTCACTGCTCAATTTTGCTTGTTTTTTGAATTACTATACAGAAGAAATTATTTTACTGATACTAAAATTTTACGGGGACTTCCCAGGTGGCGCAGGGATTAAGAATCCACCTGCCAATGCAGGGGACAAGGGTTCAAGCCCTGTTCTGGGAAGATCCCACATGCCACGGAGCAACTAAGCCCGTGTGCCACAACTACTGAAGCCCACATGCCTAGAGCCCGTGCTCCACAACAAGAGAAGCCACTGCAATGAGAAGCCTGTGCACCACAACAAAGAACCAATGCAGCCAAAAATTCATTCATTCATTCATTAAAAAACCAATGTTTAAGGGGGAAAAAAAATTTACGGGTTCACTTTTCTAGTATGTCAAGATTATGTACTCCAAAACGTGACTATGACCATTACTGAATAATACAGCAATGCTAAACAAAGCAGTGAGCAAAACAGTATAATTTAGAACCAAATTATTTTTAAAAAACCATCATTCATTCTTAAGACATACATTTTTTCAATTAGCTGTTTCTCATCCAAGGCATTAGGAAGGTCTCTCTTGTTTCCAAGTACTAGCACCTTTAAGAAGAAAAGATACTGAGTAAATTCTACCTAAGAAAATGCCACAGAAGCATACCATATGCATATCTGTAGACATTAAAATCAGGATGTTACATCATGCCATAATTAAAGTATATTTATGTGACTGGTGGCCTATCTCATTCATTTAATCATTCAAATTAGAATTTATTCTAACTCCTACCATGCACATGTCCTTAATTCAATATGTGGCTGCCAACTTCTATTTGAAATATTCTAAGTCTACGGTATACATTCTGCTATTTCTTAATAAATCTTTACCAAGAAGTGAATATGATCTTAACAACCAAGGGTGGAGGAATGAGTTTAAACTATTTTTATCTGTTAGTCATTAATCTAACAGTAAACATGTAAATAAGCCTTTAAAATTCTACACCCATCCTATAAAATATAATGTATAAATATTCTAAGATAATGGATAAGACTGGGGTTCAGAATAAATGCAGTAGCCATAAACTCTGAGAATAAATATCACCATCTGATTGGTAGATGTGCTTTGAAAAACAAGGAGAGTGGAGAGGGGCGTCCCAATCATCACTCTATCTTCCCCAGGTACATCCTTTCTACCTTATGAAAAGCAAAACCTATGAGTACATATAACGTATTTGATAACATCCTTACTGAGTCAACGTTCTCTAAGAAACTGTATCATTGACCAATCCTAAGAAAGTACACGCCATGTCTACCTTGTCATCTTGTTAAACACTGGTCAAACCTATTTCTTTCACTTAATACATGCCCCTACCCCCACCCCTAACTCCAAACACGGCGACTGATTCTATTTCTAGGCCCTAGACGCTTAGTTCTCACGAAGGAGAAAGAGCCAAGGACGGAGACAGACAGCCAGGGTCACCAGGAGCTCCCCGGGGAACGCTAAATCACAGGGGTCGGAGAGCCAAAAGCCAAATCTCAGCGCCTGCGGTCAGCCCGTCCTCCCCTCCCCAACTCTTATCCCTCTCTACACTCTTATTTAAGTCACCCCACGTTCTCAACCTGGACCTGTGTGAGTTTTAAAAACTGCACCATGGTCATTTGTGATCAGTTGTCAGTTTGGGGTTGCCTGACATCTTAGCCCTCTTCCTACATTTAAGAAATCTTCCACCTTATGAACCTGCCTCCCAATAAAGCTTCTTGCTTCTGTAGACAACTTCTTTTCCAACCTTCCTTTCTGCTGGAGAATGGACACATAATCTAGGATCAACCAGAACTACAAATGCAGAGTCAGTACTGCAAGAAAGTGGGGATAGAGAATCCATTCTGCTAGGGAAGGGGCATCAACTAAATGACCTTCCAATCGGAGCAACTGTGTCTGGTGTTCAGAAACTGCATGAAGTCACCAGACTTACTCGATGGTGTAAGTCTGGATGTGGTCCTAGCAGCTGCTGAGCCTCCCTTGTTCCAGCCTATTTTCTGAAGATGGTTATGGGCAGCCTTCTCCCAGACTCGGTGAGATACCCAATATCCTTTCAGTAAATTCCTTTCTACTTAAATCAGCTTTCTCTTCTATTGCTTGCAACTAAGAACTCTTACGGTGACCAAGATAAGACTGATTCTCTTACTTATGGTATGTAAAACTAGTTGTTAACATAGAAGAAGAAGAATAGACTTTGAAGTCAGAAAGACATGGAGTCAAAACCTAGCTGTGCCAAAATGCTAATGACCGTGTGATCTTGAGTGAATAACAACTATTACAAAGGAGGGATCACACCATCGACCTCAATACCTTGTGAGGATTAACTGAGACAACATACCGCGAGGATCTGACACTCGTGAACTGGTCATGAGGGTAAAGCCTAGTCCTTTCCAGCATCCCTTAGCTCAACAAATGGCACCACCTTCCACCTGACTAAAAGAGCCAGGAACTAGGAACTATCCTTTATATCTTCCCATGTAAAACTACCAAGTCTGGTGGCCACTCTTCCTAAAGATCCTTCCAGTCTATTTCCTTCTCACGACCTTGTCTACGACCACCCTAATCCATGGTACTCTATTTTGCCAAGACAACTTCAATAGCTTCCTAAAACTGTCGTCCTTACAGTCACGCTTCAATCCATTCTTAAAGTGACATCAGAATGATTTAGATGATAAATCTCATCATTTAAAAACATCCAGGGAGGGCATCCCTGGTGGCGCAGTGGTTGAGAATCCGCCTGCCGATGCAGGGGATGTGGGTTCGTGCCCCGGTCAGGGAAGATCCCACATGCCGCAGAGCTGCTGGGCCCGTGAGCCATGGCCGCTGAGCCTGCGAGTCCAGAGCCTGTGCTCCGCAACGGGAGAGGCCACAACAGCGAGAGGCCCGCATACCGCAAAAAAACAACAACAACAACAAAACACCCAGGGAGCTTCAAGATGGCGGAAGAGTCAGACGCAGAGATCACCTTCCTCCCCACAGATACATCAGAAATACATCTACACGTGGAACTGCTCCTACAGAACACTGACTGAACGCTGGCAGAAGACCTCAGACCTCCCAAAAGGCAAGAAACTCCCCACGTACCTGGGTAGGGTGAAAGAAAAAAGAATAAGCAGAGACAAAGAACCGGGATGAACCTGCACCAGTGGGAGGGAGCTGTGAAGGAGTAAAGGTTTCCACACACTAGGAAGCCCCTTCGTGGGCAGAAGCTGCGGGTGGCACGGGGGGGAGATTCAGAGCCATGGAGGAGAGCGCAGGAACAGGGGTGCGGAGGGCAAAGAAGAGAGATTCCCGCACAGAGGATCGGTGCCGACCGGCACTCACCAGCACGAGAGGCTTGTCTGCTCACCCGCCGGGGCGGGCGGGGCTGGGAGCTGAGGCTCAGGGTCGGAGCACAGGGAGAGGACTGGGGTTGGCTGCGTGAACACAGCCTGAAGGGGGTTAGTGCACCACGGCTAGCCGGGAGGGAGTCCGGGAAAAAGTCTGGAACTGCCTAAGAGGCAAGAGACCATTGTTTCCTGGTGCGCGAGGAGAGGGGATTCAGAGCACCACCTAAATGAGCTCCAGAGACGGGCGCGAGCCACGGCTAACAGCGCGGACCGCAGAGACAGGCATGAGATGCTAAGGCTGCTGCTGCCGCCACCAAGAAGCCTGTGTGCGAGCACATGTCACTCTCCACACCTCACCTCACGGGAGCCTGTGCAGCCCGCCACCGCCAGGGTCCCGGCATCCAGGGACAACTTCCCCGGGAGAACGCACGGCGCGCCTCAGGCTGGTGCAACGTCACGCCGGCCTCTGCTGTTGCAGGCTTGCCCCGCATCCGTACCCCTCCCTCCCACCGGCATGAGTGAGCCAGAGTCCCCGAATCAGCTGCTCCTTTTACCCCATCCTGTCTGAGAGAAGAACAGACGCCCTCAGGCGACCTACACACAGAGGCGGGGCCAAATCCAAAACTGAACTCTCAGAGCTGTGCGAACAAAGAGAGAAAGGGAAATCTCTCCCAGCAGCCTCAGGAGCAGCGGATTAAAGCTCCACAAACAACTTGATGTACCCTGCATCTGCGGAATGCCTGAACAGACAATGAATCATCCCAAATTGAGGAGGTGGACTTTGGGAGCAATGCTATATATATATTTTTTCCCTTTATCTCTTTTTCTGAGTGTGTATGTATATGCTACTGTGTGTGACTTTCTCTGTATAGCTTTGCTTTTACCATTTGTCCTACGGTTCTGTCTGTCCATTTTTTTTTACTTAAAACATTTTTTTCTTAATAATTATTTTTTATTTTAATGACTATTTTATTTTATTTTATCTTCTTCTTTCTTTCTTTCTTTTTTTTCTCCCTTTTTTCTGAGCTGTGTGGAGGACAGGCTCTTGGTGCTCCAGCCAGGTGTCAGGGCTGTGCCTCTGAGGTGGGAGAGCCAAGTTCAGGACACTGGTCCACAAGAGACCTCCCAGCTCCACACAATATCAAATGGTGAATATCTCCCAGAGATCTCCATCTCAACACCAAGACCCAGCTTCACTCAACAACCAGCAAGCTACAGTGCTGGACACCCTATGCCAAACAACTAGCAAGACAGGAACACAACCCCATCCATTAGCAGAGAGGCTGCCTAAAATCATAATAAGGCCACAGATACCCCAAAACACACCACCAGACATGGACCTGCCCACCAGAAAAACAAGATCCTCATCCACCAGAACTCAGGCACCAGTCCCCTCCACCAGGAAGCCTACACAACCCACTGAACCAGCCTTAGCCACTGGGGACAGACATCAAAAACAACGGGAACTACGAACATGAAACCTGCAAAAAGGAGACCCCAAATACAGTAAGATAAGCAAAATGAGAAGACAGGAAAACACACAGCAGATTTAGGAGCCAGGCAAAACCCCACCAGACCTAACAAATGAAGAGGAAATAGGCAGTCTACCTGAGAAAGAATTCAGAATAATGATAGTAAAGATGATCCAAAATCTTGGAAATAGAATGGAGAAAATACAAGAAACGTTTAACAAGGACCTAGAAGAACTAAAGAGCAAACAGAGATGAACAACACAATAAATGAAATTAAAAATTCTCTGGAAGGGATCAATAGCAGAATAACTGAGGCAGAAGAACGGATAAGTGACCTGGAAGATAAAATAGTGGAAATAACTACTGCAGAGCAGAATAAAGAAAAAAGAATGAAAAGAATTGAGGACAGTCTCAGAGACCTCTGGGACAACATTAAACGCACCAACATTGGAATTATAGGGGTCCCAGAAGAAGAAGAGAAAAAGAAAGGGACTGAGAAAATATTTGAAAAGATTATAGTTGAAAACTTCCCTAATAAGTTAAAGGAAATAGTTAATCAAGTCCAGGAAGCACAGAGAGTCCCAGACATAATAAATCCGGGGAGAAACATGCCAAGACACATATTATTCAAACTATCAAAAATTAAATACAAAGGACAAATATTAAAAGCAGCAAGGGAAAAAATACAAGTAACACATAAGGGAATCCCCATAAAGTTAACATAAGCTGATCTTTCAGCAGAAACTCTGTAAGCCAGAAGGGAGTGGCAGGACATATTTACAGTGATGAAAGAGAAAAATCTACAAACAAGATTACTCTACCCAGCAAGGATCTCATTCAGATTTGACAGAGAAATTAAAGGTTTACAGACAAGCAAAAGCTAAGAGAATTCAGCACCACCAAACCAGCTTTACAACAAATGTTAAAGAAACTTCCCTAGGCAGGAAAAAAAAGATAAGGAAAAGACATACAATAATAAAGCCAGAACACTTAAGAAAATGGTAACAGGAACATACATATTGATAATTACCTTAAGTGTAAATGGTTAAATGCTCCAACCAAAAGACACAGACTGGCTGAATGCTTACAAAAACAAGACCCGCATATATACTGTCTACAAGAGACCCACTTCACACCTAGGGACACATACAGACTGAAAGTGAGGGGATGGAAAAAGATATTCCATGCAAATGGAAATCAAAAGAAAGCTGGAGCAGAAATTCTCATATCAGACAAACCAGACTTTAAAACACAGACTATTACAAGAGACAAAGAAGGACACTACATAACTATCAAGGGATCAATCCAAGAAAAAGATATAACAATTCTAAATATTTATGCACCCAACATAGTAGCACCTAAATACACAAGGCAAACACTAACAGCCATAAAACGGGATATCGACAGTAACACATTCATAGTAGGGGACTTTAACACCCCACTTTCACCAACGGACAGATCATCCAAAATGAAAATAAATAAGGAAACACAAGCTTTAAATGATACATTAAACAAGATGGACTTAATTGATATTTATAGGACATTCCATCCAAAAACAACAGAAGACACATTCTTCTCAACTGCTCATGGAACATTCTCCAGGATAGATCACATCTTGGGTCACAAATCAAGCCTTGGTAAATTTAAGAAAACTGAAATCATATCAAGTATCTTTTCCGACCACAACGCTATGAGACTAGATATCAATTACAGGGAAAAATCTGTAAGAAATACAAACATATGGAGGCTACACAACACACTACTTCATAACCAAGAGATCACTGAAGAAATCAAAGAGGAAATCAAAAAATAGCTAGAAACAAATGACAATGAAAACACGACGACCCAAAACCTATGGAATGCAGCAAAAGCAGTTCTAAGAGGGAAGTTTATAGCTATACAAGCCTACCTTAAGAAACAAACAACATCTCAAACAAACAACCTAACCTTACACCTAAAGCAATTAGAGAAAGAAGAACAAAAAACCCCCCAAAGTTAGCAGAAGGAAAGAAATCATAAAGATCAGATCAGAAATAAGTGAAAAAGAAATGAAGGAAATGATAGCAAAGATCAATAAAACTAAAAGCTGGTTCTTTGAGAAGATAAACAAAATTGATAAACCATTAGCCAGACTTATCAAGAAAAAAAGGGAGAACACTCAAATCAATAGAATTAGAAATGAAAAAGGAGAAGTAACAACTGACACTGCAGAAATACAAAGGATCATGAGAGATTACTACAAGCAACTCTATGCCAATAAAATGGACAACCTGGAAGAAATGGACAAATTCTTAGAAATGCACAACCTTCCGAGACTGAACCAGGAAGAAAAAGAAAATATGAACAGACCAATCACAGCACTGAAGTTGAAACTGTGCTCAAAAATCTTACAACAAACAAAAGCCCAGGACCAGATGGCTTCACAGGTGAATTCTATCAAACATTTAGAGAGGAGCTAACACCTATCCTTCTCAAACTCTTCCAAAATATAGCAGAGGGAGGAACACTCCCAAACTCATTCTACAAGGCCACAATCACCCTGATACCAAAACCAGACAAAGATGTCACAAAGAAAGAAAACTACAGGCCAATATCACTGATGAACATAGATGCAAAAATCCTCAACAAAATACTAGCAAACAGAATCCAACAGCACATTAAAAGGATCATACAGCATGATCAAGTGGGGTTTATCCCAGGAATACAAGGACTCTTCAATATTCGCAAATCAATCAATGTGATACACCACATTAACAAACTGAAGGAGAAAAACCATATGATCATCTCAATCGATGCAGAGAAAGCTTTTGACAAAATTCAACACCCATTTATGATAAAAACCCTGCAGAAAGTAGGCATAGAGGGAACTTTCCACAACATAATAAAGACCATGTATGACAAACCCACAGCCAACTTCATCCTCAATGGTGAAAACTGAAAGCATTTCCACTAAGATCAGGAACAAGACAAGGTTGCCCACTCTCACCACTATTATTTAACATAGGTTTGGAAGTTTTAGCCACAGCAATCAGAGAAGAAATAAAAGGAATCCAAATCGGAAAAGAAGAAGTAAAGCTGTCACTGTTTGCAGATGACATGACACTATACATAGAGAATCCTAAAGATGCTACCAGAAAACTACTAGAGCTAATCAATGAATTTGGTAAAGTAGCAGGATACAAAATTAATGCACAGAAATCTCTTGCATTCCTATACACTAATGATGAAAAATCTGAAAGGGAAATTAAGAAAACTCTCCCATTTACCACTGCAACAAAAAGAATAAAATACCTAGGAATACCTACCTAAGGAGACAAAAGACCTATATGCAGAAAATTCTAAGACACTGATGAAAGAAATTAATGATGATACAAATAGATGGAGAGATATACCATGTTCTTGGATTGGAAGAAACAACACTGTGAAAATGACTATACTACCCAAAATAATCTACAGATTCAATGCAATCCCTATCAAACTACCAATGGCATTTTTCACAGAACTAGAACAAACAATTTCACAATTTGTATGGAAACACAAAAGACCCTGAATAGCCAAAGCAATCTTGAGAAAGAAAAACAGAGCTAGAGGAATCAGGCTCCCTGACTTCAGACTATACTGCAAAGCTACAGTAATCAAGACAGTGTGGTACTGGCACAAAAACAGAAATATAGATCAATGGAACAGGATAGAAAGCCCAGACATAAACCCACACACCTATGGTCACCTTATCTTTGATAAAGGAGACAAGAATATAGAGTGGAGAAAAGACAGCCTCTTCAATCAGTGGTGCTGGGAAAACTGGACAGCTACATGTAAAAGAATGAAATTAGAACACTCCCTAACACCATACACAAAAATAAACTCAAAATGGATTAAAGACCTAAATGTAAGGCCAGACACTGTAAAACTCTTAGAGGAAAACATAGGCAGAACACTCTGTGACATAAATCACAGCAAGATCCTTTTTGACCCACCTCCTAGAGAAATGGAAATAAAACCAAAAATAAACAAATGGGACCTAATGAAACTTAAAAGCTTTTGCACAGCAAAGGAAACCATAAACAAGACGAAAAGACAACCCTCAGAATGGGAGAAAATATTTTCAAATGAAGCACCTGACAAAGGATTAATCTCCAAAACATACAAGCAACTCATGCAGCTCAATATCAAAAAAACAAACAACCCAATCCAAAAATGGGCAGAATACCTAAATAGACATTTCTCCAAAGATATACAGATTGCCAACAAACACATGACAGAATGCTCAACATCATTAATCATGAGAGAAATGCAAATCAAAACTACAATGAGCTATCATCTCACACCGGTCAGAATGTCCCTCATCAAAAAATCTAGAAACAATAAATGCTGGACAGGGTGTGGAGAAAAGGAAACCCTCTTGCACTGTTGGTGGGAATGTAAATTGGTACAGCCACTATGGAGAACAGTATGGAGGTTCTTTAAAAAACTAAAAACAGAACTACCATCCGACCCAGCAATCCCACTACTGGGCATATACGCTGAGAAAACGATAATTCAAAAAAAGTCATGTACCAAAATGTTCATTGCAGCTCTTTTTACAATAGCCAGGAGGTGGAAGCAACCTAAGTGTCCATCATCGGCTGAATGGATAAAGAAGATGTGGCACATATACACAATGGAATATTACTCAACCATAAAAAGGAACAAAATTGAGTTATTTGTAGTGAGGTGGATGGACCTAGAGACTGTCATACAGAGTGAAGTAAGTCAGAAAGAGAAAAACAAATACCAATGCTAACACATATATACATGGAATCTAAAAAAAGAAAAAAAAATGATCAGAAGAACCTAGGGGCAAGACAGGAATAAAGATGCAGACCTACTAGAGAATGGACTTGAGGATATGGGGAGGGGGAAGGGTAAGCTGGGACAAAGTGAGACAGTGGCATGGACATACATACAGTACCAAACGTAAAATAGATAGCTAGAGGGAAGCAGGTGCACAGCACAGGGAGATCAGCTCGGTGCTTTGTGTCCACCTAGAGGGGTGGGATAGGGAGGGTGGGAGGCAGACCCAAGATGGAGGGGATATGGGGATACATGTATAGCTGATTCACTTTGTTATACAGCAGAAACACATCATTGTAAAGCAATTATACTCCAATAAAGATGTTAAAATAAATAAATAAAGAGAAACAAACAGTCCCGCCCCACACAGCCTCTTCTAGTGTCCGGGCCGCCGCAAGCTCGCCACACTCTACCCCACCCTCCTCACTCTGCTCTGTGCTCAAGAAACACTGGCTTCCTCCCAGTGCCCCACCTCCTCCTACCAAAGAGCCTCTGCCTGCAACTCCCTTTTCCTCCAGCTGTCACATCCCTCACATGCCTACACATCCCTCACATCTCAGCTCAAGCAGCACTTCCTCAGGGAATCCTTCCTTCTTCCCTCAAACTACATTAAATCTCCCCTCTAACTTACAACTCAATAGCCCCTTGTACCTCTCCCTTGTAGCACTGATCACAGCCGTATTATTCAAATGATTTCATATCATCTACCTAGCTTCCTACTAAACCATAAGCTCCATGATTGTAGGCAGCATGTTTCTTTTCATTTCTGCTCACTACTATTTCCCCAGGACTAATCACTGCTCCTACTACATACAGTGCAATAAACAGCTGGTTAAGAAATGAATAAACAGCACACTGCACAGTATGTGGCAGATACTCAGTAAATGTAAGCCTTCCACGCTTTAAAACAAAAGACATTTTACTGATTTCAAACACAATAAATAAAAATGTGTAATTATACTTGTAATAATAATTATAAATATTATAATTATATAATGTAAAATTAACCAGTACTTCATACTCACTGGAATTCCTTGTAATTGTGGCTTATCTAGAAGATTATGTAGTTCATTTCGAGAGGCTTCTATCTTTTCACGATCTGCAGCATCTATCATGTAGCTTCACAGAAACATAAAGTGATCTCAATATGTCTCCACCATATTCTTTGATGATCGCAATTAATAGATGTTTTAATTTTCTTAATTTATACTACTGTAACTGTTCATTAAAATAAAGTCCTCGATTTTAAAAGGCTGGCACCCAAAAATACTTTCTAATAGACTGTTCTACAAACTACTATATATAAAATTAGATAAGCAACAAGGATATACTGTATAGCACAGCGAATTATACCCATTATCTTGTAATAACCTATAATGGAATATAATTAAAACTACTGAATCACTATGCTGTATACCTGAAACCAAAACAATACTGAAAATGAACTATACTTCAATAAAATAAGTAGATAGGTAGACTGTTCTTAGGGGGCTAATACATGATAGTAAAACATTTATATCCATTAGCTCTTAGCTACATAAAAAGCAAATAAAACTCTCATTCTATTTTTAAAGTCTGATGCTAATGGGATTACACTAAGAAAATATCTAAGAAAGACTGTTATTGCCCGAAGTAAAAATTGAGCCTTTAAAAGTATGAAAACCAGCGTTTTTCCCTTGAAACCTAAACTGACTGCAAGGGGGGAGACGGGGCGGGGGGGGGGGGCGCAGGGGGGGAGGGGCGTGGAAGCAGCTTACACAATAGCGTTGACCCCTCTGCAGTACCGTTCCCACATGCTCCGGAAGCGGGGTTGTCCTCCTATGTCCCAAATCTTCAAATCAAGATAGACAGTTCTTAATAAAGATATTTCAAATAACACATTGAAGAAAAAAGCAGCAGAAGGAGGGGACAAAGATCAAGCAGATATGCTCATTTCCACAGTATTAGAGCCAAACTGCTTTTGAAAAACTTGAGGTCAAACAAGCTCTTAATCTGGAAGTTCTTGGGGCCACTTCTAAACTTGAAGCTCATACTTACTTAATATGTTTACATTAGACCTAATAGGTGGTGCTTGAGCAAACATTTAGTTTCTGTGCAATACTTTCTTTGCCTGTTAACCAATAAATTTCCAATATTGAAAATACGTATTTTTTGAAATAGCACTCTTAGAATATGCATAATCAGCCGTCATCCATATTTGGAGTCCAAGACAGAAAAAAACAGTTCATTCAGAATCTATTTTAGTTGTCTGATTGGGTATATATTAACATCTAATCGTTTTTAGTTATTCTGTACATAACAGAAAACATTCCTACCTAGGTGCTTTTCTTATATAAAATTATTTTACCCATATGAAAGCTACTACCCACAGTAATTTCACTATTATGGCTACTCTGTAGGGCTATGTAAAGGTCTGAAGTCATGATATTTATCTTTAGGAGGCTTCCAATTTAGCCATAGACACTGGAAACATGCATGAAGACACACACGAAAAATTAGCAGCTTTATTAGATAAGCTATGGAACGAATTTAGTAAACAGCTTCTGTGAACCACAAGAACTGGGTAAAATGGCCATAAAGTTCAGGCTATAGAAGTAAACTCCCCCCATGAACAGGGAAGCCAAAAATAATACTACTAATAAATTAAAAAACAGTCCAACAGTCCATTATTCAAACCTATGAAACTTATTCTAGAAACAAAATTATGTTAAACTAGTTAACTTTTTACTGTTTTATAGTTTTAATTTTAGGGCTTATTAGCAAAGAAAGGGAAAACTAGTTTACCATATTTGCTACCACAAATATAATACTAAATTACCAACATTATAAACAATTATTATCTTTCAATATAAAATATCATTCATGAAATAATGTAATAATATCACATTCCAAATACTCTGAAGATGGGATTTTTCTTTCCTAGGAACACCTAAATCCCAAATAATACTTCTGCCAACCCATATGCTAAGTTTTTTATGGGCACTTAACAACATTTCAACACACACATTTTGATCTATTAGAGCAAGAAAGAAAAAAACTTGATTTACACTCTTTTGGAATATGCCCACTCATTAATTAAGAACTGCCAATACTCATGTAAAACGCAAAGAAACAAACAGAAAAATTCCTAGTTTGTATCTGCTAACAATGTAAATCAAGTATGGCAAGAAGCTGACGTACCTTTATTGTGACGTTACCTTTAGTTACTTTCCTCATGTTGAAGCCCACTGTAGGTATCATATCTTCACTGAATTGACCTGACTGAAAGAAAACATTTTTAGACTAATCGTTGTTTATTAAGACATGTAACACTGCAAACCTTTCACATCAACATTACTCTGTACCCATCTTAGCAAATAACTAATTTTTTAGTGACGATAACAATATACCTTAAGAAAACACTCCTAATAGCCATAAATCTTGAAGAGGTGCATTATTTTTTTCATTCAAAGACATAGTCTTCCATTAAAGATACTTCTGAAACTACTATAATTTTTTACATATTTTTAAGTTTAAGAAATACTGTACAACTACATATGAACATTTATTAATTCTTGCACCTATACGTGAATTTTTGCATACAAGGTACAAGTAAATCGGAAGTAAAAGTTCAAAGTTTTCTATTTTTAGGATTGAAATTATTTTGACAATACTGTTAAAATTCACTGTTGCTTTTCTGAGTCAGTCTTTTAACAAGGCTTATAAAATGTTTTCTTCATGAACATGATCCTCCCTTATGTAATCAATTATATTCCCTTTTTGGTTTCTGACTTTCCTGTCAGAGGACTAAAATTAAATATCTTCTAAGAGTATTTATATTTTTAAATTTAAAATGTTCACCCATCTAGGATTTGATTATACAATGCAAGAAAGGCCCTTTTTACAAATGTATAACCTATAATCACCTCACTCCTCATTTAATATTTATGTATTTACTTAGTATTTATTTTTGGCTGTGCTGGGTCCTCTTTGCTGTGCACAGGCTTTCTCTAGTTGCGGCGAGTTGGGGCTACTCTTCATTGTGGTGCACGGGCTTCTCATTGCAGTGGCTTCTCTTGCTGCGGATAACAGGCTCTAGGTGCGTGGGCTTCAGTAGTTGTGGCACGTGGGCTCAGTAGTTGTGGCTTGGGGGCTCTAGAGCGCAGGCTCAGTAGTTGTGGTGCACAGACCCAGTTGCTCCGCAGCATGTTGGGTCTTCCTGGACCAGGGGTCCAACCCGTGTCCCCTGCAGTGGCAGGCGGATTCCTAACCACTACGCCATCAGGGATGCCCTCACTCCTAATTTAAAAATCCACACTTTCCTAACTAGATTGATGTGATATGCCAAATTCCATACAGAGACAATTCTATATCTGAGTCTTCCATTCTTTTCCATTAGTCTGTTTATTTCTAATTGGAAATAAATTAGGACTACATGAATTACTGTAGCTTATCCTACATATTATTCTATATAGCAGATCAAGAAGTTGGAATGTTCAGGAATGTGTTTCATCTCTCGCATTTGAAATAAACTTTAAAAATTAATAATTCTGTTAAAATACTAACTTCCCTTTATCAACTCTTGATACTTAACCAAGTCTCTCCACCTAGGCACATGGTTTGTCCACTCAAACATTCAAAACCCTTATATTGTTCAGTGAAGTATCATAATTCTCTAACAGGTCTTCCATCTTTCTTGTCATATTCTTTATTTTGACTGCAATTATGAAGTACACCTAATGAGTCACAATTGACACAGATTTTATATATTTACATATTCATATATTTTATTTGCCAAATGTTTATTTCTCAAGTGGTCTCTTATTTATCAGGTACAGCTCGGGATTATGAAATGTATCAACGTGGGAGTAATTAAACAAATGGAACTGTTTTCAAGGCCCTAACACTGGCCAATTGTTTGCCACACATTCATTCCAAAACTGTCTACAAGTACCAATTGTACCAAGCACAATGAATTCCAATTTTACAAATTAATTTCTTCTACATAACCCCAAAAGTGTTCTACTTTAAAAATTTTTCCCCTCCTGTTCAGTGGAGTTTGGGCTAATCTCAAAAAAATGTGAAAGAGAGAGAGAGAGAGAGAGAAGAGAAAGAGAGAGAGAGAGACAGAGGGAGAGAGACAGAGAGAGAGAGAGAGAGAAAGAAAGAAAGGAAGGAAGGAAGGAAGGAAGAAAAGAAAGAAAGAAAAAGAAAGAAAGAAAGAAAGGAAGAAAGAAAGAAAAAGAAAAAAGAAAGAAAAGAAAGAAAAGAAAGAAGAAAGAGAAAGAAAGAGAGAGAGAGAAAGGAAGAAAGTTAACACAACCATAATCACTACTTTATTTATACATACAGACATTATAATTTTCAGAACTTTCACATATACGATTTATATGTGTGAAGATCTAGTCATGATATCAAAACTACATATATCATAACTAGCCATAACACAAGAACAAAAAATATAACCTGAAAATGGGCAAAGGCAAAACCAAAGGCATAATCTATGAAAGAAATAATAAGATAACTTCATTAAAAACTTCTGCTCTGCAAAAGACAATGCCAAGAGACTCGGAAAACAAGCCACAGAGTAAGAGAAAAATATGTGCAAAAGATACTCTATAAAGGACTGTTATGGGAAATATACAAAGAACTTTTAAAACTAAGCAGTACAAAAACAAACAATCCAATTAAAGTATGAGCCGAAGATCTTAACAGACATCTCATCAACAAAGATATACAGATGGCAAATAAGCATATGAAAAGATGCACCACATCATGTGTCACCACAGAAATGCAAATTAAAACAATGAGATACCACCACAAAGCAATAAGAGTGGCCCAAATCTGGTATTCTTTGGTAACACCAAATGCTGATGAGGATGTAGAGCAAGAGGAACTCTCAGCCATTGCTGATAGGTTTGCGAAATGGTACAGCCACTTTGGAAGACACTTTGACAGTTTCTTACAAAACCAAACATACTCTTACCATACAATCCAACAATGACACTCCTTGGTATTTACCCAAAGAACTTGCAAAGTTAAGTCCACACAAAAACTCACACATTAAATGCTTACAGCATCGTTATTTATAACTGTTAAAACCTGAAAGCAACCAAGATGTCCTTCAATAAGTGAATGGATAGACTGGTATATCCAGACAATGCAGTATTATTCAGTACTAAAAGAAATTAGCTATTAAGCGACAAAAGACATGGAGAAGCCTCAAATGCATATTTAATGAAAGACCCAATGTGGAAAGACTACATGCTGTATGATTCCAACAATATCACATTATGAAAAAGTCAAAACTATGAAAACAGTAAAAATATCAGTGGTTGTCAGGGGCTGGAGAATGAAAAACAATATGGCAGTTCCTCAAAAAATTAAAAACAGAATTACCACATGATCCAGCAATTCCAGTTCATTTGGGTATATACCCAAATGAAAGCAGGAACTTGAAGAAATATTTGTATAACCACGTTCACAGCTGAATTATTCATAATAGCCACAAAGTGGAAGCAACCTGAGTGTCCACCTGCAGATGAGCAGATAAAGTGTGGTCTAGTCCTACGATGCAGTATTTTTCAGCCTTAAAAACCTTATTCATGGACTTGAGCACACGGGGAGGGGGAAGGGTAAGCTGGGACAAAGTGGAAGAGTGGCACTGACACATATACACTACCAAATGTAAAACAGACAGCTAGGGGAAAGCAGCCGCATAGCACAGGGAGATCAGCTCGGTGCTCTGTGACCACCTAGAGGGGTGGGATAGGGAGGGTGGGAGGGAGGCATAAGAGGGAGGGGATATGGAGATATATGTATACGTACTGCTGATTCACTTTGTTATACAGCAGAAACTAACACAACAATGTAAAACAATTATACTCCAATAAAGACATTAAAAAAACCCAACCTTATTCATGCTACACCGTGGATGAACCTTGAAGACATTATGCTAAGGGTAAGGCAGTCCCAAAAAAGACAAATACTTCATGATTCTATTTAAATAAGGAGCCTAGAGTAGTTAAATTCATTAAGACAGAAAATAGAATGGTAGTTGCCAAAGGCTAGAGAAGGGGGAAACAAGGAGTTAATGCTTACTGAGTACAGAATTTCAGGTTGGGAAGATCAAAGGTCCTATAGATGGACAGCAGTGATGGTTACACAAAAATGTGAATGTATTTAATAGCACTGTACACCCAAAAACAGTTAAGATGGTAATTTTAACGTTTTGTGTGTTTTACATTTTTTAGAAATGTATGATGTAAAGGGAGGCAATTATCCCTACTACTTTACAGAACAAGAAAGAAATTCCCAAGGTCACATAGCTCAATAGTTGCTGATTACATGTCTTACAGATCGCCATTGTGAACTGTAATAGGCTTTAATTAATATCTGAGGAGAGGTGTGTATGAGATAATGCTTCATTTATTTGGTATATTAGGAAAAGGTGCTATACATAATAAAGCAGCCAGAAATTGTAGCTAAAGTTTCTAGATAACAAAACTTTTAAAAAAGCTTGCACAGAAAGCTTTCTAAAATGAAATACATACTTGGTTAACTTCTCACAGTCTATGGAACATGATTTAATGTGTTCTTGGTGTTTCAGGGTTATTTTATAAATTGTAAAAAGAGAAAACTAGGGACTTTCCTGGCAGTCCCGTGGTTAAGAATCTGCGCTTCCCAGAAATCTCTTGCATTCCTATACACTAATGATGAAAAATCTGAAAGAGAAATTAAGAAAACACTCCCATTTACCACTGCAACAAAAAGAATAAAATACCTAGGAATAAACCTACCTAAGGAGACAAAAGACCTATATGCAGAAAATTCTAAGACACTGATGAAAGAAATTAAAGATGATACAAACAGATGGAGAGATATACTATGTTCTTGGATTGGAAGAATCAACATTGAAAAATGACTATACTATCCAAAATAATCTACAGATTCAATGCAATCCCTATCAAACTACCAATGGCATTTTTCACAGAACTAGGACAAACAATTTCACAATTCGTATAGAAACACAAAAGACCCCGAATAGTCAAAGCAATCTTGAGAAAGAAAAACAGAGCTGGAGGAAACAGACTCCCTGACTTCAGACTATACTACAAAGCTACAGTAATCGAGACGTGTGATACTGGCACAAAAACAGAAATATAGATCAATGGAACAGGATAAAAAGCCCAGACATAAACCCATGCACATATGGTCACCTTATCTTTGATAAAGGAAGCAAGAATATAGAGTGGAGAAAAGACAGCCTCTTCAATCAGTGGTGGTGGGAAAACTGGACAGCTGCATTTAAAAGAATGAAATTAGAACACTCCCTAACACCATATACAAAAATAAACTCAAAATGGATTAAACACCTAAATGTAAGGCCAGACACTGTAAAACTCTTAGAGGAAAACATAGGCAGAACACTCTAAGACATAAATCACAGCAAGATTCTTTTTGACCCCCCTCCTAGAGAAATGGAAATAAAAACAAAAATAAACAAATGGGACCTAATGAAACTTCAAAGCTTTTGCACAGCAAAGGAAACCATAAACAAGATGAAAAGACAACCCTCAAATTGGGAGAAAATATTTGAAAACAAAGCAACTGACAAAGGATTGATCTCCAAAATATACAAGCAGCTCAATATCAAAAAAACAAACAACCCAATCCAAAAATGGACAGAATACCTAAATAGACATTTCTCCAAAGATATACAGATTGCCAACAAACACATGAAAGGATGCTCAACATCACTAATCACCAGAGAAATGCAAATCAAAACTACAATAAGGTATCACCTCACACCAGTCAGATTGGCCATCATCCAAAAATCTACAAACAGTGAATGCTGGAGAGGGTGTGGAGAAAAGGGAACGCTCCTACACTGTTGGTGGGAATGTAATTTGTACAGCCACTATGGAGAACAGTGTGGAGGTTCCTTAAAAAACTAAAAATAGAAGTACCATATATGACCCAGCAATCCCACTACTGGGCATATACCCTGAGAAAACCATAATTCAAAAAGAGTCACGTACCACAATGTTCACTGCAGCACTATTTACAACAGCCAGGACATGGAAGCAACCTAAGTGTCCATCGACAGATGAATGGATAAAGAAGATGTGGCACATATATACAATGGAATATTACTCAGCCATAAAAAGAAAGGAAATCGAGTTATTTGTAGTGAGGTAGATGGACCTTGAGTCTGTCATACAAAGTGAAGTAAGTCAGAAAGAGAAAAACAAATACCGTATGTTAACACATATATATGGAATCTAAAAAAAAAAAAAAAAAAAAAGGTTCTGAAGAACCTAGAGGAAGGACAGGAATAAAGACGCAGACGTAGAGAATGGATATGAGGACAAGGGGAGCGGGGAAGGGTAAGCTGGGACGAAGTGAGAGAGTAGCACTGACATATATACACTACCAAATGTAAAACAGATAGCTAGTGGGAAGCAGCCACATAGCACAGGGAGATCAGCTCGGTGCTTTGTGACCACCTAGAGGAGGTGGATAGGGATGGAGGGAGGGAGACACAAGAGAGAGGGGCTATGGGGATATATGTATATGTATAGCTGATTCACTTTGTTATAAAGCAGAAACTAAAACAACAATGTAAAGCAATTATACTCCAATAAAGATGTTAAAAAAAAAAAAAAAAAAGAATCTGTGCTTCCATTGCAGGGGGCTCAGGTTCTATCCCTGGTTGGGGAACTAAGATCCCACATGCCATGCAGTGCGGCCCAAAAAAAAAAGTGGAAATACTTAAAATATTTTTTTTTAAAAAAACAAGAAAACTAAATTTGATAACCTTTAAGGGCCCTTCTGGTAGTAAAATTTTATGATTACGACCATCAATTATAGTACCAGCCCATGATGAAATGATGTAGGGGGCTGTAGTATACACGGCTGCCCCTGAACTTTCATAAATGTTCATCTCTCCCTTCACCATTACTTCTCACTGCTGGCAGATGTTAACAATAACTTTCCCTAATTCACCTGGCACTGCTAATCTGCAATGGCTGAAAATTAGGTAATCAAATCTTCGGGTTTTTAATCCCCAAATGTCTTGAGTACAGCAAAATGTTCAAAAATCATTCACTAGCTTTTATGAATGGATTCTGTGGTATAACAACTTTACAGACTTGGAAGCATTTTCAACTTCTTTCTTCGTATCAAATCTTAATCGTCACTTTTCAAAGTTTGTGCTGAATGACTAAACCACTAAGCTGGCAGTTGTGCTCTAAATAACAGAATTTATTTCTATGCTGTCAAAATGCCACTAGGCTGAGACTAGCAATTCAGGAAACAAGTAGATGCTTTAAAAGTACTACTTAATTGTGTATCATGCTATTTATTTTAACAAACACTTAAATAATGTGAAGCACTGTTTTAAGCACTTAGTAAATATTAATCAGTATTAACTTACTTAATCCTTTTAACAACCCTATGAAGTAAGTAGCATTATCCCCATTTTTCAGATGAGAAAACCAAGGCAAAGATAAGTTAAGTCATTTGCTCAAAGTCCCATCATTTTTAAGATCTGTGAAGAGAAGTAAAAATATGCTTTCATACCTGTCTTCCTAAATAGGATATGAAACATAAACTGACCTTCTCTTAATAACACAAATTCAAGACCACAAGTGACACTCACTGTGATTTTGTGACAGTGGACAGAACTGCAGTTATCAATGTGTACCCAAAGTCACAAGGTAGTATCTTTGGAATCTGGCTTCGGACAAGATAAAATTGAAGCAAAATAAAACGGTAAAAAAAAAGACTATCTCAAGGTCCAGGAATCTTATCACCAATTACACTACTTACTAACCACATGCAAGTCATCTTACCCTCAGGATTAAGCTTTCTTACTAGAGAAAAAGGTACTTGGAAGAGTATTTCCAAAATCACTTCGAGCTCTAACATTTACGGTTTTATGTTTTATTCATAGGCCTCTCATTTAAAATATAGTTAAGAAATGAATGCCTACAGCTGTAGGAAAAATGTGGCTCTTTTTTTTTTTTTTTCCAAAAATTCATTAGTATACCAAAGGCTAAAAGCAGACCTTGTCCCATAAAGTTTTGTTAGTGTCAACTTCAGCAAACAGAGCTGACCTAAATTTATTACTGCAGATCGTAGGAATGAGGCAAATAGAAAAGGGGAAGGAAAGAGAACAACCAAGGCAAAAGTTAACACCACGAAGGCAGAAAACAGGAGGCAGTGGACCTGTATTAGTGAAAGGACACTTCATTGAGTGTACTCTAAGACAATAAGAATGGGGGAGGGGTCTATTCTTTGTAAACAGGTTAATGTACAGAGACGTACCATGCAGCACTGGCTGCTTATATACATGATATCTGACACTAGTGAGAACACAGTGAAATACTCATACATTTCAGGGCTTTAAAGTAGAGACTCCAAATGGAACAGATTAGACTTTACCATTGCTCTTTTAAATGAACAAATGCAGAAATCAAGCTATTAACAACATGGTAGTAGAAGTTTCTCTTTGCTTAATCTGTTCCTCTGTAGTAGCAGTCCAATCCAATTCAACAAACTTTAAACACAAGTGGAAAAATACCTGCTTCGACAAATGTCTCACAGTCTCTTTCTCTAAGAATCTTTTTACTTTTTAAGGCTTTAGTTATCAAGCTAAAGAATGAAATAAAGAGCACAACAAAATACTCATACTAAATTTCTCCTTTCAGCCAAAGAAACTACTTTCGCATGTTAAGCAGAGTGGTCATCTCACACTATGACTCAACTGTTTAATCGCCAAAATTTATACACTTGACAGTGAGAAGATATGGCCAATAAATACACAAGTTAGTCATTTTTCTTTCCAAGAACTTTTAATTCAAATGGAAAACTGTTATTATCAATACCCATTTTCCTAGTTTGTAGCATTATTACGCTTCTTATATTTCACTAATAAGTAGAATTACTGATAATATTGCTCTTTTATTTCAATTTACAAAAGTTAAAAAAAATGGCAACCTATTTTTTACTGAAGTTGTTTAAAATGAAAGGTAGATCTAGGGGAACTTTTGATGAGGAGTAGGGTATTTCCATGATCTTAAAGTGTACCCCACAAACTACGCATCAGTTGCAGAGGGAAAAACAAGCAATTCTACAATGGAGAAATCAGACAACATCTTGACTTCACATGGGCTTCTCAGATGGACTTCATGTGCCTACAGAAGTATTACTACGAGGACACAATATCCCCCATATAGTATTTCAGCTGAGAATGCATAAACTAAATCTAATCATGAAGAAAGATCCAAAACAGAGGAACATTCTCTTAAAAAGGCGGGGGAGGGAGGGTAATTTTTCAAAGACGTCAATGTCATAAAAGATCAAGGCTGTAAAAATGTTTCAGACTAGATAGAGGGGACTAAAAAGACATGACAACTAAATGCAGTACCTGACCCTAGACTGGATCCTGCACTGGAGAACAAAAACAATATAAACAACATTATCGGGTCAAGTGACAAAATAGGAAGAGGTAAAATGTGAGGTTATCATTTTCTAACATATTTTCTTCATAATCTAATCATGAAGAAACATCCAAAACAGAGGAACATTCTCTTAAAAAGGCGGGGGAGAGAGGGTAATTTTTCAAAGATGTCAATGTCATAAAAGATCAAGGCTGTAAAAATGTTTCAGACTAGATAGAGGGGACTAAAACGACACAACAACTAAATGCAGTGGCTGACCCTAGACTGGATCCTGAACTGGAGAACAAAAACACTATAAACAACATTATCGGGTCAAGTGACAAAACAGGAAGAGATAAAATGTGAGGTATCATTTTCTAACATAATGAAGTTGGCAACTAAATTAGTATGCAAGGGAATATTCCTAAGCTTAGAAAACACAAACTTAAGTATTTAGGAATAAGGGCCATGGTACATAGACCTTACTTACCTAAGGTGACACACGCAGTGCATGAATGATAAAGCAAATGAGGTAAAATGTTTGACCTCAGTAAAGGGTATATAAATGTTTTTTGGAATGCTTTTATTCCCGCAAAATTTCTGTAAATTTGAAATTGTTTCCAAATAAAAGATTTCTTAAATGGAATAATCAAATACCATCTTCTTGTATATCATATCTAGGACACAACTAGAATTAGAAGATAAATTACCTACTACAATAGTAGTGAAATTCATGAATACATTCAATCACAAGGAATTATGACAACTAGTTCAGGAACAAGTCATTGCTAATCTTGTTTTGTCCTTTAATATTCTAAAAGAATACTAACTTACAAATGTCTTCTAATAGAAAAATCCATGTTTTATAGTTTCAGTGTAAGGAAAATGCCTCTGGGCTTTAAAATTGGCATTTTAAAATCTACTCCAATGTTTTAATATTTATTTATAAGCTGGGAAATGAATTAAACATAGTGTGCTCTTCCAAGTCTAAATTCCTCTTAGTTTTGGGGAAAACTGTCCCACTTAACACATATTCTTCTTTTCTTTCTGAACATTTCATACAGTAGTTACCACTGTGAACACATACATCGTATCTAAGGATATCTCCCTACAACCTCTTTTTAAGGGGCTAGAAAAGACCATTCACTACAGCAGTATTTCAAGGATCATACAATGTTCATTTTCTATTTTAGAACATTTTGGACATTTCCTTAAATAATTTCCCAAAAGACAGTAATTTGTTCTCAGTTTTATGTGCCAGAGTTACTTCCAACTACAGACAAAATTGCTTCCCACAGGATGTCAGTTTAAAAGCACATGTTAAGATTCATTTGAGATTTAAATATTAGTAACCAAGGAATAATGTCTCTCAAAATCCCAGTGGGTTTGTTTGTGTTTTTTGTTTGTTCTGAGAGGGAGGGATTCTCTTCAGTCCTTACCAGAAAAAATTAAGTAGCATGCAAAATTTTTAAATCTTAGGTTTCTTAGGGGCATAATCAATTAAGGCCTCTCATCTCCAAATGGCCCAGATTCTGAAAATGGGCCATCATTCCAAATAAACCAAACTGAAGAGCTATTTTTCTGAAGCAAATTAAGTAATAAAAACTTTCTGCAGAATCATAAAGTTCCAGGATTACCCTTCAAAAAGTGGCGTAATTTGCAACAATACTGACTCAAAAAAAACTTCTAACTCTTCAAAAAACACTAGCCAAAAAGATAAAGGCATCCCTAGATTCTGGCATGGACAGGCCCCCGTGTAGACTGTGGTCTAGATGCCAATGTTTTCCATCTGGTCTGCCAACTCAAACTGACTGGCAGCGGCTTCCACCTGGGCACAGTGAGTGCTGTGCTCTTCTTTCATCTGTGTTATCCACACAGATGAGGGAGAAGTGCTTGTGGCTCTCATGCTAGGCATTTACAAACTCTGGTCTAGATGTTCTAATGTCGGCAGGCCAATTATAAAAGCCTACTTTGCAGATGATCCAATCATCAACAGCAGACACAGATAATGAATCTGTATTGTAATGATTCACAAACAACTATTATTGTTCACCCCCTCCTTTATGGTTTTATCAACCCACAAAGCTACTGTGCCTCTGCCTTTATTCATTCATTTATTCACTCACTTATTCAACAACAGAGAAAAGGAAAAGAAAAGTAACTAGGAAACAAATATAAAGACATCACACAACAAATATATCCTACAGAGGAGATAATACAGGATGACTGGGTACCCAAGGAAAGCCTCTCTGAAGGAGTGATATTTAACGCTCCAGACCCACTCGGATGCATAATATGTAATATTTAACCCTTAACTGCTATCCTGATCCTCATAAACCACTCAAGAATTGTCTCTCTGCTGTCAGAGGCACTCTTGATATACTTGTGGACTGAAGACCACTCCTTTAAAGGGTCCAGTTAGGCAAGTCTCCAGGTTTTAGGATTGAAATTGCCAGGTTTTTTTGTTTTGTTCTTTTTTGATGGTAAATTTATGGTAATTTGGCAAGCAATCAGTTTTGCCTTGGGAGGGACTTCAGGTGAATAGTTTATTTTTAAAGTTAACTATTGGTTAGGTTTTATCTATACACCCCAAATAGTAGCAACATGAATTAAAAGTTATTTTTAGGTAGCAACATTAAAACTAGGTGAAAGACACTATGTTTTCTTTGATATGAAACTATGAAATCTGAATATAACAGATGAGAATTCTTTAGATAAAAACTTTTTACTAAGCGGGCTTCCCTGGTGGCACCGTGGTTGAGAATCTGCCTGCCAATGCAGGGGACACGGGTTCAATCCCTGGTCTGGGAAGATCCCACATGCCGCGGAGCAACTAGGCCCGTGAGCCACAACTACTGAGCCTGCGCGTCTGGAGCTTGAGCTCTGCAAGAGAGGCCATGATAGTGAGAGGCCCACGCACCGCGATGAAGAGTGACCCCCCCCTTGCCGCAACTGGAGAAAGCCCTCACACAGAAACGAAGACCCAACACAGCCAAAAATAAATAAAATAAATTAACTGAAAATCACAGCCGAATTTAAAAAAAAAAACTTTTTACTAAGCATAATGACATAGGGAACTAATTAAATGCCTGTCACTGTAATTCAACTCATTTCAAACAACTAATTAATCCCTACTGCCTGCTAATACCAATAGAGCTACTATGCAGCAATCTCCTTTACAAAGACAAATCTTGAGGATTAAAATGTTCTCAAACCCACAATTTCAATTAGGAGTCTGAAAACTCTCATTCCTGCTAACCTCTATTCCTGAAGAAAATTCACTTCAAAAGGTCTCTAATGACTATTTCCTACGTTCACTACGACTTTCATTAACAGCACATTAGTAACGGTTTTACTAAATCTACATCCAAAGAACTGCTGAAGAAAATTAATTTGCTAGTCTATAGAACAATTTGCTAGTAAGCATCCCTAGTCAATCACTGGGCAACCACATCACAGTGCAGCATCTTCACTCAGTCAGAAATTCTGATGATGCAATAACAATGTAAAAAAGGGCCCCAAAAGAAATCAGCGCTGGAGAGCTTTAGCAAATACAGTATTTGCTAACTTGTCAAGTCATTAATATGTCTGGATGTATTTCCCATGAACATCAAGAGCCCACTATAAATCTGTAATAAATACTTGTATCTTTATATGAAAAAAGTCTACTAATCTTCACATGTAGGATGAAGCATGTTCTGAAGTCCGAAGCATGAGGGTCAGGGGAATTAGCATACAAGTCACATTTTCAGGCATTGATACTATTACTACTGATTGGTCTCTAGACAATTCTACTACTTTTTTTAATTTTACTTTCCTTTGTAACAAATACCTTTTCATAAAGAAAGTGACAAGAGAAAGAAATTAAAGGAATCCAAACTGGAAAGAAAGTAAAACTGCCATTGTTGGCAGATAATACGATAGTACATATAAAAAATTCTAGACACCATCAAAAAAATTCATCAGGCTTCCCTGGTGGTGCAGTGGTTGAGAGTCCACCTGCCGATGCAGGGGACACGGGTTCGTGCCCCGGTCTAGGAAGATCCCACGTGCCGCGGAGTGGCTGGGCCCGTGAGCCATGGCCGCTGAGCCTGCGCGTCCGGAGCCTGTGCTCCGCAACGGGAGAGGCCACAACAGTGAGAGGCCCACGTACCACCAAAAAAAAAAAAAAAAAAAAAAATTATCAATGAATTCAGTAAAATTGCAGAATACAAAGTTAATATATAGAAATCTATTGTGTCTGTACACACTAACAGTAAACTATCAGAAAGAGAAAGCAAGAAAAAAAATCCCATTTACAACTGCATCAAAAAGAATAAAATATCTAGGAATAAACCTACCTAAGGAGGTAAAAGACCTATACTCAGAAAACTGTAAGACACTGATTAAATAAATGGAAGATGACACAAGATGTAAGATAATATACCATGGTCATGTATTGGAAGAATAAATATTGTTAAAATAACCATATTACCCAAGATAATCTACAGATTCAATGCAATTCCTATCAAAATACCAATGGCACTTTTCACAGAAGTAGAACAAATAATTCTAAAATTTGTATAAGAACACAAAAGACTCTGAATAACCAAAACAATCTTGAAGAACAAAGCTGAAGATATCACACTACCTGATTTCAAGCTATTCTACAGAGCTACAATAACCAAAACAGTATGGTGCTGGCAGAAAAACAGACACATAGATCAACGGACAGAACAGAGAGCCCAGAAATGAACCCACACTTGAAACTGAGTCTCCCTAAAACTAAGTTCCCTTACCAAGTTTATCATTAATCTCTCTGTCCTATACTTTATTCCCTTTCTTGTCTCCTCTGACCTCAATGCTGTGCTAACTTAATACTAATCAACCAGTTGGATGACTGAAACTGCTGTTGTCGATGCCATCGATAATGTACTAAAACTGCTATCACAGATATCATCATATCAACATTAACGTACAAACTCAGGTTGTCCTCCAGGGCAAGATGAGCTAACAGACCCCCAACCCATGGACCACTTGGCAGATACTCATAAACCAGACTCCCAAAACTTCAAGTAAGAAATGTCCCATGACAATGATTAATCCCAGCCTCTTTGTTCTCCCCCCTTTAAAAAAACAAAAACAAAAAACTAACTCAAAGACCAAGTTGGAGTGGATCTGAGGCTTGCCTCCTACTCCCTTGCTGGCGTCCTGCAACATATCCTTACTTTGCTGCAAACTACCACTATCAGAGTTTGGCTTTCAGCACCATGGGTACACATGCCCTTTGCTGGATTTCACACTAGATTAATTTTTAATCTATGACAAAGGAGGCAAGAATACACGATGGGAAAAAGATAGCCTCTTCAATAAATTGTGATGGGAAAACTGTACAGCTACATTAAGTGTAAAAACTAAAGTCATAAAACACCTACAAGAAAACATAGGCCATATGGTCTTTCACATTAGTCTTTTTTTTTTTTTTAATATTTATTTTTCTATTTGGCTGTCCTGGGTCTTAGTTGCAGCACGCGGGATCTTCGTCGAGGCATGCAGGATCTTTAGTTGCGGCATGAGGACTCTTTTAGTTGGGGCATATGGGATCTAGTTCCCCAATCAGGGATCAAACCTGGGCGCCCTGCATTGGGAGAGTTGAGTCTTAACCACTGGACCACCAGGGAAGTCCCCTGACATCAATCTTTAGCAGTATTTTTTTGGGTATGTCTCCTCAGGGAAAGGAAACAAAAGCAAAACTGAACAAATGTGACTACGTCAAACTAAAAAGCTTTTGCACAGCAAAGGAAACTATCAACAAAGGAAACAAGCTGCCTACTGAATGGGAGAAGATAACATGATATGGATTTAATATCCAAAATATACAAAGAACTCTTAAAACTCAACATCAAAAAACAATCCAATTAAAAATGGGCAGGGCTTCACTGGTGGCGCCGTGGTTGAGAATCTGCCTGCCACTGCAGGGGACATGGGTTCGAGCCCTGGTCTGGGAAGATCCCACATGCCGCAGAGCAACTAAGCCCGTGAGCCACAACTACTGAGCCTGTGCGTCTGAAGCCTGTGTTACACAACATAAGAGGCCGCGATAGTGAGAGGCCCGCACACCACGATGAAGAGTGGCCCCCACCTGCCGCAACTAGAGAAAGCCCTCGCACAGAAATGAAGACCCAACACAGCCAAAAATAAATGTAAAAATAAATAAATAAATAAAAATGTTGAAAGACACTAATCTTAAGACCTCAACAGCAGAGATAAATATTTTTTAAAAAAATGGGCAGAGGACATGAATAAACATTTTTTCAAAGAACACATACAGATGGCCAACACACACATGAAAGGATGCTCAACATCACTAATCATCAGGGAAATGCAAATCAAAACCACAATAGGATATCACCTCACACCTGTCAAAATGGCTATTATCAAAAAACATCAAATAACAAGTGCTGGCAAGGATGTGGAGAAAAAGGAACCCTTGTTGTGTGCTGTCAGTGAGAATATAAATTGATATAGCCACTATGGAATAGTATGGAGGTTCCTTAAAAAATCAAAAATTGAATTACCATACAATCCAGCAATTCCATTTCTGGGTTTTTTCCAAAGAAAACAAAAAACACTAATTCGAAAAGATATATGCACCTCATGTTCACTGCAGCATTATTGACAATAGCCAAGATAAGGAAGCAACCTTAAGTGCCCACCCATAGATGAATGGATAAAAAAGATGTGGGGTGTGATATGTGCATGCGTGTGTATAGATATATATACATTCAATGGAATACTAGGTATAAAAAAGAATGAAATCTTGCCATTTGTGACAACATGGATGGACCTAGAGGATATCATGCTAAGCAAAATAAGTCAGACAGAGAAAGACAAATACAGTATGATTTCACTTATATGTGGAACGTAAAAAACAAAACAAATGAACAAACGTAGCAAAACAGAAACAGAGCCACAGATACAGAGAAAACAGAGAGGAGGAGGGTGGAGGGGATGAGTGAAACAGCTGAGGAAAATTAAGAGGTACAATCTTCCAGTTACAAAATAAATGACTCATGGAGATGAAATGTACAAGAGTGGGGGAATACAGTTAATAATAATGTAATAACTATATATGGTAACAGATGATGACTTACAGTATGATCATTCTGTAACGTACTGAAATATCAAGTCACTATACTGTGCATCAGGAACTAACATAGTATTACAGGTCAATTATACTTCAAAAACAAACACTCTTTTTAGAGGTCAGATTTGTGGCTACCAGAGGTGACGGGTGGGGGGAGGGGGAATTGGATAAAGGTGGTCAAAAGGTACAAACTTCCAGTTATGAGATAAATAAGTACTAGAGATGTAATGTACAACATGATTAATATAATTAATTATAATGCTGAATGTTACATATGAAAACTATTAAAAGAGTAAATCCTAAGCGTTCTAAGGGAATTTTTTTCCTTTTAATTTTATATGAGATGATAGATGTCACGAAATTTATTATGGTAATCATCTCATGATGTACATAAGTCAAATCATTATGCGGTACACCTTAAGTTTATACAGTGCTATATGTCAGTTATACTGAACAAAATAAGTGATTTTCTATATTTAAAAGTTTCTTTCCCTCTTTCTGGGAAGAACTGGGTATTGATGGAACTAAAATGAGAAAGAGACTTATTTTTCACTGTATGCCCTTCTGTGTGTGCATGTACAGCTTGTTCAAAAAAAAAAGATTATAAAAAGAAAAACTTTCCTTCAAATCCTAAAATAGGCTTCTATTATTAAATTTAAAAAGGGGATTCCTAAAGCCAACCAAATGGTACACATCAATGAGTTACATACATAACAAAAGCCCTTCAGTCTTAAGAAAAACACTGTGATGGAAATCACAACTTGTAACCTACAAATGGTAAAATGAATCTTGAACTCTTTTAAAACAAAATAAGAGGGGACTTCCCTGGTGGCACAGTGGTTAAGAATCCCCCTGCCATTGCAGGGGACACAGATTTGAGCCCTAGTCCGGGAAGATCCCACATGCCACAGAGCAGCTAAGCCCGTGTGCCACAACTACTGAAGCCTGTGCGCCTAGAGCCCATGCTCCGCAACAAGAGAAGCCACCAGCATGAGAAGCCCGTGCACCGCAACAAAGAGTAGCCCCTGCTCGCCGCAACTAGAGAAAGCCCGTGCGCAGCAACGAAGACCCAATGCAGCCAAAAAAAACCCAAAAGCCTAGTCTTTATTGAAACTCACTTTCTCCAAATGTAAAATGAATATAACCAAGTCTCTACCTCAAGTTAAATGATTTAAAATACATACACCGTTTAGAACAATGCCTGTTTTGGGCACTGGTTACAGGTACAGGGGAAGCATTGAATATTTGCTATCATCATCATCACATAGAGTCCATGAAATGTGATGTTAAAAAGTAGTTCACAGTGTTCTGGTTAAGATTAGGTAAACACACTCCACCCTGTCCCTTCCACTGAATGTAACTAAACACCATGGACAGAATGCACGCAGCAGCTAACTGAGAACTCTGAAAGTAAGTGTAGCAGATAGATTAGACAATGAAATCAGAACTCAAAACACAATTTACGACAAAGGAGGCAAGAACATACAATGGAAAAAAGACAGCCTCTTCAATAAGTGGTGCTGGGAAAACTGGATAGCTACGTGTAAAAGAATGAAATTAGAACACTCCCTAACACCATATACAAAAATAAACTCAAAATGGATTAAACACCTAAATGTTAAGACTGGACTCTATAAATCTCTTAGAGGAAAACATAGGAAGAACACTCTTTGACATAAATCACAGCAAGATCTTTTTTAACCCACCTCCTAGAGTAAGAGAAATAAAAACACAAATAAACTGGACTTAATTAAAGGCTTTTGCACAGCAAAGGAAACCATAAACAAGACAAAAAGACAACCCTCAGAATGGGAGAAAATATTTACAAATGAAACAACAGACAAAGGATTAATCTCCAAAATATACAAATAGCTCATGGAGCTCAATATCAAAAAAACAAACAATCCAGTTAAAAAATGGGCAGAAGACCTAAAGAGACATTTCACCAAGGAAGACAAACAGATGGCCAAGAGGCACATGAAAAGATGTTCAACATCACTAATTATTAGAGAAATGCAAATCAAAACTACAATGAGGTATCACCTCACGCTGGTCAGAATGGCCATCATCAAAAAATCTAGAAACAATAAATGCTGGAAAGGATGTGGTGAAAAGGGAACCCTCCTGCACTGTTGGTGGAAATGTAAATTGATACAACCACTATGGAGAACAGCATGGAGGTTCCTTAAAAAAGTAAAAATAGAACTGTCATACGACACAGCAATCCCACTACTGGACATACACCCTAAGAAAACCATAATTCAAAAAGAGTCATGTACCACAGTGTTCAATGCAGCACTATTTACAATAGCCAGGACACGGAAGCAACTTAAGTGTCCGTGGACAGATGAATAGATAAAGGAGATGTGGCACATATATACAATGGAATATTACTCAGCCATAAAAAGAAACGAAACTGAGTTATTTGTAGTGAGGTGGATGGACCCAGAGTCTGTCATACAGAGTGAAGTCAGAAAGAGAAAAACAAATACCGTATGCGAAGGCATATATATAAAATCTAAAAAAAAAAAAAAGTACTGATGAACCTAGTTGTAGGGCAGGAATAAAGAGGTAGACACAGAGAATGGACTTGAGGACATGGGGTGGGAGGGCGAAACTGGGGTAGCATCGACATATACACACTACCGAATGTAAAATAGTTGGCTGGTGGGAAGCAGCACCATAGCACAGGGAGGTCAGCTCGGTGCTTTGGGATGACCTAGAGGGGTGGGATAGGGAGGATGGGAGGGAGGCTCAAGAGGGAGGGGATATGGGGACATGTGTATGCATATGACTGATTCGCTCTGTTGTGCAACAGAAACACAGTATTGTGAGGCAATTATACTCCAATAAAGATCTATTAAAAAAATTTTTTTAATAAATATATCCTCAAAAAAAAAAAAAACACAACATAAGCAATCTGATGCTATTTCCTAGTTGCTTCTTTGCTTTTTTTTCTTCCCTCTCAATCTCCCAGAGCCTGGATCAAAGGCAGCCCAATTGCCAGAAATGTATACCAAGCATGAACAGAAAAAGCTTAGAGAGGAGTCTTCTCTTTTTGGTAGGAGGACTGTGTATGGGTGTTTGTGTGGGGGGGGCCGGCAGGGAGGTGGGTAATAGGACAGAGAAAGTGGGAGAAATGCCCTGGGTTTTATCCTTTCTCCTGCCATAGCCCCCAGACAAACCAAGTCTTGAAGCTGTGAGCACCTAACAGCAGCTATGGCCAAGCAAGTACCTTGAGAAGAGGAATCTTCTCTAACCATAGCAACTGTGGAAAGTACTTGGGGGTGGGGTGGATGAGAAGAGCACTGGGGGTGGTAGAGGGAGAAATCCCTGTTGATTTGTTTTTTCTTTTTTTTAGTCTTTATTCTCTCTCCTACCACTTAGCTCCTGAGAGATTCAGTTGAGGAAAGGGCACAGCAAAGCAAGGAGACTGACTCCATCCAACCACCCACAACTTTATAGCCAGAGGATCAGGAAGCGGGGAGGGGGAGAGCCCTATGAGTCAGTATCAGGGAGATTCATAAAGAAAGGGACTAGGGAAATGAACCCCATAAGTTGTATCTGAACTCCTGGGCTCATCCTCAAACTGTGGTATGTGGGTCTGACCCTAAACAAAGGCCTTGAGAACTAAACTATGAGGTAGACCACTAGCCAGATTTCTGGTTAATCCTCTCAGTAGTGTACAGGCAGGAATGATCCAAACAGTACTACTGCAAACTAGACTGACATAAGAACCAAAGACCAAAGAAGGTTGATTGGAGCTTGTGGCCTGAACCTAACTGGGCCAAATGCCTGCTAAAACAAAACAACAAATCAACATTCTCCAAAGAATTTAAACAAAACCCAGAGTCTCATAATATTCAAACTGTCCAAAATAACTGAATATGTGAAGAATTAAGAAAATTTCAAGTAGCAAGGCAAAAAGACACTGAACAGATGCCAACATCAAGATAACACAAATAATGGAAATATCAAAGACTAGCTACCATAACCATACTCCAAGAAGGGCAAACACTGTTGAAATGAATGGAAAGAAAGTTTCAGAGGGTAAATAAAAGCCATAAAATAGAACCAAGTGGAAATCTTAGAACTGAAAAATACAATAACCAAAATCTAAAACAAACAAAAACCACCTCAATGGATGGGCTAACAGAAGAATGGAGGTGACAGAAAAAAACTCAATGAAGTTGAAGACAGATCAAGAGAAATTATTCCAAGCTGAAAGAAACAGAAAAAAAGACTGGGGGAAAAAATGAACAGAGCCTCAAGGATCCATAAGACTATAAAAACGTCTAACATTCATGTCATTGAAATCCAAGAATAAGAGAAAAAGAATGATACCACAAAAGACTTCAAAGAGTCAAAACAATCTTGAGAATAAAGAACAAATTTAGAGGCACGATGCTACCTGATTTCATACTCTATTACAAAGCTGTAGCAATCAAAACAGTATTGTATGAGCCTAAAAAAACCACAAAGATCAATGGAACAGAATAGAGAACTCAGAAATAAACTGATTTATGACAAATGAGCTAAGAATATACAATAAGGAAAAGACATCACTCCAATCAATGGCATTGGGAAAATTGGACAACCAAAAAACTGGATAGTGGTCCAGGTTCACTGACCAAAGAATGAAACTGTACCACTCACTATCTTACACCATATTAAAAAAATTAACTCAAAGTGAATTAAGGACTTGAACATAAAAGACGTCAAACCATAACGCTCCTGGAAGAAGACATAGGCACTAAGCTCCTTGCCACAGGTCTTGGTGACAATTTTTTGAATCTAACACCAAAAGCAACAAAAGCAAAAATGAACAAGTGAAACTACATCAAACTAAAAAGCTTCTGCACAGCAAAGGAAACCATCAACAAAATGAAGAAGCAACTTACCAAATAGGAAAAATATGTGTAAATCATGTATCTGATAAAGGGCCCATATCCAAAATGTAAGAACTCATACAACTCAAAAGCTAGCAAAACAAGCAATTGGTTAAAATCTGGTCAGAAGATCTGAAAACACATTTTTCCGAAGAAGACATACAGATAGCCAACAGGTACCTGAAACAGTGCTCAGCATCACTAATCATCACGGAAATGCAAATTAAAACTACAAGAAAATATCACCTCACACCTGTTAGAATGGCTATTATCAAAAAAAAAAAAGAAATAACAAGTTTTGGCAAGCATGTGGAGAAAAGGAAACCCCTGTGCACTCTTGGTGGTAATGTAAATTGGCACTTTTGGCCACTTTGGAAAATAGTCTGGAGGTTCCTCAAAAAATTAAAAACAGAACTACCATATGATCGAGTAATTCCACTTCTGGGTATTTATCTGAAGCAAATGAAGACTCTAACCCAAGAAGATATATGCATCCTTATGTTCAGTGCAACATTATTTACAACAGCCAAAATATGGAAACAACCTAAGTGTCCAGTGTCGAATGAAAAGATTTTTTAAATGTGACAGATTAATAGACATATACACATGTGCACACCCATACAAACACACGCACAATGGAACATTATTCAGTCTTTAAAAAGAATGAGATCTTGCTGTTTGGAACAACACAGATGGACCTCAAGGGTATTATGCTAAGTGAAAAAAGTCAGACAAAGAAAGACAAATATTAAAAGCTCTCACTTATATGTGGAATCTAAAAACAAAACAAAACAGCAAAAAAACTAAGCTTATAGATAAGAGAACAAACAGCTGGTTGCCAGAAATGCGTGATGGGGGGTAAGAGAAATGAGTGAAAGAGTCAAAAGTTACAAACTTCCAGTTATAAAATAAGTAAGTCATGGGGATATAATGTACAGCATGGTGACAAAAGTTAATAATACTGTATTAAATATCTGAAAGTTGCTAAGAGTAAATCTTTCAAGTTCTCATCACAAGAAAAAAAGTTCCTTGGCAACTATGTAAGGTAACAGAGGTTAACTACACTTATTGTGGTAATCATTTTGCAATGTATACAAATATTGAATCATTTTACTTCACACCTGAAACTAACATAATGTTCGATGTCAATTATACAATAAAGAAAAAGAGAGCAAATGGCTGAAAATGTTCAAAATTTGCCGAAAGACAAACTTACAGATTCAAGAAATGCAACAAACCCAAAGCGGGGTAAGCTCAGAGAAATCCACACCCAGATACATCATAATTGAACTGCTGAGACCAAAGACAAAGAAAAACATCTTGAAAGTAGCCAGAGAGAAATGATATATGACATGAGAATAACAATTTGAATGATTATGAATTTCTCATCATAAATAATAAATGCTTATTCAAAAGTGCTGGGTGAAAAAAAAGGACTGTCAACCTAGAACACTATATCCAGGGAAAACATCCTTTAGGAATGAAGATAATAAAGACATCCTCAAAGGAAAGAAGACTAAAAGAATTTGCAACTGGCAGATATGCTCTAAAAGAAATACTAAATGAAATTCTTCAGCCATAAAAGAAACTAACCTAGAGCTTCAGTAATTAAAGGAAAGCAAAAGAAATGATAATATCTGGGTAAATGTAATAAAGTATTTACTTTCTCTTTACTATAAAATGTTTGATGGTTGAAAGTAAAAATTACAACATTGTCTGGTATGGTTTTCAATGTATGTAGATATGATATGACAAGCACAACATAAAGGGAAAAAGGTAAACGAACCTATATGGTGGTAAGGTTTCTACATTCCACATGAAGTGATAATGTACTAATTTCAGGTAAACTAGGTAAAGTATGTCTATTTTAATCCCAAGAATAACCACTAAAGGAGCCATACAAAGATAACAGTCAAAACCTCAATAAATTAAAATACTGAAGAATGAATAGAAAACAGAAGAGGAAAAAGGGAACAAAAATCAAAGGAGACAAACAAAACAAAATGGTAGAACTAAATCTAAACATACCAATAATTACAGTAAAAGTAAGTAGTCTAAACACACCAACTAAAAGACAGACTGTTGGAATATATATATTTTTAAAAAGACCCAACTATATGCTATCTTCAAGAAATCCAGGGCTTCCCTGGTGGCACTGTGGTTGAGAGTCTGCCTGCCGATGCAGGGGACACGGGTTCGTGCCCCAGTTCGGGAAGATCCCACATGCCGCGGAGCGGCTGGGCCCGTGAGCCATGGCCACTGAGCCTGCGCGTCCGGAGCCTGTGCTCCGCAACGGGAGAGGCCACAACAGTGAGAGGCTTGCGTAATGCAAAAAAAAAAAAACAAAAAGAAAAAAGAAATCCACTTCAAATATAATGACAGAGGTAGGTTAAAAGGAAAAAGCTAGAAAGAGTATCACCATGCAACGACTAACCAAAAGAAAGCTGGAATAGCTATATTAATATCAAAACAGACTTCAGAGCAAGAAAAATTACCAAGGATAAAGAGGGACCCTAAATAATGATAAATCAACTCACCAAGAGCATATAACATCCTAAACATGTATGCACCTAACAACAAAGCTTCAAAATAAATTTAAAACTGATGGAACTAAAAGGAGAAATAAACCCACAATTATAGAGACTTCAGGATTCCTCTCTTAATTGATAGAACAAATAGCAAGAAAACAAGCAAGGGTGCAGAAGTTAACATCACCAACAACCAACTAGGTCTAATTGACATTTATAGAACACTCCACTCAAAAAGGGCAGAATATACACTATTTTCAAGTAAACATGGAACATTCAAGATAAATCATATGCTGGCCATCAAACAACACTTAAGCAATTTTAAAAGGTTCAAGTCATACAAAATATGTTCTCTGATTGCAATGGAATTAAACTAGAAATAATTACTACAGAAGTATCTGCAAATAACCAAATACTTGATTATATATAATCTATGGGGCAAGGAGGAAGTCTCAAGGAACTAAATCAAAAACACATCCAAATTTGTGGGATGCAGCTAAAGCAATGCTTAGAAGGAAATTCAAAGACTCAAATGTTTATATTAAAGAAGAAGGGTATCAAATTAACAACTTAAATTAGAAAAAGAAAAGATATGTACAACATGATGACTATAGTTAACACTACTGTACGGTATATTTGCAGGTTGTTAAGAGAGGAAAATACGAAGAGTTATCATCACAAGAAAAAAAAATTTTTCCTCTTTTTTTGTATCTAGAGGTGATGAGTATTAACTAAACTTGGGACAATCATTTCATCACAATATATGAAAGTCAAATCATTATGCTGTATACCTTAAACTTACCCAGTGCTTATGTCAATTATATCTCAATAAAACTGGGGAGGGGGGGAGGGAGAGCAAAATACATCCAAAATAAGCAGAAGAAAATAGTAAGAGCAGTAATTAATAACACTGAACAGAAAATCCATAGAAGTAAATCAATGGAACCAAGAGCTGGTTCTCTAAAGATAGATAAAACTGATAAACTAACAAATGAAAAAAGAGGAGACAAAAATTATGGATACCAACAATGAAGGAAGAGATATCACTAAACTCTACAGACATTAAACGGATAATAAGGAAATACTATGAACTCTATGCACACAAATTCAACAACTCCAGTGCAATGGACCAATTCCTTAAAAGTTACAATCTATCAAAACTTACCAAGGAAGAAAAACTTTAACAGTCCTCTATTTATTAAAGAAATGGAATAAGTAATTTTAAATCTTCTTAAATAGAAATCTCTAGGCCCAGACAGAGATTGGTGGGGAAGGGTAGTGGAGTGGGAGCATGCCAAGCTCCCCTGCCAGGAGGTTACTGGTGATAACTCCTCGATGGTTCCTGGTATCCCAGGAACCATTTATTCTAATTTTCAGAATACAACAAATCAGTTCCACACATACAGCTGCTTCCCCGAGGGTGTCTTTTCTCTTCTGACTGTACCCACATTTCAGTTTTAAGCAGTGTGAAAACCTGCTCCAATATTCTCTAAATAGAGAAATAAAGACAAGATTAATCTGTGTTGGAATTTATCCATGAAGCTTAGTTCCTGAGGCACCAAAAGAGCATCAAATTTAAAACTGCCACACATGGTCCCCAAAGTGAAGAAAACAAGCTATCATATCCTGTATAGGAAGATGATGCCATGACCATTGCCACCTCTGAAAGAATATGAGTAAGAAGGTCACTAGGAGCCCTGCAAGCTCTGTATCGCATATTCCCCTAACTTCTCTTAGACAGGACACCCTGTAGGAACTGAACTGACACATTCAGAACTCCCAGGTCCAATATCATCCATTAACTACTTTTGCTTCCTGTTCAGCTCCATTTCTTTTTTTTTTTTTTTTTTTTTTTGCGGTATGCTGGCCTCTCACTGTTGTGGCTTCTCCCATTGCGGAGCACAGGCTCTGGACGCGCAGGCTCAGCGGCCATGGCTCACGGGCCCAACCACTCCGCGGCATGTGGGATCCTCCCGGACCGGGGCACGAACCCGTGTCCCCTGCATCGGCAAGCGGACTCTCAACCACTGCGCCACCAGGGAAGCCCAGCTCCACTTCTTTAAGGGAAGTTATACAGGAGTTTTTCTAGGCCATGAAGAAATCTAACTGTTGGCAACGTTTTACACAATTGTCTGAGTATGCCTCAATCTATTTCCAGGCAAACAAATTTCACTGCTCACTGAAACTGTAATATCCATTAGTGGCTTTTTAGATCTGCAATCAAACAAATGTCAAAGACATTACTTAGAAGGTACCAAGAAACCATCTCCTAGTTTAGAACTTAATCCATGACTACTATTGCTACTTGAAACCCTTAAATGTTAGAATGAAAAATCCTCTAAATGTAACCTAGGATTACACCATATCTTGCCTGATGACAGTATATGTGTGATCTCTTATCAGTTCTCGTTTCCATCTGGAAGATAAATGAAGCTACTAAAACCATGCTCCACAATTATTTCATAAAACCGATAGGCAATCCTCCCTTATCTTTTAAAGACTAGCCTAGGCATTCTTTTTTTTTTTTTAACTTATTTTATTTATTTATTTTTGGCTGCATTGGGTCTTCGTTGCTGTACATGTGCTTTCTCTAGTTGCGGAGAGCGGGGGCTACTTTCTGTTGCAGTGAGCGGGCTTCTCATTGCAGTGTTTCTCTTGTTGCGGAGCATGGGCTCTAGAGCACAGGCTCAGTAGCTGTGGCACACGGGCTCAGCAGTTGTGGCTCATGGGCTCTAGAGTGCAGGCTCAGTAGTTGTGGCGCAAGGGTTTAGTTGCTCCGCAGCATGTGGGATCTTCCTGGACCAGGGCTTGAACCCACGTCCCCTGCATTGGCAGGCGGATCCTTAACCACTGCGCCAGCAGGGAAGCCCTAGCCTAGGCATTCTTGACAGAAGTAGTGGAGGCAAGAAAATGTTTATAAACACAATTCTGATGTCAGACTCTGGAGAAAGCAAACTGTGGGACCTATCATTAGGATACATTAAAACATGGATTTTAATTTATTAGTCCTTTACTGCCTACTTGTAACACTTTCTGGCCTTGTGGATTTACAAACTTATCTCCTCCACTAATAACGTCATGTGGGTTGCTTTGTCTTCCCCACTGTAAAATGTTTAGTAGCGCTGTTTACTTTTTTAAATATTAAAGTTAATAATTCCCTAAAAACATATTAAACTAAAACACATCAATTCTTTTAGCTATCTATTTATTTGTGTATCAGCGGAGGCATCTCTTATTCAATGTTTATCAGTTTGGCAGTACAGTGGCATGGCTGCACAAAATGATCTGAATACGTTCTCTCTCAGTGGCTATTTTTCACTCTCTGGCTCTCTGGGTGTCCCCAAAGAAACATTAAACACTGTAAAGTTACTCCATTAGCCCAATCAGTGTTATCAGAATTGCTTCATACTGAAACTCAGCTCTTAAATGATGGACAGTCATGAAACACTGAGTCACTGTACACTGCTCAGGTTCCAAACTGCAGAGCCTTCTAAGATGCTAACATCATTATTAATTCAGTAGCTGTCTACAACCCCACTTACTACCATCCGGGTGGGGAGCTTGGCAGGGAACTGAAAGTGCAGAAAGAGGCTGAAGTAACAAGAATATTTTCCAGTTATATGTGATTACTGCATCAAGAATACATTAGTTATTAGCTAGGATACATGTTGCTGGCTTACCCTATTAATAACAATAAAAATAACAATAGCAGCACAACACCATTTGATTTATTGGCCTCACTTTACAGAAATGGAAGTTAGAGGTCAAGGTGTCAAGGTCACACACTCAGCTATAAATAGTGGCAAAACCGGGATTTGAATCCAAGTCTAAACTTCAAAGCCCTAATGTTATTCACTACTTGAATATACTACTTCAGGCATTTGAGGGTTATTTGTTGATAAATAAGCAAGGGTCATCATCTGTCCAGAAGCTTGAAGGCAACGTTAGGATGCTCAAAAGCAACAACAACAAAATACACACTCAATGGTCAATTGAGAGGCTGTAAATAGATACTATGCTAGTATTCTACTAGCATGTGCAGTAAAATACCAACTTAGAGCAATCAGAATCTCTCCCACCAAGCCAAAACCAGTAACCACAACTAAATGTACAAACAGGAAGACAAACCAAATAAACCAGCAAAATTTTCAAACGGTTGCTCTAAACACCCTAGCACATCTACAGTGGACTATGGCAAAGGACAGTCTGTTATTTTAGTTTCTCTCTCACAATAATGGAAAACCTTCACCAAGAATCAGAAATTGGTCCCTAGCACCCATTACACCTCTACCCTGACTCTCAGGAGCCTTTCATCCCCCGCTGAAACTGAATCCCTACTCAGTGCTCACTTGAGGAGTGAGGGGTTTCCATTTCACCTACCATCTAAATGGAGCACATGCCCCTGCCCTAATTCCCAAACATCACATCAACCACAATGATAATTACTAACTATGGAGCATTCACTACATGCCAGGGATTGTGCTGATTACCTTACCTCATACCATGCGTCCCTGGGGTACCTAGTCTCACTCCCACATCACCAATGAGCAAACTAAAATTCTGAGGGCATCACAGAGCTTTGACAGATCTAGAATTCAAATTTAGGCCTGTCTGACCCAACATACTTAAACATGACCTGACTCTGCTTCACTCTATTAAGTCAATAATTATGAAGCACCTACTGAGTCAGGCCCAGATCTACACTTAGGGGGCATAAATAATAATAAGTAAGTTTACAGTCTGGAAGTAGGGACAGATGAACAGATAACTGGCTCAAATACAATTCTGAACAAAGTATTATGACAACAGAGCAAGGGACAATTAACTTTGCCTGGGAGAAGAGCTGGGGCAAGGTTTCACAGATCTGGGACCTAAACAATGTGTAAGACAGTGTCATCTAAGGGAAAAGGAACACTGGGAGATAAAAACTGTATTGTAGGCCAAAATTAAAGGGGGGGGGGGGTGTTGATATCTTGGGTGTCTCATTCTCCTTCATTTCCACAGTCTAACATGGATTCCAAAGGCCTGCTTCCTCTATCCTTCTCCCCACACCCACACTGGCAAATTTAAGACCCCCTCCTAAGTCTCACAAAAACACAACAAAACACTAAGATTTAGAAATGCTCCTAGAAACGATAAAATAGGGGCTATTTAAACAACCAGTAAAGGAGACAAAGTATTTGGCAACAAACAGCCAAAGAAAGCTAAAATCGCATATGGAACAACACAAGGTCATGTCCAATTTCCAAACTAGTCTGTAACAGGACTTGGAAGAACTGTACTTATCAGGTGGCAAAGTACAACCCTAAAGGATTTGTCGGTCACCATGGATTCATCATAGTTCGCCTTCTTTATGGAATACAACATTCAGGCTGAGCACTGGAGTTGAATTCCAGATCTATCTAAAAACTGTGTCACTTAAACCTTTCTTTACCCTATATAATGAATATCCACTTAACAAAGGAGCCACAAAAAATCATACAATGCATTGTGTGCGAAAGCACTTCATAAAACAGTCAACTGTTTCATTAACTAAATGAATGAAAAGATTTTTCTTGAATGCTCTGTGTGATGGAAATAAAGGAAAAGGAGGATTAAGAAACAGTAGGATGGGGCTTCTCTGGTGGCACAGTGGTTAAGAATCCGCCTGCCAATTCAGGGGACACGGGTTTGAGCCCTGGTCCAGGAAGATCCCACATGCCTTGGAGCAACTAAGCCCGTACACCACATCTACTGAGCCTGCGCTCTAGAGCCTGCGAGCCACAACTACCGAGCCCACGTGCCACAACTACTGAAGCCCGTGCGCCTAGAGCCCGTGCTCTGCCACAAGAGAAGCCACCGCAATGAGAAGCCCGCCCACCGCAACGAAGAGTGGCCCCCGCTCGCCGCAACTAGAGAAAGCCCACGCACAGCAATGAAGACCCAATGCAGCCAAAAATAAATAAATAAAAGAAATTAAAAGAAATAGGAGGTCTAGGAACATTCTTTGTGTTAATCACCCTTGAGAACGACATAGTGTAGGTGGCACAGCCACTTCCTGTCTTGTTTTATGGTAATGTCCACATTCGAAGATGAACTGATGTCTTTGAGCACTTTGAGCACTATAAATCCACGACAGACTGCACTAAGTGAGGCTCTAAGCAGACATCAAACTGCCTGACATGAGAACTGAGGATCACACTTTGTTTTCACAACCACACAGTAAAATAATCAGTAATGTAACCTGACAAGAAAGAAAAAATGATATTCTGAGCCTAATACTATCTACAAGCTTACCCAGCACCTAAGAAAAAATCCCAACAAATCGGATACTCTTTATGTTTAAAGAAAATAAATGACACATAACAACTTTTCTCTTCAGTAGAAAGACACTAAACCAGACATGTTCCAGGGATAGAAACATTCCTCTTCAAAGTAGCAAGGGCTTCCAAGACTATAAAAGAGTATGAATCACTCTGAACACACAGCCTTCATTCAGCAGCGGAAAGGACCTGTTATGGAAGGCCTTCATTCTGGGCACAGATTAATGCACCTAAGCACCAAAAATAAATCAAGATAGTCCAACTGGGGCTTCCCTGGTGGCGTAGTGGTTAAGAATCCGCCTGCCAATGCAGGGAACACAGGTTTGATCCTTGGTCCAGGAAGATCCCAAATGCTGCGGAGCAACTAAGCCCATGCATCACAACTACTGAGCCTGCGCTCTAGAGCCCGTGAGCCACAACTACCGAGCCCGCATGCCTAGAGCCTGTGCTCCACAACAAAGAGAAGCCACCGCAATGAGAAGCCCACACACCACAACGAAGAGTGGCCCCCACTCGCCATAAGTAGAGAAAGCCCACGCGCAGCAACGAAGACCCAACTCAGCCAAAACTAAAATAAATAAATTTATTAAAAAAAAAAAAGATAGTCCAACTGCAATTCTGAAGAAGTGGAGATATTCTGCTTGGTCCTTGCATACTAAACACTGGCAAGATTTTGGAGGAAATTTCAATTCTCAGTTTTAGTGCCACTGTACGTAAATATAGTACTAATTCCCTTCCCAAACGGCATTCCCTTTATATCATTAATTATATAATACATTCTATACTCAACTTATCCCCTTCTCTTCACCCATTCCACCTTCTCTACCCCAATATGTGCTACTTGTTGATCACACAATCACATTTCCCACCATTCACTTAAATCCTTTTTAAAAAAACGTTTTTTACATCTTTATTGGAGTGTAACTGCTTTACAATGGGGTGTTAGTTTCTACTTTATAACAAAGTGAATCAGTTATACATATACATATGTTCCCATATCTCTTCCCTCTTAGGTCTCCTTGCCTCCCACCCTCCCTATCCCACCCCTCTAGGTGGTCACAAAGCACCGAGCTGATCTCCCTGTGCTATGTGGCTGCTTCCCACTAGCTATCTATTTTACATTTGGTAGTGTATATATGTCCACGCCACTCTCTGGCTTTGTCAAAGCGTACCCTTCCCCCTCCCCATATCCTCAAGTCCATTCTCCAGTAGGTCTGTGTCTTTATTCCTGTCTTACCCCTAGGTTCTTCATGACATTTTTTTCCCCTTAAATCCATATATATGTGTTAGCATATGGTATTTGCCTTTCTCTTTCTGACTTACTTCATGCTGTATGACAGACTCTAGGTCTATCCACCTCATTACAAATAGCTCAATTTCGTTTCTTTTTATGGCTGAGTAATATTCCATTGTGTATATGTGCCACATCTTATTTATCCATTCATCCAATGATGGACACTTATGTTGTTTCCATCTCCTGGCTATTGTAAATAGAGCTGCAATGAACATTTTGGTACATGACTCTTTGAATTATGGTTTTCTCAGGGTATATGCCCAGTAGTGGGGTTGCTGGGTCATATGGTAGTTCTATTTGTAGTTCTTTAAGGAACCTCCATACTGTTCTCCATAGTGGCTGTACCAATTCATAGTCCCACCAGCAGTGCAAAAGTGTTCCCTTTTCTCCACACAGTCTCCAGCATTTATTGTTTCTAGACTTTTTGATGATGGAAATTCTGACTGATATGAGATCTGTACAGATCTGTATCTGTACATCTTCTTTGGAGAAATGTCTATTTAGGTCTTCTGCCCATTTTTGGATTGGGTTGTTTTTTTCATATTAAGCTGCATGAGCTGCTTACAAATTTTGGAGATTAATCCTTTGTCAGTTGCTTCATTTGCAAATATTTTCTCCCATTCTGAGGGCTGTCTTTTCATCTTGTTTATGGTTTCCTTTGCAGTGCAAAAGCTTTTAAGTTTCATTAGGTCCCATTTGTTTATTTTTGTTTCTATTTCCATTTCTCTAGGAGGTGGGTCAAAAAGGATCTTGCTGTGATTTATGTCAGAGTGTTCTGCCTATGTTTTCCTCTAAGAGTTTTACAGTGCCTGGCCTTACATTTAGGTCTTTAATCCATTTTGAGTTTATTTTTGTGTATGGTGTTAGGGAGTGTTCTAATTTCATTCTTTTACATGTAGCTGTCCAGTTTTCCCAGCACCACTTATTGAAGAGGCTGTCTTTTCTCCACTCTATATTCTTGCCTCCTTTATCAAAAATAAGGTGACCATAGGTGTGTGGGTTTATGTCTGGACTTTCTGTCCTGTTCCATCGATCTTTCTGTTTTCGTGCCAGTACCACACTGTCTTGATTACTGTAGCTTTGTAATATAGTCTGAAGTCAGGGAGTCTGTTTCCGCCAGCTCCATTTCTCTTTCTCAAGATTGCCAGGACTATTTGGGGTCTTCTGTGTTTCCATACAAATTGTGAAATTTTTTGTTCTAGTTCTGTGAAAAATGCCAGTGGTAGTTTGATAGGGATTGCATTGAATCTGTAGATTGCTTTGGGTAGTATAGTCATTTTCACAGTGTTGATTCTTCCAATCCAAGAACATGGTATATCTCTCCATCCATTTGCATCATCTTTAATTTCTTTCATCAGTGTCTTATAACTTTCTGCATACAGGTGTTTTGTCTCCTTAGGTAGGCTTATTCCTAGATATTTTATTCTTTTTGTTGCAATGTAAATGGGAGTGTTTTCTTGATTTCACTTTCAGAGTCTTCATCATTAGTGTATAGAAATGCAAGAGATTTCTGTGCATTAATTTTGTATCCTGCTACTTTCCCAAATTCATTGATTAGCTCTAGTAGTTTTCTGGTAGCATCTTTAAGATTCTCTACGTACAGTATCATGTCATTTGCAAACAGTGAAAACTTTACTTCTTTTTCGATTTGGATTCCTTTTATTTCCTTTCCTTCTCTGATTGCTGTGGCTAAAACTTCCAAAACTATGTTGAATAAGACTGGTGAGAGTGGGCAACCTTGTCTTGTTCCTGATCTTAGTGGAAATGCTTTCAGTTTTCACCACTGAGGATGAAATTGGCTGTGGGTTTGTCATATATGGCCTTTATTATGTTGAGGAAAGTTCCCTCTTTGCCTACTTTCTGCACGGTTTTTATCATAAATGGGTGTAGAATTTTGTCGAAAGCTTTCTCTGCATCTATTGAGATGATCATATGGTTTTTCTCCTTCAATTTGTTAATATGGTGTATCACATTGATTAATTTGCATATATTGAAGAATCCTTGCATTCCTGGAATAAACTCCACTTGATCATGGTGTATGATCCTTTTAATATGCTGTTGGATTCTGTTTGCTAGTATTTTGTTGAGGATTTTTGCATCTATGTTCATCAGTGATATTGGCCTGTAGTTTTCTTTCTTTGTGACATCATTTTCTCGTTTTGGTATCAGGGTGATGGTGGCCTCACAGAATGAGCTTGGGAGTGTTCCTCCCTCTGCTGTATTTTGGAAGAGTCTGAGAAGGATAGGTGTTAGCTCTTCTCTAAATGTTTGATAGAATTCGCCTGTGAAGCCATCTGGTCCTGGGCTTTTGTTTGTTGTAAGATTTTTAATCACAGTTTCAATTTCAGTGCTTGTGATTGGTCTGTTCATATTTTCTATTTCTTCCTTATTCAGTCTTGGTAGGTTGTGCATTTCTAAGAATTTGTCCATTTCTTCCAGGTTGTCCATTTTATTGGCATAGAGTTGCTTGTAGTAATCTCTCATGATCCTTTGTATTTCTGCAGTGTCAGTTGTTACTTCTCTTTTTTCATTTCTAATTCTATTGATTTGAGTCTTCTCCCTTTTTTTCTTGATGAGTCTGGCTAATGGTTTATCAATTTTGTTTATCTTCTCAAAGAACCAGCTTTTAGTTTTATTGATCTTTGCTATCATTTCCTTCATTTCTTTTCCATTTATTTCTGACCTGATTTTTATGATTTCTTTCCTTCTGCTAACTTTGGGGGGTTTTTTGTTCTTCTTTCTCTAATTGCTTTAGGTGTAAGGTTAGGTCGTGTATTTGAGATGTTTCCTTTTCTTAACGTAGGATTGTATTGCTATAAACTTCCCTCTTAGAACTGCTTTTGCTGCATCCCATAGGTTTTGGGTCATCGTGTCTCCATTGTCATTTGTTTCTAGGTATTTTTTTATTTCCTCTTTGATTTCTTCCATGATCACTTCGTTATTAAGTATTGTTTAGTCTCCATGTGTTTGTATTTTTTACAGATCTTTTCATGTAATTGATATCTAGTCTCACAGAGTTGTGGTCAGAAAAGATACTTGATACGATTTCAATTTTCTTAAATTTACCAAGGCTTGATTTGTGACCCAAGATATGATCTATCCTGGAGAATGTTCCATGAGCACTTGAGAAAAATGTGCATTCTGTTTTTGGATGGAATGTCCTATAAATATCAATCAAGTCCATCTTGTTTAATGTATCATTTAAAGCTTGTGTTTATTTATTTTCATTTTGGATGATCTGTCCGTTGGTGAAAGTGGGGTGTTAAAGTCCCCTACTATGAATGTGTTACTGTCCACTTCCCCTTTTATGGCTGTTAGTATTTGCCTTATGTATTGAGGTGCTCCTATGTTGGGTGCATAAATATTTACAATTGTTATATCTTCTTCTTGGATCGATCCCTTGATCATTATGTAGTGTCCTTCTTTGTCTCTTCTAATAGTCTTTATTTTAAAGTCTATTTTGTCTGATATGAGAATTGCTACTCCAGCTTTCTTTTGGTTTCCATTTCCATGGAATATCTTTTTCCATCCCCTTACTTTTAGTCTGTATGTGTCTCTAGGTTTGAAGTGGGTCTCTTATAGACAGCATATATATGGGTCTTGTTTTTGTATCCATTCAGCCAATCTGTGTCTTTTGGTGGGATCATTTAGTCCATTTACATTTAAGGTAATTATCGATATGTATGTTCCTATTCCCATTTGCTTAACTGTTTTGGGTTCGTTATTGTAGGTCTTTTCCTTCTCTGTGTTTCTTGCCTAGAGAAGTTCCTTTAGCATTTGTTGTAAAGCTGGTTTGGTGGTGCTGCACTCTCTCAGCTTTTGCTTGTCTGTAAAGGTTTTAATTTCTCCATCAAATCTGAATGAGATCCTTGCTGGGTAGAGTAATCTTGGTTGCAGGTTTTTCTCCTCCATCACTTTAAATATGTCCTGCCAGTCCCTTCTGGCTTGCAGAGTTTCTGCTGAAAGATCAGCTGTTAACCTTATGTGGATTCCCTTGTGTGTTATTTGTTGTTTTTCCCTTGCTGCTTTTAATATGGTTTCTTTGTATTTAATTTTTGACAGTTTGATTAATATGTGTCTTGGCATGTTTCTCCTTGGATTTATCCTGTATGGGACTCTCTGTGCTTCCTGGACTTGATTAACTATTTCCTTTCCCATATTAGGGAAGTTTTCAACTATAATCTCTTTAAATATTTTCTCAGTCCCTTTATTTTTGTCTTCTTCTTCTGGAACCCCTATAATTCTAATGTTGGTGCATTTAATGTTGTCCCAGAGGCCTCTGAGCCTGTCCTCAGTTCTTTTCATTCTTTTTTCTTTATTCTGCTCTGCAGTAGTTATTTCCACTATTTTATCTTACAGGTCACTTATCCGTTCTTCTGCCTCAGTTATTCTGCTATGGATCCCATCTAGAGTATTTTTAATTTCATTTATTGTGTTGTTCATCGCTGCTTGTTTCATCTTTAGTTCTTCTAGGTCCTTGTTAAATGTTTCTTGCATTTTGTCTATTCTGTTTCCAAGATTTTGGATCATCTTTACTATCATTATTCTGAATTCTTTTTCAGGTAGACTGCCTATTTCCTCTTCATTTGTTAGGTCTGGTGGGTTTTTATCTTGCTCCTTCATCTGCTGTGTGTTTTCCTGTCTTCTCATTTTGCTTATCTTACTGTGTTTGGGGTCTCCTTTTTGCAGGCTGCAGGTTCGTAGTTCCCATTGTTTTTGGTGTCTGTCCCCAGTGGCTAAGGTTGGTTCAGTGGGTTGTGTAGGCTTCCTGGTGGAGGGGACTAGTGCCTGTGTTCTGGTGGATGAGGCTGGATCTTGTCTTTCTGGTGGGCAGGTCCACGTCTGGTGGTGTGTTTTGGGGTGTCTGTGGACTTATGATTTTAGGCAGCCTCTCTGCTAATGGGTGGGGTTATGTTCCTGTCTTGCTAGTTGTTTGGCATAGGGTGTCCAGCACTGTAGCTTGCTGGTAGTTGAGTGAAGCTGGGTGCTGGTGTTAAGATGGAGATCTCTGGGAGATTTTTGCCATTTGATATTGTGTGGAGCTGGGAGGTCTCTTGTGGACCAGTGTCCTGAACTTGGCTCTCCCACCTCAGAGGCACAGCACTGACTCCTGGCTGAAGCACCAAGTGCCTTTCATCCACACAGCTCAGAATAAAAGGGAGAGAAGGAAGGAAGGAAGGAATGGAAGGGAGGGAGGGAGGGAGGGAGGAAGGGAGGGAGGGAGAGAGGAAGGGAGGAAGGGAGGAAGGAAGGAAGGAAGGAAGGAAGGAGAAAGAAAGAAAGGAGCGAGGGAGGGAGGGAGGGTGGGAAGGAAGGAAAGAAAGAAAGAAGATAAAGTAAAATAAAATAAAGTAAGATAAAATAAAATTAAATTAAAATAAAAAATAATTATTAAGAAAAAGATTTTTTAAAAAAAAAGGAAGGATAGAACCCTAGGACAAATGGTGGAAGCAAAGCTATACAGACAAAATCTGACACAGAAGCATACACATACTCACAAAAAGAGGAAAAGGGGAAAAAATAATAAATCTTGCTCTCCAAAGTCCACCTCCTCAATTTGGGATGACTCGTTGTCTATTCCGGTATTCCACAGATGCAGGGTACATCAAGTTGATTGTGGAGCTTTAATCCACTGCTTCTGAGGCTGCTGGGAGAGATTTCCCTTCTCTTCTTTGTTCTCACAGCTCCCGTGGCTCTGCTTTGGATTTGGCCCCGCCTCTGCGTGTAGGCCGCCGGAGGGCATCTGTTCTTCACTCAGACAGGACGGGGTTAAAAGAGCCGCTGATTCGGGGGCTCTGGCTCACTCAGGCTGGGGGGAGGGAGGGGCACAGAGTGCGGGGTGAGCCTGCGGTGGCAGAGGCCAGTGGGACATTGCAGCAGCCTCAGGTGCGCCTTGTGTTCTCCCGGGGAAGTTGTCCCTAGATCCCGGTACCCTGGCAGTGGGGGGGCTGCACAGGCTCTCCAGAAAGGGGGTATGGATAGTGACCTGTGCTCGCACACAGGCTTCTTAGTGGCGGCAGCAGCAGCCTTAGCATCTCATGCCCGTCTCTGGGGTCCGCGCTTTTAGCCGCAGCTCGTGCCCGTCTCTGGAGCTCCTTTAAGCAGCACTCTTAATCCCCTCTCCTCGCGCACCAGGAAACAAAGAGGGTAGAAAAGGTCTCTTGCCTCTTCTGCAGGTCCAGACTTTTCCCCGGACTCCCTCCCGGCTAGCCGTGGTGCACTAACCCCCTGCAGGCTGTGCTCACGCCGCCAACCCCAGCCCTCTCCCAGCCCCGCCTGCCCTGGCGGGTGAGCAGACAAGCCTCTCGGGCTGGTGAGTGCCAATTGGCACCGATCCTCTGTGCGGGAATCTCTCTGCTTTGCCCTCCGCACCCCTGTTGCTGCGCTCTCCTCCGCGGTTCTGGCTCCGAAGCTTCCCCCTCCGCCACCCGCAGTCTCCGCCCACGAAGGGGCTTCCTAGTGTGTGGAAACCTTTCCTCCCTCACAGCTCCCTCCCACTGGTGCAAGTCCCGTCCCTATTCTTTTGTCTGTTTATTCTTTTTTCTTTCACCCTACCCAGGTACGTGGGGAGTTTCTTGCCTTTTGGGAGGTCTGAGGTCTTCTGCCAGCGTTCAGTAGGTGTTCTGTAGGAGTTGTTCCACATGTAGATGTATTTCTGGTGTATCTGTGGGGAGGAAGGTGATCTCCGCGTCTCACTCTTCCACCACCTTCCACTTAAATCCTTAAAAAGGTCTTTGACTACAAATTCCCCTTTGCCCTGTACATCTGATTCAACTGTTCAACTGTACCCACTCCACTTCCATAATAAAGCTCACTACTTTCTCTTACTCCCCACCCCACTTAATTATCTCTTAACTAGACTTCTGTAATAATCTTGCAACCAATTTCCTTCTTGATGCTCTCTATATTGCTACTAAATTAATCCTTTGGAAACACAGGTCTTCATTCCCATGAACAAAATCTTCAATGGCTCCCCATGCCTACAGATTTAAATTTACTCAAGGTTTTGTGTTAACTGATTCAACCCATTTTTCTAGGCTTTTGGGTTTTTTTCCCTTCATGCAGGTTACACTCAATTTGACAAAAGTTCTTGCCCTCAATTGTGTCTTTGCTTCTCCTACTGTTCCTTCGTGGCACTGGAAGCTCCACAACAGAAGGAACCGTATCTCTTTTGTTCTTCATTATGCATATGTTGCCTAGAACACTGATTCAACTATCCACTGAATGAATGAAAACCACCCTACTCAAAGCTCAGCTCCATGGCCATTCTCAACACAGTCCCACCCAAAGCCAGCAAACTGCCTTTCTAAAACTCCCCTTATGTCTTCCGTGAGGGTAGGGAGATTCCCATAACATTATGTGCCAATTTTAAGGCACTTAATATTTCTATCCTATACATGGCTATTATGAGGCAAATACTCTACCACAAATAACCCTGCCTGATACATTTATGAATCATCTCCTACCATGATGCCTTGCACACAGTTTGAGTATAAAAGAATAGATACACTACTTTGCTGTTATATTCATTCATTCACTCAACATTTAGAGAGCTTACTATGTGCCAGGCACTGTTCTTTGCACTGGGATGCACCAATGAAAAAAGGAAAAAGCCCTGCCCCTATGGAATTTATATTCAGAAGACAGATGAAGACAATAAGCAAGATAATCTCTGATGGTGGTAAGTGTGGTGAAAATTACAATGGAGATGACATGATCAATACTGACTGGGGAAGATACCTACCATACACAGGATGACAGGAAAATGTAAAGGTTAAAGCTGGTCAAATCATTTGGCCCACTTCCTGGAACTCCAAAGAAAACTACAAAATGAAAGTTTTAGGCGCCAACATTTCAATCACTCAACAGTGGAAAATCATGCCTGTAACCAAAATGTACACATAAGGGTTATTTAAAGCCTGTAACATCCTTTTTTTCTTTTTTTAAAAAATATTTTTAAGATAAGGGTAGATGTTGGTTCCTTGGATTGAGAGAGGAAGGGATCAGGAATTCCGTCTTGAACTGACTGAATGTGAGTTGCCTACTAGCCGTCAAAGTAGGTAAATCAAGTAGACTACTCGAGACCACTCAGCATGTACAGCATGATCCCATCAATGTTGTCAAGAAAGCATATACTGGGCATTATGCTAAGTGAAATAACTGAGACAGAGAAAGACACATATATGGAATCTAAAACAAAACACAAAATATCCCAACTCATAGACGGAGAACAGATTGGGGCTGGAATAGGTGAAAGGAGATCAAAAGGTACAAACTTCCAGTTACAAAATACATACAGAAGTCGTGAGATGTAATGTACAGAAAAGTGACTATAGTTAAGAATACCGTATTGTATACTTGCAGTTACTACGAGAGTAATCATCACAAGAAAAAAAATTCTAACTATGTATGGTAGTGATGTTAACTGGACTTACTGTAGTGATTATTTCACAGTATATACAAACATAGAATCGTTACATTATACAACTAAAATTAATATATTATATGTCAAATACATCAATTTTTTAAAAGCTGATATTTGTATATATAAAGGGAGAAGAAAAAATCTGAAGGATATACAGCTTAATGTTAATAGTGATTAAATCTTAATGGTATTAAAGATTATTTTTTCCAATCTGTATATCCACACTACTTTTTTAAACAATATGGATTTTGTGTATTTTTTTAAACGTTTTAAGTTTTTTAATTCAGCCACTGAATGAAGAAATAATAAGATCAAAATAAGGAAACCAACAGCTAGTGGAGTGAAACAGGTAGATTATAGAGGGAGAAAAAAGTGAATTTCCTCCATTTCCCAGTTTTTCCTCTGAAAGAAACTATTCAGAAATGATCAAATCTATATATTTGTGTTAAACCATTCTCCAGACAAAATGAGCTTTCAAGAAAAAAGTAAAGAAAAGGTAGCCTAGTGATGTGTGTCTAAACCAGACCTTAAGCCACCTTAAGAAAGGAAACTCTGCCAAAAGCCCTTTCTGGCCCAGCCTGCATGCAGTCTGCAGAGCCCAGTTCTCATCTAGGGGAACAGGCCAACACAGACACAGCACACTGCCTGCTGGGGCTTGCAAATTTACAGCTGTCAACAGTGACTAAAATCCACTTAGATCTTAAATCCTGGTTTAAAAATTACAACAAACATACACAAAAAGCACTACTATGGTTTAATACAAATTTAAAAAGTTCATCTAAGCATATATTTGTACAGGACACCTGAATTCTAGAGAGCAGGTACTACTCAAAAGGTTCACTCTTTTCTTCCTGTTGGGATCCGTCTACCTTTCCACCTCTTAAATAAAGCAGCAAACCATCTCAGTTTTTCTTCTGGCAAGAGGCTGGGATCTTATAACCGGCATTTTATATTGGAGCCTTTACACTTTTATTTTATTCTCTGATCTGTGAGTAAGAGTTCCAATTCCAGATATAGGAAAGCACCACTAAATTCTCAAACAATAAGGTTGTCAGTGCTTATTCACTCTTCACAAGCATCAAAACCGAAGAACAGAGAAGTTAAATGACTTGTCCACAGTCCTGCCATTAGTCAGTGGTGGGACAAACAAAAGAACAACTCATATTTCCAATTCCCTGTAAATTCTTTCCATAACAAATAATACAATTATATATACACACACACAGACACACACACACAGTCCAAGGAGAAGTATATAGATCTATTAACCTCATTTTCTAAAAGGAAGAATTATATGAGTAGGTCCATCAAAAATAACTAGCCTATCCAGGAGGCTAAAACATTTTTTCTACCAGCCCATCTCAGCTATCAAAAAAATTCAACATGATAAAATATAACGTGCTCAAAACTTTTCCAAGAATTAAACAAAAGCAAACCTTACTTCCTAAACAAAAGCTACAAATATTTAAATATAATTAAGAGAAATCTAAAAAATAATTGAGCATAAAGGCTGATGATTACATCAAATGTTACCCCTGACACATAACAGTTACCATTTAGAGCGCTATGTGCCAGGCACAGTGCTAAGCACTTTACATACATTCATTTAATTCTGAAAACCACTCCAGGAGGCAGTTCTTTGACCATCTACATTTTACAGAGGAGGAAAAAATGAAACACACAGATGCTAATACAAGTGATATATAGCCAAGTCAATATTCAAATCCAAATCTATCAGATTCCAAAACTCTCATTCCTAACATTATGCTACACTTTGCATACTGAAATATGAATATGGGTTCATAAAGACACTTGTTCTTAATTTTATATTTTAAATGTAATATTTGTCCATTGCAAAATACATGTTAGCACCCAGTGTATGCCAGAAACTGTTTAAGACACTTGGAACACATCAGTGAACAAAAAAGAGAGAATTCCCTGCTCTCCAGGAGATCATATTATAGTAACCTAGCAGCTAACACATGCCTTATTTTGATCACTGTTCAGTGTTTTAGAAGTATAAACCCGTAATAACTCCATGAGGTAGAAACTACTATTATTCCTATTTTACAAGTAAGGAAGCAGATACTGAGCGGTTAAATAACTTGCCAAAAATAGTACAGGTGTTAAGAGTCAGGATCTGGACCTAAATAATCTGGCTTTCAACTCCCAACCTCCATGCATTCTAATTCATGTAGCCACTTATACATATTCCAAATAAACTCAACCATACCACATTCATATACCAACAAATTTAGGCTCAAAATATATTCTTATAGTAACACTATTTTGGTAGATGCTTAAGTAACTGTCATCAAGTAAATTGATACAAAAGACATTTTTAGAAGCATTTTGCCAATCATCATACAATTTTTTTTTAACAACAAATGATTACTTTTCTAGCCCAGTTTAAGAGGAAAGGCCTCAATTTTCAAGAAAAGTGTCACTACTTAGGTACCTGAATCCTAAAATTATTTTGCCAGTATTATAATTTTTTAAAAATACAGTATTCTTAGAGATAATTTCTCAATGAACCCTAAAGCTTTATTAATATTTTAATTTTTTAAAAAAGTTTGTCCGGATATGAAATAAGAATCTTATTCTATTATATAAAACTGGGAAAACTATGAAATCAGATCCAAATACAAGATCCAATATCTAATTTAGGAAACAATATAACGGGACTTCCCTGGTGGGAGAGTGCTTAAGAATCCGCCTGCCAATGCAAGGGACACAGGTTCGAGCCCTGGTCTGGCAAGATCCCACATGCCACAGAGCAACTGAGTCCGTGCGCCACAACTACTGAGCCTGTGCTCTAGAGCCTGCGAGCCACAACTACTGAAGCCCGCACGCCAAGAGCCTGTGCTCCGCAACAAGAGAAGCACCGCAATGAGAAGCCCCTGCACTGTGAAGCCCCTGCACTGCAATGAAGAGTAGCCCCTGCTCACCACAACTAGAGAAAGCCTGTACGCAGCAACGAAGACCCAACACAATCAAAAATAAATAAATAAAGTAAATAAATTTATTAAAAACAAAAAACAATGTAACCTTTAAAAAAAATAGCACAATAGAATGTAAGACTTGTGGTTTTTACTTTGAAGAAAGAAATTAACTCAAATCACTCCATTACAGATTTCAATTTTGGTTTGTCCTGTCTCAGAAAAACTAAATGCCTTAAATTATCGTTTGATTTTGACCTATTCAGCAGACAGGTTAATATTTCTTTCCTTTGTTTTTTTCGTACAAGAGTTCAAAAGACATAAATCAACTTTTACAAGTATAAATGATACTCAAGTTATAAACTTAAAAATTTCATATGCTATAGCTTCAAAAAGTGGTCTACCTGGCAAACTTTCTTAGACTCTGGTTTAGGAAAAACTGCTTTTAATACACCCCCCGCAAAAAAAGTGAGCAGCATCCCACTATAATAGGCAAGACCAGGTAAGGACTGCACGGAAACATGCCATAATTCTGGAATACAAACCCCTAACACAATCCACCAGGAAGTTTAAAACAAATTAGGCTGTGATAGCTAAAGGGGATGAGCTGTATTTATATGGCTTGCCTGCAAAGTTTAGTAAAAAAGAAAATTGAAAAAGGAATTATGTTCTCTATAGTCTCAGTCTTAGCGGTTGCTGAAGCATAAATAGGCACTTCTTAAAACATTAAACAAAGAAACAGAGCAATTATCTGATAGGATAGTTTTAAAATACTGCTGGTTAACTTTACCTTACCAACAAAACTAAGTATGCCCTAAAAATACCACAGGACAAAGTGCTTAAATGAAGTCCAAGTTTTGTTCAGAAGACCTTCTCAGTAGGAGTGCATACTTTCTGGAAAGCAATTTGGCCATTTGACATGAAATATGTTCACACCCTTGACCCAGTGACGCCAACTCTGGAACCCATCCTCAGGAAATGCAGATCAAACTGATGTACAACAGCAAAACCCTGCAAACCACTCAACTGTCCAATAATGAGGAAATGATCAAATATACGTGGTATATCCACAAGATATGCTATAACAGGATAAATTATGAAGGAATTAAAGATGGTTTTAGACACAGAAAAATGTGTACACCGTAATTAAAAGAAAACAAACCAGGATACAAACATTATGAACGTTATCTCAAGACTTTTTTAGCCGTTTAGATATATACTTTTTTAAAAAAAAAAAGATGAAAAGGAAATACTCTGGTATGCTGACAGTAGTTAACTTTGGATGGTGGAGATAACAAGCGGTTTCTTCTATTTTATAGTATTCTTTTCAAATTTCTACTAATGACCCTGTGCTATTTTGATAATTAGGGGAAAAAAAGATCTTCTAAAAATAATATGTAAATAACTATTCTTTAATAGGTGCAGTGCATTTTGTATCCATGTTCACTGACATTCCACTTTATCTCTGAGAAACACAGTGCTTTAAGTTGTGAAATATCCTCTAAGTTAGTAATTTAAAGTGCCTTAATGCACTCTTAACAGCTTCTTAAGGAGAACATTTTGTTTTGAGATTCTAAGCCTGCATGGAAAACACAATGGGAAAGGGGAAGGGGGTAAAGAACTTTGAAGAAATGCTCCTTGGCAGGATGCCTCCTGTTCCACAACTCTGAATCTGTATCTGAAGATGACCTCACTGGAAGGCCAGCTCCTACAGTCAAGTTTCAGATTTGCTAAACTTTACAGGTGAGCATGTTTTCTTTAAAAACTATTTTTGCCCTTCTTACCCCAAAGTAATTCAATAAGAAGCACTGTGATCACAGAACTATTTCTGCTCTTAAAAGATATTAAACGTAGTTCAATAACCCAACAATGCCTGTTAGCCAGTTATTTAAATGTCCAAACACAGTAGTATAATATTCCACTATTGCTACTTTCCATAGATTATCATTCTTTCCTCTAATTGATGTCCTCAAATACACAAACACTGTGTGTGTGTGTCTGTGTGTGTGTATATTCCTCAAATGTTAGTCAATATGCTTAAGAAGGTTGGATCTAAAAAGCTATCCAGATTTGTAAGAGGAGTATATTTATATTCAAAAAAGATGTTTAAAGGATTAAGAGCTCCCAATTCACAGCTCTATGGTTCTAACCTCAGGTAAATCTACAGACGCAGAAAGTGCACTGGCCATGGGTTCTAATTTTATCTCTGCTACTAATCAGCCTTAGGAATTTCACTTAACCTTTCTGGATCTCCTACCTACAACTATAAAACGAGGGTAAAATTAGACCACTTAATTAAGGTTTTTACAAACTCTTAAAAAAATTATTCTAGGTGCAGATTTCTACCATTTTTCCAAATATCTCCTTTTTCTAATTCTCAGCAGTAATAAACTTTTCCTTGGATGAACCTTTGAGCTCTCGATACTTCACAAAAATGTAGACAAATTTTTATACTACTACTAATTTCAAAAATACACAATGTCTATAAAACTTATCCCATAACATTTTGGTAAATCCTATTAAACATTTCTTCATAAGTATCCTATAACCCATCTAAGGGTCTCAGTTAAAAATAAAGATTACTCAACATACATTATACATACAAGACACATGCTTTATTACGTCATAACTGCCATAATACTTAGCAATGGGCAGTATTTCATTTCCTAACACTAATCAAAAAAATTAAAGACTAGATGTGTTTCTTTTCTGTTTTTTAATATTCAAAGCAAAGAGAACACTACGTATATTAAATGTCTCTACATAAAACATTAGATAACATGAAGTATCATTTGGGGTTTGAAACCATAAGAATATGAATTTGAGGACTGAAACTCTCTGTAAGCAAACTGCCTAATTTCAGAATGGACCAAACCCTGCATATAAGTAATTCAGCTTCACAAACCTTTTGAGTAAGTTAAATGACATCACTCAAAGTTTTCTTAACTTTTAAGGCAGAAAATAAAGACACATTTTAATTTGATGTTTACAAAAAGTTGATGTTTACCTAAGAAAATTGGCTTCACCTGAAGCTTTTCCTACCTGGAAAGTTACTTGTTGAATTTGAGAAATAAACGGCCAACTTTCTAAAGTAACACGTAGGAGTCAACGCGTCTGAATTTCTGAGTCTATAAATCAAACACTTTATACAAAGAATAATGCAGTTGATTTTTTTTAAGATAAAGCTAAACTTACTATTTTGGACACACTGTTTCTATCTAAAACTCTGTAAATTCACTTTTAATTACTAACTTTTTCCTCACCCTCAATATATTCTATAGGAACCACAGATTAGATTAAAGTCTGAGGTTTAAAAAAAGGCATGAAATTTACTGAGGTCTCTTTTTTTCCAGCATCTTAAAGGCCACGGGCAATTACCGTCACGATTTTTTCTTAACAGAACCTACCCACATCATATCATTCAAAAAGAATGGTATAGGGAATTCCCTGGCGGTCCAGGGGTTAGGACTCAGAGGTCTCACTGCCATAGATCTAGGTTCAATCCCTGGTCGGGGAACTAAGATTCCCCAACTCGCACCGCGCAGCCAAAACAAAACGCAATGAAGAGTCTAACATTAAAATAATAGCTCACTTTGAGTTCAACAGCTTTCCAGATGTTAAAATAATCTAATGCAAAAAAGGGGGGAACAGAGAGGACATGATGTGATTACTTGCCACAATCTAGGAATCCACTACAGCAGTCCACATTTGGATACATACACAAATTCAAAGACGGAAATGACCCCAGCTAATTCCTTTCTGAATATTTTTCAAAATATCGTTTCTGCATTAAACGAGTATACCCACTACAAATAATAACATCAGTTACCATTTATCTAACCCCTTCTATAGGCAGGCATGACGCGAGTCACTTAACATCTGTCAATTCATGTACTCACAGCAACTCTGTAAGAAACCCATTATTATCTCCTCTTAATAGATGGGAAATCAAGGACTGAAAGAGGATACAAGGCTGCTAAGTGGCAGAGCCAGACTGCAAACCCAGGGATGCTTGACTTCAAAGTTCATGCTCATTATATTAAACTACACTGTCTACTGGAAACATAAGCATGAAAATAGAGCTTGTATTTTTAGAAGTTCCTCAAAGATTTACTAAACTTTTTTTAGGTTTCCCAAGAATAACTACTTCTCTGCAACAAACAAGACTGACTGTAGTAATATACCTATATACCCTATAAAATAATTCAGTCTTGTCAAAAAGATGGAATTTAGGAGGAGACACCAATTCTTATCTGAAAGGAATATCAGAAAATGTACAGTTAAATGAGCTCAGCTGCACTCAGGCTGAGCTTTTCCACATCACACAAAAGTTCGAATATGGATACTTAGCGCAAAGTCTTTCCTTACTAATTTTAGTGGTACTAGACACACATGCCACTTTTCTATGACTGTTGAAAAAAGTCACCTCAAGCACCCCCCCAATCATATTATACAAAAAGAGCCCAAAAAGTAGGCCATGCAACATTCCTCAAAGGAAGTTTGGAGTTCTGCTGATCTCTATTTCTCCAAGTCTTACTCATTCCTGTTGCTCTATAACTGCAAGGACTGAGAGTCACGAGTTACACAAGTTGTGTTCCCTAACAAGGAAGTCGTGTTTGAATAATTCCAGTAACCCAACCAGTTGGACAGCTAGTCGCCTATTTTTTCACCCATCATCTGAACGGTGGAGGAACTGCTGCCATCTCTCTTTGGAGTAGCTGGGCAAGCACAAGCCCCTATCAGCTAAGACTGAGGCACGGCAACTCCTGGGCTGTAAATAAAGATTAACGAGCATCTTTCGCTCTTATTTCTTCCCCAGCCAACCAAACAAGCAATATTGAATCATCCTCCTTCCCCTCAATCACTGCTGAATAAACACCACATTATATATAGGTTCCCAGGGCAATTTCCCTCCCAGACACCCATTCCCTGGGCGCGGAATAAGCTACGTTCCTGCCCAGACCCTTCCTCTCCCTTCATTTAAGAAGCACCATCACAAAAGACCACCCCCGCTTTTTCAACGTAGTTAACTTTACGCTGGCTGCAAATCTTACCCCCTAGATGAGGACATTTAGCTCTAGAAATGCAAAGACCCCCTAACTGCTCGGCTTAATAAAAGCTGTGCATTTATAAATCAATTATACTTCAATTAGATATGTAAAGTACAGAATAAAGTAAAATAAAAGTTGTGCACTACTCTGGACTGGCTGGAAATGTCCCTCCCCAGCTTTACCGGTGAGCGCAGCACAATCAACTTGATCTTGGCCCCTCGGGGAACGGGTGAAAACCAGTAACTGAATTACAGCGGAGAAGCTGCCCACAGAATTCAGGAATGAGTCCCCACCGGTCCCCTGCTTTCCTACATCGGGGCTCTTCGTCCCGAGTGGCTAGTTGAGAGGATCTCAATTTTTATGCTTTCTCACGGGACACACGGAGTCGCCAAATCCCACCCTTCAGGAAAGTGACAAGCTGGAGTTAACCCTTCCGCTGCCCTCACAGTCCAAACCCGAAGGAAACCCCAATCCCCCAAGCGCCTTAAAAATGTGATAAGCCCAATTCCACCCTTTCCAAACCCCGGCCGCGTTAAGAACACGGCGTTTGGAAGAAAACAACTAAATGGAATTAACCCTTCAGCTGCCGATCTCAGCGCTACACTTCAGCCACCAACACACGCGAAGCTCCGAGTCCTGACCCTAGGGGAGGTGACAAGCACGGCTACTCCCTCCCCCAACACACACACACTCCCAAGAGCCCCGCCGCGCAGAGGGGACCCCCAAGCCAGGCCTGCCCGCGGACCCCGCGCCGGACGCGCGGGCTGCGGCGCCCCGGGCGGGTGAGCGGGAGGGCACTCACCGCGATGACATTGACGAAGGTGGTCTTGCCCGAGTACTGCAGCCCTACGAGCGTCAGCTCCATCTCCTCCTTCCAGAAGAGCGAGCGGAACCAGTCCAGCAGGCGGGAGATGAGAGCCAGCATGATGGCGGCCGGGAGGAAGGACGGACGGGCGAGCGGGCAGGCAGCGGTGACGACGACCTCCACACAAGTGGGCCTCGGCCCGAACCCCCCCAATGGTTCCTCGGGACCCCGGCTGGACGCTGGCGGGCACGGGCTGGCGGCGGCAGCGGCCGAAGCCAGGAAGCCGAACGGGTCATATGACTTGCCCTACCCCGCACGCTTGTCCCCGCGCTGCCGTCTGCGCCCACGGCAAGAGCGGCGGGCCCCCACCCCCACCCCCCCGGCCAGGCGCGCCCGCCGCCTACAGCGCCACCTGTTGGGGCCTCCGTGCAGCACCGCGACCTGCGAGCCGCCCTTGGGCTCCTTTCCTACTACCCTCCTTGGCTCATTCATATTGGTTCATTCATCTTTCATCCTCTTTACAATTGTTTATTGACAGTCCGCTCTGTGCAGAAAGACTTCAAAACTCTGGGGATACAGCATGGAAATCCCTGTCGTATATAATAAAATATGGAAGCCACATGTATTTATCAGTAGAGAAGTGATAACTCCAGTATGTTCCCAAAAGGGAATACTATAGAGCTGTTTAAAAAAGAATGAGAAAAAAAAAAAAAAAAAAAGAATGAGAAAGTTCTATATAAACTGATATGGAATGATGTCCAGGAAATATTTTGAAGGAACATAAATGCAAGAGGCCAACTATGTATTAAATGACATCTTCAGTATAAGATGGGAAAACAAGAATATATATGTACATATATACAAATACGTATTGTAGTTGCATAAAGAGATACTGGGAGACTAGTAAAAATGGTTTTCTATGGGGGTCAGGGAAACTGGATAGTCAGAAACTGGATAGTTCCCAGAAATGGGAACGAGCCTTCTCTGGATATCTTTTTATATCATTTTCACTTTCAACCATGTAAATAAGTCACCTGTTCAAAAGTTTAACTTAACTAAAAAGTACACTAAAATATCGGCAAGGTTTTCAAATTTTAAAAAATACCTTCCCCTGAGGAGCTTACATTCCAGGGGGGAGATATGTAACATAATAAACAAATAAATATAAGATATAATGCCATGTAGTACTGAGCATTATAAAGAAAACTGAACAAGAAGACACAGGAGTGGTCCCTGTTCTAGGGGTTAGGGTCAGAGTAGACCTCTCAAAGGAGTTGGCCCTGGATGGGAAGACCTGGAGGACATGAGAATGAGAGCCAGGCACACATCTGGTGGAAGCACGTTTCAGACAGAAGGAACAGCAAAGACTCTGAAGGGGAAAGGCACATGGAATGCTCTAGGAATAGAAAGACAGTCATTGTGGTTAGCTCAGAATCCTAATACTAAGAGATATGGATGGAGAAAGATGCAGGGACCAGAGGAAGTAGGGTATGGTCGCCCTAGTTCAGGTCTTGATATGATGGGGAACTCGGAGAGTGAACCAGTTTATATTTTTAAAAGTTTTCTCTGGCAGCTCCATGCAGAACTGACTGTAGGAAGGCATTATGGGTTGAAGTGTGTCCCCACGAAAGATACATTGGAGTCCTAACCCCCAGTACCTCAGAGAATGGCCTTCTTTGGAAACAGGGCCATTGCCAATGTAATCAGTTAAGATGGTCTTAGTGGAGTATGGTGGACCCTTAATCCAAAATGACTTCTTCTCCTCAAGAAGACTAGAAGATACACAGACACAGGAGGGGAGAGACCCATGGGACAACAGAAGCAGAGACTGAAGTGTTGCAGCTGCAAGCCAGGGAACACCAAGGAATTGCCAGCAAACCGCCAGGAACTGGAAGAGAGGCACCAGGAACTGGAACGGATTCTCTCTCACAGCCTCAGAAGGACCCAACCTTGCCAATACCTTGATCTTGGACTTCTGGCCTCCAGAACTGTGAGGCAATACATTTCTGTGGTTTTGAGCCACCCAGTTTGTGGTCCTTTGGTATGGCAGCCCTAGCAAATTAATACAGAGGGAAAGAGCAGAAGCAGTGAGATGGGTTCAGAAGCTCTTATACTAGTGTAAGGGAGTGATGCTGGTGGCTGGGCCCAAGACTTTGGACACACTTAGGTGTCGGCTGCCACGGACCTTCCGTTCTAGAGAGAAAGACAGTGAACAAGTCAACAAACTAATTTCAAAATGAAAAGTTGAACATTCCTCAACCTTTACAATTATCATAATTTCCTTCACCTCTAAAACCATTTAATAGAAAAGTCACTTCTTACCTCCTGATTCTAGTTTCACAGTAAAAAAACACAAAACCCCTTTTATCAGGTGTTCCCAGTGGTGAGGACTCAGCACTTCCACTGCCCAAGTTCAATCGAGTTCAATCCCTGGTTGGGGAACTGAGATCCCGCAAACCACGCAGCAGGGCCAAAAAAAAAAAAAAAAAGAAAAGAAAACTTTATAAATTATTTTTTATCATAAAAGCACAATATGATGGTTGTAAAACCATCAACTAGTAGAGAGGTATGATAAGAAAAAGGGAATCTGTCTATTGGCATCCTCAAGTCCCCATCTCTGAAGTAACCCATTTTAAGAGTTTACTCTTTTTTGATCAAACAAACATTTATACACATATACGGGGTAGAGAATTTTCTCTTATGCACAAAAATGGGAACATGTTGTAGGTATTATTCTAGAGCTTCCTTTGTTCAGTTATAGTTAAATACATTTCATTAAAAAGAAAGGCATAAATATTCAAATAGATATTCAAAACTTATCATTTCCTAATCACTTTAATACAGTTTACTATTAGCTATATTCTTTTCTTTTTAAAATAAATTTATTTATTTATTTATTTTGCTGTGTTGAGTCTTCGTTTCTGTGCGAGGGCTTTCTCCAGTTGTGGCGAGCGGGGCCCACTCTTCATCGTGGTGCGCGGGCCTCTCACTGTTGCGGCCTCTCCCGTTGTGGAGCACAGGCTCCAGACGCGCAGGCTCAGTAGTTGTGGCTCATGGGCCTAGCCGCTCTGCGGCATGTGGGACCTTCCCAGACCAGGGCTCGAACCTGTGTTCCCTGCATTGGCAGGCAGATTCCTAACCACTGTGCCACCAAGGAAGCCCTTGGCTATATTCTTGAAGCTATTTACAAGTAGTGTATCCATAGGATGGAAATACCATATAATGGAGAACATTTCTTCCCAACTCCGAGTTCATCGATTCTCATTGGTAGTTTGAAATTAACCACTCTGGGAGTATTTGCACCATGGAAATTGGCAAGCACTACAATTTAGGCTACAATTTACCATTCCCTGGAGAGCCAGTTGTTAGACATTTACTGGCACACTACTGATAGTACCTAATTCATAGCACTAAAGTGAGAATTAAATAAAATAATAGTAAATTATATTAAGTAAGATAATGAAAGGCAAGATGATATACTTTTTGTGTATAGTGTTCATAGTATAGAATGAACCTTCTGATCACAGCTCCTCTACCTATCAGCTGTGTGAACTGTGCAAGCTGTCTAACCTCTCTGTGCCTCTAATTACTGTAAAGGGAGGTAATATTGCTATCAGCCTCAAAAGGTTATTGTGAAGAGTAAATGAATTCACATGAAACTCTTATTATAGCACCCGGTGCAGCATTCACATTCACTAAATGCTAGTTATTATTTCTGGAACATAGCGACTCAGGACATTTGGTTAGCAATTCAGGCGCTCAGTTTCTCATTTGTAAAATAGGGGTAAGGATACCACCCTTATTTGATATTTTAACTGAGGAGGCATTTTCTTCTGGAGTCAGTCCATCATGTACAAAGTCCTGTGGGTACTCTTCCCTTTGAACTTTATCTAGAGTTAAGTTTTAAAAATGGGAATTTTTCCTATACACTAAAGATGAAAAACCTGTAAGAGAAATTAAGGAAACACTCCCATTTACCGCTGCAACAAAAAGGATAAAATACCTAGGAATAAACATACCTAAGGAGAAAAAAGACCTGTACACAGAAAACTCTAAGACACTGATGAAAGAAATTAAAATTATACAAACAGTTGGAGAGATATACCATGTTCTTGGATTGGAAGAATCAACATTGTGAAAATGACTATACTACCCAAAGCAATCTACAGATTCAATGCAATCCTTATCAAACTACCAATGGCATTTTTCACAGAACTAGAACAAAAAATTTCACAATTTGTATGGAAACACAAAGGACCCCGAATAGCCAAAGCAATCTTGAGAAAGAGAAACGGAGCTGGAGGAATCAGGCTCCCTGACTTCAGACTATACTACAAAGCTACAGTAATCAAGACAGTATGGTACTGGCACAAAAACAGAAAGATAGATCAATGGAACAGGATAGAAAGCCCAGAGATAAACCCACACATCTATGGTCACCTTATCTTTGATAAAGGAGGCAAGAATATACAGTGGAGAAAAGACAGCCTCTTCAATAAGTGGTGCTGGGAAAACTGGACAGCTACATGTAAAAGAATGAAATTAGAACACTCCCTAACACCATACACAAAAATAAACTCAGAATGGATTAAAGACCTAAATGTAAGGTCAGACACTGTAAAACTCTTAGAGGAAAACATAGGCAGAACACTCTAAGACATAAATCACAGCAAGATCCTTTTCGACCCACCTCCTAGAGAAATGGAAACAAAAATAAACAAATGGGACCTAATGAAACTTAAAAGCTTTCGCAAAGCAAAGCAAACCATACACAAGACGAAAAGACAACCCTCAGAATGGGAGAAAATATTTGCCAATGAAGCACCTGACAAAGGATTAATCTCCAAAATATACAAGCAGCCTATGCAGCTCAATATCAAAAAAACAAACAATCCAATCCAAAAATGGGCAGAAGACCTAAATAGACATTTCTCCAAAGAAGACATACAGATTGCCAACAAACACATCAAAGGATGCTCAACATCACTAATCATTAGAGAAATGCACATCAAAACTACAATGAGGTATCACTTCACACCAGTCAGAATGGCCATCATCAAAAAATCTACAAACAATAAATGCTGGAGAGGATGTGGAGAAAAAAGAACCCTTCTACACTGTTGGTGGGAATGCAAATTGATACAGCCACTATGGAGAACAGTATGGAGGTTCCTTAAAAAACTAAAAGTAGAACTACCATATGGCCCAGCAACCCCACTACTGAGCATATACCCTGAGAAAAGCATAATTCAAAAAGAGTCAGGTACCACAATGTTCACTGCAGCTTTATTCACAATACCCAGGACATGGAAGCAACCTAAGTGTCCATCGACAGATGAATGGATAAAGATGTGGCACATATATACAATGGAATATTACTCAGCCATAAAAAGAAACGAAGTTGAGTTATTTGTAGTGAGGTGGATGGATCCAGAATCTGTCATACAGAGTGAAGTAAGTCAGAAAGAGACAAACAAATACCGTATGCTAACACATATATGGAATCTAAAAAGAAAAAAAAAAGGTTCTGAAGAACCTAGGGGCAGGACAGGAATAAAGACACAGATGTAGAGAATGGACTTGAGGACACCGGGAGGGGGAAGGGTAAGCTGGGACGAAGTGAGGGAGTGGCATGGACATATATACACTACCAAATGTAAAATAGACAGCTAGTGGGAAGCAGCCACATAGCACAGGGAGATCAGCTCGGTCCTTTGTGACCATCTAGAGGGGTGGGATATGGAGAGTGGAGGGAGATGCAAGAGGGAGGGGATATGGGGATATATGTATATGTATAGCTGATTCACTTTGTTATACAGCAGAAACTAAAACAACAATGTAAGGCAATTATACTCCAATAAAGAAGTTTAAAAATATGTAAATAAATAAATAATAAAAATGGGAATGCAGGATCATGTGCTCAGATATATTCCCAAGTCATGCGTAAAGGTCAGGAATCCCATTGTCCTGGGAATGTGGATGAAGAGGACAAGGCAAGTGATCAGAATAACCCGTTTGTTTGCTACATGGCTGTTGTATAAGAAATGGAAAACTCTATGGCATCAGACCTGGACGCATCCTTGAAGACCATTCTAGTTTTGGCTATCAGAAAAAGAATTTGAAAAAGAATAGATACATGTATATGTATAGTTGAATCACTTTGCTGTACACTTGAAACTAACACAACATTGTTAATCAACTATACTCTAATATAAAATAAAAAGTTTAAAAAATTAGAAAATAAATAAATACAATAAAATAAATAACTCTCCCCAGGTGGGTGAGAAGTTGATCTGTGAACTTAGTTCCAGATCCTCCATTCTTTGGCCACTGAATAAAGCTTGTGCTGTGTCGATCTCAAAAAAAGAAAGAGAGAGAGAAGAAAACTGAGGCACGGAGGAGGAAATATCACAGCTAGCGACATGATTTTCAGTTGTAATCTTAAGAACAGGGACCATTTCTACTTAAACTAATAAAGTCATTCTGAGAAAATGAGTGGTTAGGGTCTCATCTCTTAGCTGTCTGTTTTGTCAGCCTCATATTTGTCTAATGAGATAATAGTTTTGGACAAGGAATAAGACGGGTGTGACACATTCCATATGTTCCCACTGGCCTAATTATCAGTTTCACAGCATTTTAAAATGACAGCATCTGAGCCTTCTCCACAGGACATGGCCGCATCTTGGCCAAGTCAGTCAAAGAGCCAGAATCTTTCCTTAGCCATGGACATCAGCCCAGGTCATAGAGAGTGCCCTTCAAAATTGACAAGGGGCAGAATGCCAGCTTTGTCTTTTAAAAAGAGAGCATCAACCTCAGGAAAAGGGAAGCAAGAACCAGTTAGGGAATTCTCTTTAAAGGAACACTCCTCATTATTCTAAAACCGAACTCGTCAACCCCATTGTAAGAAAAGTCAATGATTTGAGAATTCCAAGGGTGGAAAACAGATACTAAACAGATGCTTGGGGTGATGCAAAGAGCACTCTGCTGGCAAGGAAAAGTCTTACCTTGAATAAAAAGTTCTTATTCTGGCTTTAAAGCCTAAACAGTGACCTTGGGCAAGTCACTTCCCTCCTCTGGGCTTTAGTTTCAACTGTCTATGAAAGGAACCAAGTGAAGTAAAGAAATGAAATAAAATGCAACAAAGTAGAAGAAACAATAGAAAAAGAAAAGAATACAGGTACTGGATAGAAGCATTAACTTTTTTCAAATAGATCTCTCCTTCATCCAGGTCATCTGTGCTTCTTGGTGGATTTGATTACTGGTCAGTGTTATGGTTTCCGGGGTAAAATTGTAAGCAGATAGGGAAGGGGGTGGCGGTCCTGGAGAAAGAGAACTAGGCCTGGCTTTCTTGACATAAGAGAAGCCATATTTGGCCTAAGCCATTTTGTGATCTAAGCCTGGCCACAATGTTGATCTTTGAGCAGGTCTCAGTAACTAATGATCTGAAGAAAACAAGGGAAGACAGGAACAAAAGAAAAGCAGTCAAGAAAACAATAGTTCAGCAACAAAACAGTCCTAGTTCCTCCTCAAGGGATCTACCTAACAACCTGACACAGATCTCCAAGTTTTGCAGAAACTAAGGCCCCACCGCGGTGGAGGAGGGTAACAACATGCTGAGATCCCAGACTGGTCAGAACCCAAGGAATGATGATGTTGACCTTTTCCAACCCTCCTGACTTTAATCAACCGAAGACTGGATTCTGGCCACCTCTGCCCCAATTCTATCCCGCATTCCCTTCTGCTCAAGCCCCTTCATGAATATGCAGGTACTCAATTTAAAATGTCCCCCTTTGCTGTTTAGGGAGACGCTGCTATGGGAAAAGATCCCCAGTGTCCTCCTTACTTGTTGCAAGTGATAAATCCTTCCTTCTCCCCATCTTTGGCTTAGTTGTGCTTTGGGGCTCAACACCCACCAAGAGGTGAATCCAGGTTGGGGGTAACAAAAGCCTGCCCTTTGGAGTCAAGCGGGAGCAGGTTTGCATCCCAATGTTCTCCCTTCCGACTCCTGGCAAATTACTTCACCTCTCTGAGCCTAGATGGAAATAATACCTGCTTCTCAGGGCTGTCACGAGAGTCAAATGAGACAACACAACGACGCCTCAGCACAGGGCTCTGCCCACAGAAAGTGCTCCTTTAATCCCACTGTCGTTACTTCTCACATCTGGGATCCCGAAGCCTAACGTGGAAATTCCCTCTTGCGTGTTCCTGTGACAGGCACGCCGCCCAGTAAGTGACTGACCCAGTCCCCTCCTAAGCATTCCCATTCTACAACCACACGCCCTGGGGGTCCTCTCTCTCTGGCTATCCTCACAGCCACTTTAGGAGCACTTAGGATACATACAGTGGTTTCAGTGTTGGAGCCGGGGTTTCTCAACCACAGCACTACTGGCATTTGGGGCCTCGTAATTCTGTGCATGGGCAGCTTTTCTGTGTGCTGTAGGATCTTTAAAGGCATCCCTGGACTCCATCTGCTAGGCACTGGCAGCACACCCTCGCCCCATTATGACAATCAAAAACAGCTCCAGACACAGCCAGATATTCCTCAGGGACAAGATTGCCCCCAGCTGAAAAACCACCAGACTCGACATTAGTTCTTTTGTTTTTTTCCTATTTCCCACTGTCCTGTCCTTCAAATCCAATCTGGGGCAATGGTGGGAGTGGCAGGAGTGGCCCCCCAGGTAGGAGGAGTATTTTATCACTGACATTTTCAATACCGCAGCACAGCAGTACTAAAAAGCAAATAAATTACTGTTGGTTTGTTATCCGGTTTATCTTCTCACCAGGAAATGCACCCCTTTATTGCGGCACCCAGCATCCCGCCCCCTTGCTAGGCCATTGCTCTGTGCAGTGGTTCTTCCCCTGCACCCGTTATTCTTATATCATAAAAAACAACCTGCTGTCACTTTAAATGGCTGCGCACACTTCAGGTTCAGTAACAAATATATTCAGTTTTAAGAAACTGACAAAAAAATTATTTCCGGTAAAATTTCTCCTGCTGCCTAGTTTGAGCCAGCTGCAGACTGGACCTTTGGGAAGGGATATAGGACAAGATTGCCTGCTTCTGTTTCCTGGTGTATTCGCTTCCCAGGGCTGCTGTGAAAAAGGATCACAGACTGGGTGGCTTAAACAACAGAAATGTTTTGTTTTACAGTCTGGAGGCTGGAAGTCTGAGATCAAGGTGTCAGCTGGGCTGGTTCTTCCTGAGGGATGTGAGGGAGCATCTGTTCCAGGCCTCTCTGGACGCAGGGAGCCGGGTGTGGGGGGCTGGAAAGTGTTGACCGGACACACAAGGCCATAGTAGGTGCTGGCGCTCTCTGGGTGCGGTAGATATTTCAGGCTGACGGTTTCCCTCACGGAGCACTGGAAATATCTCACCTGCAGTTCACTGGATTCAGGCAAGTGCATCTCTATTTCAGCAGGTGGCTTAAGGCTGCCTTCTTTTAGAATCAGAGCACCCAGGAGCCTTTTTTCTGCTGAGATCTCCTCACTCCACCAGGAGGTCGCCACAGACAAGACCTAAGACAGCCCCACTGCGGTTCTCTCCACAGGGGATCCACATCTGGTCCCCTGAGAACACTCACTGAAATTTGCCTTCACAAACTGTGGGGATAAGATTGCCCCCAGTGTGGTAACACCTTTTTCTCTTCAGTCGGAACAGCTAGTCAACCCAGTGCCACACATTTTAGATTTCCCAGGCGGCCTCTCCAAGGGGTCCCTTTAAAGCCCCTTTCCCTAGGTTTAAGTTAATGAGAACGAAAGGACTCATCCACGGTTCTCTCTCCAAACACTTTTCCCTTTAATTTCCCCCTCTGGGTCCCTTTCCTACCCTCAGTGGGAGGAGTTCAGCACCTCCAAGCCATCCCTTTCTGCACGTCCTGCACGGCGACCTGACGCATCTCCTTGACATGTGACATCTATTATTTTGGTGCTTCAGTCAAAAGCAGAACCAGACGGTTTCCCTGAAACCGTCTTTTACCCTATTATTTACAAGGTTGAGGCCCTCTGAAGGCAGGGATTGTCTTACTCAACTTGGCGTCCCAAGCCTCCAGCTGCGGGTCTGACCCCTGGTAGGGGGATCTGTAAATGTTTCCCAGTGAATGAACGCCAGTTTCCAGTCCTCTCCACGTTCGGATCCCTCTTCTCTGACAACGTTTCAGTTTGGTTTTATTAAAGTCCTAAAGCAACCTTTGGTAATGGAATAAAGAGACAAGCGTAGAAAAGGGAGATGGAGGTGAACTTCGTCCAGCTTCGGAAAGGATGCCTCTGATTCGGGCAGGCGGGATGCACACAGGCAGAGGGGCGGGCGGAGCAGACGCGCCCCCCGCTGCGAGGCTCCCCGCGGTCTCGGAGAGGCGCCGCTGCCTTTGAGCTCCAGCTGGCGGCTGCCGGGCGCACTGCAGGGCTCCTCCTGGCTGCGAGAGGAGGGACCACTGCTCCCACGCGCAGCGGGATCGTCTGGGATGCTCCGGGAGATTTTCATTGGCTGCCAAGACAAGTTCAAAGGCGGCCTGGAAGCTTTCAGGATAGACACGTCCGTCCAAAACGCCCCCGGCGTTGACCAGACCCGGGCAGGTGGTCTGCCCTGCGGATGTGCTGAGGGAAGACTGACTCAGGGCATCCAAAGAAAACTCTGTTAATAACATGGGGTTCCACATACTGCTCTGGGGCCAAAAATATGCTGTGGAACAGAAACACTTGAATCGACCTTTCAGATTTTTTTAAAAAGGGTTCATTGTTATTGCACTGGTTGCTTGTAAGAGAAGATAAAGGCACTTGGGGAAATAAATTTTGACATGAGAGGTATTTTTTATAAAATAATTTACATAATATATATATAATAGAAGTAGCCTCTGATTGGTGTAAATGCTTTGAACAACACAGATGTGTATAAAGTAGAAAATATGAATCACTATCCCCTCCCTGGCACCCCAGCGTCACTCCCTCTCCAGAGAGGTAATCATTACTAGACAGTTGGGTGAGTGTTCGTTAGTAATGGTAATCGTGGCAGTAAAAATAATAATAATAGCAAAAATGGATCAAGGACTCACTTATGCGTCAGGCACTGTCCTAGGTCCTAGGCATTGCGATCCCAGTGAACAAAACAGAAAAAAAGAAAACCTTCTTGAAGTGTTTGTTCTACTGGTCTGACCTTCAAATGGGCCAGGAAAACCACAGTCCCTGATGATCTGTTGTCAGTAACCTTTCTGTGACATATGTGGTAATTTAATAAGAATAATAATTCCTTATGCTTATTTAACCAGTATGAATTGCTTCCTGATCCCTGGGTTAGCAGCAACTTTATGTCTTTATTTTTGAAATTGAATTAGGACCCGTTCACAGCCTTATAGATCAAGATTAGAAGGGAGTCTGGTATCTGTCTGTCGAGGTGCTCTCTCTACCTTGCATGCAGGATTCTAGAGGGGATCTTAGGATCCAAGAAGGGGGTCTGCTCGACTTCCAACAGGAAGCATCCTGACTTCTGAGTCCAGAGTTGACCAGAGCTGCTAATGTTCCAAGCTACTACTTGATGTCATTGTCAGAAATGAGCCACCCACTACACGGGGTGACGCAAAATATTGAACCATCTGTATACCGTGGGTATCAACCATCTGTATACCGTGGGTATCAACCGATCAGAAGACAAGCAAGCGGCAGTGCCAGTGTAGGGTGCTGGGACCTCCATCATTCCTGAACCTAACCTTTGTTCATTAGATCATGGATACTGGAGGGGAGGGTGGGGAAGCCAGGTCAGAGTCATCGCGGTAGAGGGGACACTTGAGTGGGTGGAGGATTGAGGCAGTGGCTAATGAGCCGCCATTACAAACATATTCTAATATGTCGACCACCCATAGAGCCACACCTGTGTGGGCAGGTAAATAGCCCAGCTCATGGTCTGTCAAGTGGGGTTGCTGATGGTGGGAGTGGATTCTTGCTTGCCCAATTCCATGCCCTAGACAGTGCATCCCTGAAGAAAGGTAGATGATGTCTGTTCCTTTCCTTGACCCACGGAGCCCTTCACTGCACTCCACAATATTTGAACCCAGTTCTTACAGACATGCTCCCATGAGGTCATCCCTCCTCAAAGGGTCTGCCTCTGTGTGGGCTCTGCAGTCTGGTGGAACTGACATCACTTGCCTCCTTCTTATTCCCAAAGGGAGCTTCCCAAAGAGTCATTTGAGCTTTTGGATATAAAATGCTGATTTCACCTTATTTTCTAGGCAATGGCATTGGCCCCATCTCTTCTAAGAATGGCTACCACAAACCCTTGGCACACAGATGTGCATGTGCCAGACACACACACACACCCTCCGAAGAAAGCTCCCTGTATTTTACGGGTTCTCAAACTTCAGGAAACATAAAATGCAAATTTCCAGGACTCCCTCCCTCAAGAGTCTAGTTAATCAGGTATCCAGTGCAACCAGATTTTTGTATTTTAAACAAGACACCTCTCAACAATTGGCTCTGAGGCAGATGGTCAGACGAAAACAAACACCCACTGTTCCTCAACAAGGACTTCAGCTCCATTTACAAATCACTTTGTGTTTTGCAAACAATGACAGGTGTGTTGCCCTCTCCAAAGCCCTAATGCTGAACAGAGAAGTAAATCATAAACTCTAAATTTGGTTGTTACACTCACCCTATTAGTCTGTTTCCTTTAAGTTGTCCCTGGCAAACATGCCCAGAGATTCCTTTTGAGATTGGAGGTTATTGCAAGGATACAAGGGAATCTGAGGTAGCATGGTACCTTTCCCCAACCATGTAATCTATCTACATCCCAATGCTTCTTTGATCAATGTTCACGGAGACTTGAGGCTCAGGAGATAGCCCGAGTCAAGTACCCATCTTTATGTTTGTTCATTTAGAATATATATTTCCCCCCAAAGGGCTTATGATTGGTCAGCTCTTCACCGAGCAGAGTGGAATGCTCTTCTGAACAGTTTCACACCCCACACAGCCTCAGAGGGTGGAGTTTCTCATGTTCAGACAGCTTTGGTGCCATTTCTGATCCAATGACACATGACCTGAGACGTGAGTTCATTTTTCAAATTATACGACAACTCTTGGAAGAAAGCCCCTTGTAGGAATATTTTCCCCAGAGGAGATAAGGGCAAGCAGGCTCTTGAAGGTTCATGGAAAACTCTTGGCTTCTCCGTGTGTTTTCCATTGACTGGGGGCATGTGGTACATACATACATCAGAATACTATTCAGCCTTTGAAAAGAAGGAGATTATACCATGTGTGACAACATGGGTGGACCTGGAGGACATTATACCAAGTGCAATAGCCAGTCGCAGAAAGACACGTATTGCATGATTCCACTTCTATGACGTTTCTAAAACAGTCAAATTCATAAAAGCAGTGACTGGAATAGCAGTTACCAGGGGCCAGGAGGGGGGGGATATGGGGAGTTATTCGTCAACAGGCATGACGTTTCAGTTAAGAAGAATTAGTTAAGTAAGAAGAGGTGTGCACTATAACATTGTACCAACAGTCAACAATAATATACTATACACTGAAAACTTACCAAGAGGATAGATCTCATGTTAAGTGTTCTTACCAAAATAAAGGAGTCTTTTCATACCGGAACCTTGCTTTCCATCATGCTGAACGTTCACTTCCTCCTTCAATTCTCAGCCTAGTACTTAAAAACTCATTGTGTGTGAATGACCAAAAATTTTTCTTTGTTACTTCTACTCAGAGTTTTTGTTCCATTTTGAAAACATACATATGTGTGTGTGTGTGTGTGTATGTGTGTGTGTGTGTGTGTGTGTTACTTTTTCAAGGCTTCTGGTCAATGGTACACAGAATTTAGCCACCCAAGGTCTGTTGAGAAGATAAAAGAAATTTTTTTATACCACTGAAACCACAACTATGAAGGAAAACAAAATAAAGGAGCCAGGAGCAGAGCTAAAACTGGGGGTGGGGGGTGGGGGGGCGGGAATTCTAAAAGGTAGAAGCAAAATGGAATTTGGTGAAGACAGAAAAGAATAGAGAGGAATCACTCAGATAAAGAGCAATCCTTCCCAAGGATGAGAGAAGCTTGAGGGTGGGAGTCCACAGGGAAGGGCAGCTGGGAGGCCATCACGGGATTAACAGCAGTGTTCTGGCCATGTTTTGCTGGGCTGCAAACAACCAAAAGCTTAAAACAATGACAATATTTATTTGCTTACAAATCTACAGTTGAGGCAGAATTCACTGGAGACAGCTGTGTCTGCTCTTCTCAGCACTGGAGCAGTTCAAACATGGGGGCTAGATCACCAGGGGCTGCTTGGTATCTCTGTGAGGTTTCTACAGATGGTCTCTCCAGTGTGGTGGCTTCAGGGCAGTTTGGCTTCTTACATGGCGGCTCAGGGCTCCAAAGGGACATATCCCGAGAAATAGCCGGGCAGATACTGAATTGTCTTTATGACTTAGCTTTGGAAGTCGTATAGCATCACTTCCACTGCAGACAGTTCAAGGGGAAAGAACATAGACCCACTTCTTGATGGAACAGTGTAAGCATCAGGTTTAAGAAGAGTATATTAGGGCTTCCCTGGTGGCACAGTGGTTGAGAGTCCGCCTGCCGATGCAGGGGACGCGGGTTCGTGTCCCGGTCTGGGAAGATCCCACGTGCCGCGGAGCGGCTGGACCCGTGAGCCATGGCCACTGAGCCTGCGCGTCCGGAGCCTGTGCTCCGCAACGGGAGAGGCCACAACGGTGAAAGGTCCGCGTACCACAAAAAAAAAAAAAAAAAAAAAAAAAGAAGAGTATATGAGAGGGGATAGTTTCGTGTGCCCATCTTTGGAAAATACAAACTGCCACAAATTACGTTTAGACCAGCTGCACCAGATAATTACAGAAAACCAAAACAGTGAAGGGTCAAGATGAACAAACACAACTGACCCGGGAAGGAAGAAAAAAAATTCAGGAAACACAGATTTAATTTTTTAATAAAAACTGATTAGGACCATCAAAATTACTTGAGAATATTTTACATCCATAAAATAATATAGGCTGATATGAGAAAGACATAAGCCAAATAAAAGAATCTGACCAAAGTTAATTATTGGATGGACTGGCTGGATAATAGAAAAGGTACGGTGAGGACCAAGACAGCAACCTAAAAGATAATCTTGAAAAAATCCCCTACGATGTAGAGCAAAAAGCAAAGAGTGAAAAATCTATTTTTTAAAAGCTGGTCTTTAACCAGAGGAGTTGAACACTTATGTCTACACAGTAACTTGCATAGAGATGTTTATAGCAGCTTTATTCACAACTGCCAAAACTCGGAAGCAACCAGGACGTCCTTCAGTAAGTGAATGGGTAAATAGACTGTGGTACACCCAGACAATGGGTTATTATTCAACACTAAAAAGAAATGAGCTATTAAGCCACGGAAAGACAAGGAGGTACCTTAAATGCACATTACTAAGTGAAAGAAGCCCATCTGAAAAGGTTACATACCGTGTGATTCCAACTAGATGACATTCTGCAAAGGGCAAAACTGAGACAGTAAAAAAGATCAGTGATCACCAGGGCTTGAGGGGAAGGAGGGATGAATAGGCAAAGCACAGAGGATTTTTAGAGCAGTGAAAATAACTGTATGATATTGCAATGATGGATACGTATCCTTATACGTTTGCCCAAACCCATAGAATATACAACACCAGGAGTGAACCATAATGTAAACTATGGACTGTGGGTGATTATGATGTGTGACTGTAGGGTCACGCTGATTTTTTTTAAAAGTACCGTACTGGTGAAGGCTTCCCTGGTGGCGCAGTGGTTGAGAGTCCGCCTGCCGATGCAGGGGACACGGGTTCGTGCCCCGGTCCGGGAAGATCCCACATGCTGCGGAGCGGTTGGGCCCGTGAGCCATGGCCGCTGAGCCTGTGCGTCCGGAGCCTGTGCAAGAGGGAAGGGAGAGGGGTGGGTATAAAGGTAGTAAAGAAACTGCACTGAGTTCTTCATAACTCATGGCCTGAAGGCAATAGATACCATCTACAGTCCATAAAACAGGACATGAATATGTATACTGTTGAAAATAAATGTTAACTACTTGCGGAACTTAAAAATCATTAAAAATGGCCATCTCTGGACTTCCCTGCACTCCGGTGGTTAAGACTTCGCCTTCCAGTGCAGGGGGTGAGGGTTCAATCCCTGGCAGGGGAGCTAAGATCCCACATGCCTCGTGGCCAAAAAAGAAACAAAACAGAAGCAATACTGTAACAAATTCAATCAAAAGACTGTAAAAATGGTCCACATCAAAAAAAAATCTTAAAAAAAAAATGGCCATCTCTGCGAGTGAGTGATGGATTCAGGGTGAAAACGGAAGTTGAAAATGTTAACTGTTAGTTCCTTCGGATGACTAAAATTGGGACCGTGATAGAGCAGATTACTACCTTTACTGTTTTGTTTGTTTAGGGTGGCTGACGGGAGAGGCCAAAGCCTCCCCCACTTCCTCCACAAGCTTTCCCTTGGTACCTTGCGTGCCTGCGCTGTTATTTCGCTTTAGCTTTGCAGGATGTTTTATCGGGATTCAAGCCACCCAAGGTTCCCTTACGACAATCCCTGAGATCTCATATGAGAACTACCAACCGGAGGGCTTAGAAGCCAGTGAGGCAAACCTGAAGGCTGGCTGACTGCCTTACTTTGCTACTCCTGACATTTCCTTGTTGGGGACACCAGGTACGGCCAGAATGACACCAACTTGCCTCACTATCATTCTAAGGAATTAGCTTAAAAATTTATGGCTAATAGAAAGTTTAACAATAGCAAAGGCATTAACATTAACAAGGAACTTCCATCTCTGCCCCCTTCCACCCTTTCCCCTACACACACACACACACACACACACACACACACACACACACACGCACACACACACGCCTCCTGTTTCCATGGAGGAACTTCCTCTTAAGCAAAGGTGCACCTGGAAATACGTGGGCATTATTTTGGTTGTTAAATAACTGAGCCGCATGTCAAGGATGCTAAAGATCTCACAATGTGTAGGACACTTCAGCCAGAAACTGTCCTGCCTAATACAGCAATGGCAACCATTCAGCAACATCCCAATAGAGTGACACTCTTAACTCTCTGTTCCCCTTCCTCCCCCACCCCAGGGAAGGAATGACTTCTCTAATTGGTGGCTTTGGGAGAAGGAATGAGGAGGGTAGCTCAGGCCCTGCTGGGATCTATTTTCTTGGAAAGACCTGGAATTCATCCCCACCAGAGCCTGGGTGGGAATATCTGTTAATTCTAGTGGAATGTTAGCAAGCCCTTTGGGACACAGTTCTGAAGCCACTGTCTGCAGTCACCTTTGTCAGTAATAGAGATGACATTTTTATGTCCATTTGTCTCTCTGCTGTGTATTATTTCCCAATTGTTTTGAACTGGGAAGGGAATCAAGGAATGCTATTTATTTATTTATTTATTTATTTTCTGCGGTACTCAGGCCTCTCAGTGTTGTGGCCTCTCCTACTGCGGAGCACAGGCTCCGGACGCGCAGGCTCAGCGGCCATGGCTCACGGGCCCAGCCGCTCCGCGGCATGTGGGATCTTCCCAGACCGGGGCACAAACCCGTGTCCCCTGCATCGGCAGGCGGACTCTCCACCACTGCGCCACCAGGGAAGCCCCAAGGAATGCTATTTACTGATCCAGTATTTTTAAAAAATTTTGAGAGACTTAAGAGAAAAAGTGCAGGATATAAATGCCAATAGTCTTTAGATTTTTCAGTGATCTTAAATTTTAAAATGCCCATCATTTAGAATAATTTGTTATTCATACGGATTAAAGGACATTGAAATGGTATTTTCATTATTAAGACTGCACCTAGCCTAATGCTAAAATAGACTCGAGGCTGCTTTTTTAAAAATGCATACAATTGCACAAGATTTTCTTTCTTGCTTAAAGATACACAGTATGGAAAATCAAGGTCCAATAACAAGATAAAGCATGCTCTACAGTCCTGTACAATTTTAAAAGATAGGCAGCAAATTAAGTACTAAACTTCCAGGTGGCCGAAGCAGAAAGGAAAACACAGTTTCAATATGGATTCTGCCCCCTGAATATAAGATTTAAATATATTTTAATTGATTTTACAGACACACACTCACTCACTCACACACACATACACCAGTCAGTGTGTCAGCTGTTCAAGACAAAATCAGAATTGCTAGCACGGATGCCTGAGGGAACTTTCTACGATAGTTTTCATAAAGGGCTTATTGGCTGATATAATGGTTATTCCTCCACAGCATCTCTAAAGCAAATATATCAGTGAATTACTTTCAGCTGTTTCTTATGGTTTTCTTCAACACAAGCCATGAGCATGATGCCAAAGCAGAATTTAATAAAAGGTCTCCTTCAGAGACCAAGGCAATCCAAGAAAACTGCCCTCCAGTGGTCTGGCTCGATGCCCAAACTTACAAGGGATAGACTGTTTCATCATTTAGAAACATTTTGGAATAGCTGCTATTATCTTGTATATATGATAAATGTTCAAATTCTATACTGCCAATACCCTATCATCTACTCAAGGACATAAATCATTCCAAACCCTGGACATTCTTTAAAATTAAAAAGAGCTAGAAAATCTAAATGCTTTTGGGCTTTGGATTATACTGCTTGGATATTTTTTTAAACAGTAACAATTTACTTCCTCTAGTATTTTTTTCTTGGTTGTCTGTATCCTCTGATCTTCAACATGTGAGCTCACTCACAGGGTATAGGATGGAAGAATTTCCACTGAGGTAAGACACTGAGTCATTATAACTTATACTTATATTTCCTTTTTAAGAAAGAAAAGAAAAGGGAGGGAAGGAGGGAAGGAGGGAGGGAGGGAGCAAGGAAGAGGGAATTAATAAAACCTTCCTGGGGCTTCCCTGGTGGCGCAGTGGTTAAGAATCCGCCTGCCACTGCAGGGGACATGGGTTCGAACCCGTGGTTTGGGAAGAGCCCACATGCTGCAGAGCAACTAAGTCCGTGTGCCACAACTACTAAGCCTGCGCTCTAGAGCCCGAGAAATACTGCTTTACACAGTATATTTCAACATTTTCCAAATTCCATTCATTCAGGTATCATCTCATCTCCACGATTTGTGTCAGCTACCATCCATTCTATTAAGACTTTGATTCTCACTTTTTTTGACTTTAATAAGTTTATCTGAAAAAGAAACTTGTGGGAATTTCCTGGCAGTCCAGTGGTTAGGAGGCTATGCTTTCACTGCCGGGTTCAATCCCTGGTGGGGGAACTAAGATCTCACAAGCTGCAGGGCGTGGCCCCAAAAAAGAAAGAAACTTGTATGTTGATTCCATAAGTGGAAGACTAGTATAAGTTGTCATAAAATGAAAACCATAATAGGGAGGGTGGGAGGGAGGGAGACGCAAGAGGGAAGAGATAGGGGAACATATGTATATGTATAACTGATTCACTTTGTTATAAAGCAGAAACTAACACACCATTGTAAAGCAATTATACTCCAATAAAGATGTTAAAAAAACCATAAAAAAAAATTTTTAAGCATTACAACTAAATTAAAAAAATATCTGTCCTTCTACCTTTAATATTAATGTTGGTAAATGAAAGAAAAAAACATAAAGCTTTTAGAGGAAAATATAGAACGATATTTTCAGGACCTGAGGGTAGGCAAAAGTTTCTTAGGTCACAGAAAGCAAAATCACAAAAGAAAATTAGGTAAGTTGGATTTCCTTAAATTTTCAAACTTCTGCTCATCAAAGACACAATTAAGAAAATACAAGGACTTCCCTGGTGGCACAGTGGTTAAGAATCTGCCTGTCAACGCAGAGGACACGGGTTCGATCCCTGGTCTGGGAAGATCTCACATGCCATGGAGCAACTAAGCCTGTGAGCCACAACTACTGAGCCCGCGTGCCATAGCTACTGAAGCCCACGTGCCTAGAGCCCGTGCTCCTTAATAAGAGAAGCCACCGCCATGAGAAGCCCGCACACTACAACGAAGAGTAGCCCCTGCTCTCTGCAACTAGAGAAAGCCTGCGTGCAGCAACAAAGACCCAACACAGCCAAAAGTAAAAGTAAGTAACTTTTTTAAAAATTAAAAAAAAAAAGAAAATACATAAACACGCTACAGATTGGGAGAAAATATTTGCAAAACATCTACCTGACAAAGGACTTCTATCTAGGGTATGCAAAGCATTCCTACAATGCAATAACAGAAGACAACTAACCCAATTTTAAAAAGACAAAAGTGACACTTCATAAAAGAAGATATTAGACAATAAGAACAGGGAAACAGTGAATGGTTTATTCACTGACTCTACAAACATTCACTGAATATTAAATATGTGCTCCATGAACAGAACAACTGTGCTCCTGAGGGCCTCACTGCTGGTAGGGGAGGCGACTAAATAGATTCATCAAATACAGTGTAATGAGTGTTATTACACAGATAATAGCTTTTCACGTATGTATACATACACAAACACCTCTGTACACATCTACATGTATATACGTATGTAACATATATTAGTAATATATAACAATAATGCAATATGTAATAAATACTAACATATAATACATTACTAAATATATAATATATATTATATAGTCACAGGTTTGAATACAGATTTATATTTATGAAGATTTTTGTGTGCCACTAAGGGTAAGGGCCCTTCATGCCTGCCTTGAACATTTATTCAACATTTCCTGAGCACATTAACTAAACCTGAATGAGTATGTGCTAAGTCATGTAAGGAAATAAAATACTCATATATGATTCCATTTATATGACATTCAAGAAGAGCAAAAACCTATAGAAATAATAATAGTAGTCATCTTTGGCACTATTTTGATTGGGATGGAGCTCAGGGGAAAATCGTTTCCTGCTGAAATGTTCTAAAAAATCTTGACTTGGGTGATTGCATACACTTATTTGTGTTTGTGGTAGGAAGTTATACCTCAATAAGAAGTTTTAAAAGACACATCAGGCAAGCTCATGCCTTAAAGGACATTGCAACCTAGTCGCCAAAAATAAGGTACGTTGAAACTAACTACAGCAGAAGGTAAGGTATGTTAAAAGTGATGGATCTAGGGGACAGTGTGGCTCAGGGGTAGAGGCATGGCCTCCACACCAGGAGGTCTTGGATTTGAAACCAGCCTCGTGAACTTGGGCCAGTCACTTCATTGCTGTGAGTTCACTCCTGGGAACCCATTAAAGCAGCGGTCCCCAACCTTTTTGGCACCAGGGACTGGTTTCATGGAAGACAACTCTTCCACCGACAAGGGCGGGGTGGGCGGTGGTTCAGGAGGTAACGCCAGCAATGGGGAGCAGCGGACAAAGCTCCACTCGCTTACCTGCCACTCACCGCCTGCTGTGCGTCCCGGGGCTTGGGGACCCCTGCCTTAGAGCTTCCCTGCTCCATAAAATGTGAATCATCATATTTCCCTGCCAGGATTGTAGGCAGGATCAGACAAAATCCCTTATGTAAGTCTCTTACCATAGGACCTGGCACTCATTTGTATTCAGCGAGTCTCAGCTTGTATAACTGTTACATACAATGATTCCTAACAACTCTCACAACACGGTGAGAATAAGTTCTCACAGACACAGTAGCCCACACGCAGCAAGTGGACCTTTCTCTATCGGTCCACTTTTCAACTGGACCTCTGTTGAACCCTTGTTCTGCCACGTGGCAGAAAATAAAATCTCAGTTCCTGGTTTTCTCAGTTATTTCAGGGTCGAGCTCAGTGCTTTCGTGGTTTCTGCTTCCCAGATCGGGAGGTGGGTTAGGTTGTGCACTGAGGAAGTGGCCGGTCCATGCCAGCATCCAGGGGATCTACCTTGTTCCATCAGAATCCTGTCCTGAGGGGCCTGGCAATGTCACCCCTCACACTGGCACTCACCCCCCAACCCCAGGCTCTAGCCTCTACTGCATACATTACCACCACGTTGAAAGAGGCAGGCGTGTTTTAGCATGGCAGCAGCTAAATGCTCTCATCATTTAAAATAGACAGTAGATATTTTAAAATAATTTTAGGGAAATGCTAGGTCCTGCAAAGCCTCTAACCAAGTGCTCACCAATGTGGGACACTTCCCAGATCTAAGTTCTCAATTGCTATTTGACCACCTTCCTTTTGCCACTAATCTCTCTCTGGCTGCCCAAGGATTCCGTCCTCCAAAACCAACTAACAAGAGAGTTGGAACAAAATAAAATCAAAAGCTGGATTAGCATATCATTAAAGGACTTCATTTTCCACATAACAGAATCAAAAGAATGAGTGGAGCATGGCAGGTGCAGGGAGGTAAGGAGAGAGGGGGAAAATGACAATAGCAATAAAAGTTACATTTATTACATGCTAGCTGCTGTACTGAGGCTTTTTTTTAATAATGGGAATTTTTTTTTACTTTTGATATTGTCTCACATAATTTTTTTCTTTAATGGGAAGCAACAGCAGATGGGGAAGGAAATATCCCACTTCTCTTACCAGCAATCAGCCCTGTGCTACTTAGTTCAAAGCAGGATTTCCCCCTTGGTCATGAAGTTCTCATAAATTAGCTCAGTGAATGCTCACAGCAACCCAACAAGGAAGCCCCACAATCATCTCCACTGGAAAGATGAGCGCATAGTTTTTTTTTTTTTTTTAATAATGCACTTTTTAAAAAAAAAAGTCTTTATTGAATTTGTTACAATAGTGCTGCTGTTTTTTATGTTTTGGTCTTTTGGCCATGAGGCATGTGGCATCTTAGTTCCCCGACCAGGGATCGAACCCACACCCCCTGCATTGGAAGGCAAAGTCTTAACCACTGGACCACAAGGGAAGTCCCACAAGATGAGTACATGGAGTTTTATGTGTGAGAGATACACGGCTCTTGTTGAAGCCACCATTGTTTTGGGTCTCTGCACTGCACCCTCACATCTAATACAGTCTGGTATGGTCATTGGCTGTCTTGGTTTTGCTACCCAGGCCTATCTCCTCCTCTACAGCCATCACTGTTTTTTTTTTTTTTTTGTATGTATATTTTATTTATTTGTTTTTGGTTGCATTGGGTCTTAGTTGTGGCACATGGGCTTCTCTCTAGTTGTGGCACGCAGGCTCATTTGCTCCGTGGCATGTGGGATTTTAGCTTCCTGACCAGGGATTGAACCCATGTCCCCTTCATTGGAAGGCGGATTTTCACCACTGGACCACCAGGGAAGTCCCTACAGCCATCATTCTTATGATGCCATTGTTAGTGTACACACAGCAGCTGTACGGCAGTCACGGAAAGAATACATCCAGTTGGGAATTTAATTCATAGATTTTTTCTTTAGAGGACAGCAACATTGAGGAGAAGGTACAGATCTCCCAAATACCCCTTTGCACCCACGCTCACTACCCGCCCCATGAACAACATCGCCCCCAGAGTGGTCCATGCGTTACATTTGATGAACCTATATTAACACATCATGATCACCCAAATCCACAGTTTACGTCAGGGTTCACTGTTCGTGCTGTACATTCTATAGGTTTGAACAAATGTATAATGACATGTATCCACTATTATAATATGATAGACAGTATTGTCACTGCCCTAAACATCCTCTGTGCTCTGCTTTTTCATCCATCCCCTTGTCCCCCAACCCCTGACCATCACTGATCTTTATACTGTCTCCATAGTTTTGTCCTTTCCAGCATGTCATATAGTTGGGATGATTGGCTGGGATTTTATATTTATTTATTTATTTATTTATTTATTTATTTATTTATTTTTGGCTGTGTTGGGTCTTCGTTGCTGCCCATGGGCTTTCGCTAGTTGTGGCGAGCGGGGGCTGCTCTTCATTGCAGTGCACAGACTTCTCATTGCAGTGGCTTCTCTTGTTGCGGAGCACAGGCTCTAGGTGCATGGGCTTCAGTAGTTGTGGCACGTGGGCTCAGTAGTTGTGGCACACGGGCTTAGTTGCTCCGTGGCATGTGGGATCTTCCCGGACCAGGGCTTGAACCCATGTCCCCTGCATTGGCAGGCAGATTCTTAACCACTGTACCACCAGGGAAGTCCGGGTGGGATTTTTTTAATTTTTTTTTTGCGGTACGCGGGCCTCTCACTGTTGTGGCCTCTCCCGTTGCGGAGCACAGGCTCTGGACACGCAGGCTCAGCAGCCATGGCTCACGGGTGTAGCCGCTCCGCGGCATGTGGGATCTTCCCAGACCGGGGCACGAACCCGTGTCCCCTGTATCGGCAGGTGGACTCTCAACCACTGCGCCACCAGGGAAGCCCCGGGTGGGATTTTTAAAGAGACTTTGAGTAGCTATTTTTGGAGGTGGCGGGGGTTCAAGGAAGTAATGGGGACACCGAGGCGCCCAGGGACTACTGCCTTGAGAAGTCATTACTACCTGCGGGCCTGAAGGTGTTACCAGAGCCTGGTTGAAAGTTAGCACCATGGAGAGGGGCTGTCCAAGGGAGGATGAGGTCACAGAGGGATATAGCCATGGCCCAAACCGAGCCAAGTCAGGAGGAATAAATATCCAGACCTTTCTCTCTCCTCCACCCTCAAGCCTCTAGCTGGTGCCTCCCATGGGCCAATCAGAAGCCAGAGGGCAAGATGACTTAGGTGACAAACACAGTCCATAGGGCTTCGCTTCCCAGGGTGCAGAGCAGGGTCTAGAAGGGTGGAGAAAAGGCTTGGGGGCAAATGGAGAATTACCCACCCAATGGGTAATTCTCTTCACTTAACTATCAGTCAAGTCTTAAACCATCTGTTACCCAGTAAAAATTTAATTCACTTTGTGAGTACCACTGGCAAAGGAGGAAGCATATTCCTATAAAGAAACTGTGTCCATTTTTAGATACTCTCTAGTATGTAGACTTTCTATAGAAAATCGTATTTTTTTAAGTGGACAATTTTTACATTGAAAACAGAAGCCAGTGAACCTGTTCATCTTCTCAGTTAATCAAGAGTTCAGTGTGCCTTTGTATGAAGACAAACTGCAGCCCTTTGGACATTTCTGCCAGTTCTATTTAGAAGAAGAACCAAATGAAGTTAGCAAAAAGCAAGGACTGAGGAACTATAGGACAAATGCTTTTTTTTTTTTCTCTGTTTTGACCAGAAGTGACAACAGAGGAGCAGGAACAGGGGAAATTTTCTGCCACTGGACATACCTGTTATATTGTTGGATCACAGACTCCTTTTTTAAAAAATATATTTATTTATTTATTTTTGGCTATGTTGGGTCTTCGTTGCTGCGTGCAGGCTTTCTGTAGTTGCAGCGAGCGGGGGCTACTCCTCATGGTGGTGCGCAAGCTTCTCGTTGCGGTGGCTTCTCTTGTTGCAGAGCCTGGGCTATAGGCTCACGGGCTTCAGTGGTTGTGGCTCATGGGCTCTAGAGCGCAGGCTCAGTAGTTGTGGCACACGGGCTTAGTTGTTCCGCGGCATGTGGGATCTTCCCGGACCAGGGCTCGAACCCGTGTCCCCTGCATTGGCAGGCGGATTCTTAATCGCTGTGCCACCAGGGAAGCCCCCCCAGACTCTTAACAATGAAAAAGACCTTAAAAATCATCTAGTCCTGTGTTTTTCAAGGCTTTTTAGTTGTGAGGCCCCTTGCTTAGGCACTTGCATGGAAACCCATTAAGTGGAAGAATTTTCCTTCACAGGGTCTGGTACTGTGCTTTGCACTTGGCCAGGATTACCTCATTTCATCCTGTCTACAGCCTTAAGAGGGAGGTTCTTCCTTTTGTACATTGACAGAGAAAGATGCCAAGGGTCAGAGACAAGCAAGGGCACATTGCCAGTGGCTGTAGCAGGTGGGATTCGACGTCAGGATTCCTGACTCCACAGCCCGTGTCTCTGCTTCCACATAAAGGCAGAGGTGATTTAGTTAAAGCAGAGTGTAGGTTTTCAGAGCTTGCCTCATTCTCCCCTTAACCCTGACCTTACCCTTGGCCACCTGGGACACTGTTTAAAAAATATCCATCGAGTCTAACACTTGATAATTTAATCGGTTAAACTGACTATCATCAACCCCAATATATGGAAAAACAGTCCCATACTTCTCAAATACACCCTAGCTCTTATTTTCCCTCCTCTTCAAAGTACTTAGATATAATTTTCCCTGTCATCAATATGCACATGCAATTTAATCCTTGGCTTCTTTTAACCTAAATCTATTTTCTATAAAAATTCTCATGTACAGGGGCTTCCCTGGTGGTGCAGTGTTTAAGAGTCCGCCTGCCGATGCAGGGGACACGGGTTCGTGCCCCAGTCTGGGAAGATCTCACATGCCGCGGAGCGACTGGGCCCGTGAGCCATGGCCGCTGAGCCTGCGCGTCCGTAGCCTGTGCTCCGCAACGGGAGAGGCCACAACAGTGAGAGGCCCGCGTACAGCAAAAAAAAAAAAAAAATTCTCATGTATAAATCCAGACATTGGACTCACCAATTTAAACAGCTGTTTATCATTTTTATAGACTACTCCATAAGAGAACTTCCTGCCCCGTATTCTATGGAAGCCTGGTTCCTGATGATATTAATAGGTGTCTGAAATAAGAAGGGGTTTTTACCAGTTTTTATATTTATATGAAAAATATATGTATTTTTTGACAAGTTTGGGAAATGATACACATGCTCTCCTGAACATCACATGCACATTAGAAAATTAAAGATGATAAAAAGTCATGTAAGGACTTTCCTGGTGGCACAGTGGTTAAGAATCCACCTGCCAATGCAGGGGACACGGGTTCGAGCCCTGGTCCAGGAAGATCCCACATGCCGCGGAGCAACTAAGCCCGTGTGCCACAACTACTGAGCCTGCGCTCTAGAGCCCATGTGCCACAACCACTGAAGCCCGTGAGCCTATAGCCCAGGCTCTGCAACAAGAGAAGCCACCGCAATAAGAAGCCCGTGCACCACAACTAAGAGTAGCCCCCGCTCATTGCAACTAGAGAAAGCCCGCACACAGCCATGAAGACCCAATGCAGCCAAAAATAAATAAATAAATTTATTTTTTTTTAAAGTCATGTAAGAGAGCAACGGACATGATTAGGCTTAGCAAACGGATTTGATCATAAAATCCTTTTGTAAAAACCTCTATGGAGCAAATCCACTGCTCTACAGATCCACCGGATGGAACCTTGCCCTGTACCAGGTTTGCTTGGTCCTTTCTCAGTGAGTGTGGGACCCCTACTTTACAGACAAGGAAGGTAGATTTTCAGGTCACCCATCTGGCTGGCAACACCAATTAGGATCGTAGCTCAGGTCTCCTAATAACTTTTATAGAAATCCCTGTGATCAAACCGTCTGGGCTCTTAAAGATGGACACATATTCTGATATTTCACAACTGACGGAGAGCAAGCCAGCACACCTCCTAGGCCCTACGGTCACCTCACGTCGCCTGGTAACCTGGTGGCCCAAGGCCTCTTAAAAGGAGAATAGTTATTGCCTGAGGATGACTCAGCTTTGCCTCCAAATCCTAAGGTTCTCCGCTGGGAGGCACCTGGAGGGGGCATACCAGTGGCTCGGAACAGTTTCCCTCTGCTGAGGCGCTGCAAGCACCACCCGGCAGCAGCCTGATCCCACGGCACAGTCTTCTTGTGTTCTAGGCCCTGCAGAAAACTGGTGGATTTGGGGGTTACACAATAAGCGGGTTAGGAATAAAAGTGTGGGCTCCGGGACTTCCCTGGTGGCGCAGTGGTTAAGAATCCACCTGCCAATGCAGGGGACGTGGGTTCGATCTCTGGTCCGGGAAGATCCCACATGCCGCGGAGCAACTAAGCCCGTGCGCCACAACTCCTGAGCCTGTGCTCTGGAGCCCGAGTGCCACAACTACTGAAGCCCATGCGCTCTAGGGCCCACGAGCCACAACTACTGAGCCCGAGTGGTGCAATTACTGAAGCCTGCGTGTCTAGAGCCCAGGCTCCACAACGAGAGAGAAGCCACCACAATGAGAAGCCAGCGCACCGCCATGAAGGATAGCCCCTGCTCGCCACAACTAGAGAAAGCCCGTGCACAGCAATGAAGACCTAACGCAGTCAAAAAAAAGAAAGAAAAAAAAAGAAAGTGTGGGCTCTGGCATGGAGCCCTGAACAAGGTGCTTGCTAAGGGCAAAGTGAATATGGGGTGGGTAGAGGAAGACAGTGGTCATAAATATCCACTATGACCACACGATCAGTCGCAGAAACCAGGACCGTGATAGCTGTGCGCATTCTTCCTTATTTGACATGAATATATTTGCTTATACACAAACCAGTTTTCCCCCTCTTTCATTGCTCTAGCCTCTAGAATAAGATGTGTTAATAGTAGTTAACCTCATATTTCATTATTTAAGCTACGGGATATCAAAGGGACATTGACTTACCTAGAAAAGAAATCACCAAAACATGGACTTTGGACAGGTTCAACATGTTTCTGGATGTATGAGACAAATTGTATTATGCCTCTAATTGGTTAAACTGCCACCTATCAAAGAAGTACTGGGTATGCGATGGGAAAGAGGTGCGAAGGAGTGTAATTCAGCCAGTACTCATAGGAACTTAGAAATAATACTGCATTTGTCCATGCAATGTAATTCAGCATCCTTGAAAAGTAAGTGTGCCAATAAGGTTCAAGGAAAGTGATGCCTTTGCACTGGAGGATAGATAACCAAATGCCACCTGGGGGGACTCACGCTCTCCCAGGCTTCTTAGAACTTAAAGCAGCAGAGACTTTTTGCTGATACCAAGAGACGATGGGGGAGGCTCTGTGCAGAAATGATCTTTGGCGCCAGGTGACTCATTTTTAAACAACTTCCACATTCGGCAGATGGTGATGATGCCAGCGCTTAACGACAGAGCTGGTAAATCAGGACGGCATGTTTCCACACTTCTCAGATGCTTATTTCTAAACAGTATGGAGAAACCACATCTTTGGGTACCTCTCTCTGCAGTGACTCATGTAGTCTAAGCAAGGCTGCCACCTCTGGAGTCCATGCTGCCCTGCTGTTAGAATCCGGCAATGGACCACACTGATTAGAGTACGGAAAAAGGATCCAGACACTCATTTTTCAGATGCTGAAAACATCAGGCCACAGAATACACTTACCACAGACATTTTCTGTCTTGATCATTTCTCACACGAACACTGTCCTATTGAAAGGACCTTAACCCTCATCAAATTCCCATGTATTCCAGACAAATTAAATCATGTAACCATAGAACCTATGGGGTAGAAGGAACTTATACTCATTGAGACCAGGGCAGAAATAACTAACTTTTTATCAAATATTTCATGCTCCCCCTCCCATGCAGAAGAGTTGTGGCTGAAACATGGCTGCCCAGGGAGGCAATACCTTTCTCAATGCCTTTCATTTGTGCAAGGGCGTGTGACTGGTATTGGCCAATATAAAGTGAGCAGATGTGATGTGTGCCACTTCTGGCCAAAGCAGTTAAGAAGAGGGTGTGTCACTTCTTCTCTCTCCCCTTCCTCCTGGACACAGAGGTCTCTAAGCCTTCAAGGGATGGCAGAGCCATGAGATGAGACATGCTTGGGTCCCTGAATCACCATATGGGTCCCTGAATCACCACCAGGACGATCTTCATCAGATTGTTATGTGAGTAACAAATACATTTTTACTGTGTTAAGACTCTGAAATCAGGAGCTTAATCATTCTTGTAGCTAGCATTTCCCTAATTAATACAGAGTCCAACTTCCATCTTCCTCTCTCTATCCAGTGTTTTAATTCTCTTTACAACTCCTCATAGAGATATTACTAGGAATACCAAGAAGCAGTTTGTACGATGGCCGAGATTATGCACCCTGGTATCAGGCAGACTAGGTTTTTAATTCCATTTTCTATACTAATCTAGCTATGTGTTCTTGACCAAGCCAATTAACTTCTCAGAGCCTTGGTTTCCTCATCTGTAAAATGCACATAATAATAGTACTTATGTCATAATATTATTGAGAGAAGTAAAGGAGCTCATCCCCATAAGGCACTAAGTATTTAAGAAATGAAGGCTTTTGTTCTTCCTGGCATTACCCTACAGGTGATCACGCAACACACGCTGGTGACACTATTAAAGAGATCAACAGGCAGCTTTTTGTTGCACTGCCACTTTCCAGAGGGCCAGAGGAACTTAGGCATACAAGCAGCTTCCCTACTTAGATACCAGGACCTTAGAAAATTGGGTGAGGCGATCCAATAGAAACACAGGTCCTAGGAGACTCGGGTACCAGGAACCCAGAAGGAATAAGCATCAAAATCTCTGGGCACTAACACATCTTACCAACACTCAGGGTCCTTCTGTAAAGAGGAGATGGGAGCTGTTGTTTTCCAGATGTACACGTGAGGTCATGTGGGAGACGCGAGTGGATAGACCCAGTGTAGGCCTATTGCTGACCGGGCCTCAGGAAATGGAGCCCTCCCCCATGGTCGCTAAGGGAATCCCAGAGATGCTCTCAGGTGACATGAAGAAGGGGGAGCCCCAGCACCAGAAGAAGGCTTGGGAGGAACGCTGCTGGGAGCGCATGAGGGAGATGGAAGACAAGGGCCAGGGCGGGCGGCCAGAAGCCTGTGCCCCGCAAGAGAATCAGCAGTGTCCTGCCTCTGATTCCTGTACCTGCTCCGCCGGCTCCGCTTTGGGCCAGGGAGAGGTCCCTTTGCCCTCTTAGCAGAAGTGCAGAGCGCCTTGTAGACTTCCTGCTGACCCCTCTGTCACCCGCTGCCCCAGGGCAGTCCTCCTTTGGCAACAGGAGTCTGAAACAAGACTCACCCTTTCCTTCCTTTGCCCAGATGCTAAGGGTTGGAAAACCAATGCAGATGTTTGGCTCAAAACCACTCCAAAGAAAGATGAGAACAGCCTGCTTCCTGCCGCCCCTCTGGACAGCAATCAGGAGAGTGATAACTCAGACCCTGCCCTGTGCCCACTTCCAAGATCCCTCCGGCCAAGCCACCGAAGAGGCTTCACGACACTGGACCCACCAACTACCTCAAAAGCCCTCTCTGAAGAGCAAGAAGGACAGACAAGGAAAAGCAGAAAGAGAAGCTCCCGTGCAGCACCCCGGGCATCTGCACCGAGGGACACCACTGGCTCAGGCTACCTTCTCCCTCTGGGTGTCTTTCGGTCACGCGTTTGTATCGCTGCTGCAGTTTTTTTGTTTTTTGTTTTTTTTTGCAGTATATGGGCCTCTCACTGTTGTGGCCTCTCCCGCTGCGGAGCACAGGCTCCGGACGCACAGGCTCAGCGGCCATGGCTCACGGGCCCAGCCGCTCCGCGGCACGTGGGATCTTCCCAGACCGGGGCACGAACCCGTGTCCCCTGCATCGGCAGGCGGACTCCCAACCACTGCGCCACCAGGGAAGCCCATCGCTGCTGCAGTTTTCAAGTATTTGGATTTGAACAGATGAGGGAAGGCTTTCCGCCACAGGAGGGAGAACCAAGAAAATTTCAAATATGATGCATTTTCCAGATTCCTGTCTTTATACCAAAATAAAGTATTGATATTCATGAAGGCAAGCAAGAAAGGAGGGAGGGAGGGAAGGAAAGAGAAGCAGTCCTTCAGAGTAAATCATAATTTATCTTGTGCTTACCTCGTAGTCTGGTTTTCAGCACCCCCAACACTGATGACCTAGAAGAAAATGGAGTCATGCAACAGTGCGTAAGTGACCTGTCCCCCCAAAACACACATCGGAAGCAGCCCATTCCAGCTCCGGATGATGGGACTGAATACTTTCCTTTATACTGAGACAAAATATTTCTGCCTCTATTTCTCATCCCTGGTCCTCTCTCCTGTCTTGGGTCCACGTGGAACAAGTCTAAATTTTCTTTCGCATGTAAAAGTCCACAGTGAAGCTCTGTCCATATGAGAGCAGAGAGAGGGGGCAGTCTTCTTGAGGATTAGCTCTCCATGGGGAGCCTTCACCTTTGCAGCAGTAACAGGCAAAGTCTTTCATGGGTTTTTTTTGAGGGATGCTAAAGGACTCTGAACCCCAAGTCATCCTTCCAAATTCCAGTCTTGACTTAACTCTTTTACTGCCCCCTCTTCTTCCTCAATGTCCCCTAATATGGCACAGAGGCTGCAGGAAACAGGACCAGGATAGATACGTTTGGAGGTCAGAGCATGAGATGTGATCCAGTTTGTATTGGGGAGCAGAAAGAAAGACCCCAAAATACTGGAGATGCTTATATCCAGTCAGCACAGGCCACAGCTACTCATTTTTCATCATCACCAAGGCCCCACGGGTGAGACAGGAACAGGAAGTCAGAAACACCTCCCTCTACCAATCCTGTCCCAACATGTCTCACCAGCCCAGGTTTCCCTAATACCCTCCCCTCTGTCTTCTTTTCTAAAACGATCTTTCAAGATGTTGGTGGAGATAAGAGGAAAGATTTGAGAGAAGAGAAAGGAGGGGGCATGGGCTATTTATTCAAGAATTTAAACCCGGGCTTCCCTGGTGGTGCAGTGGTTGAGAGTCTGCCTGCCGATGCAGGGGATGCAGGTTCGTGCCCCGGTCTGGGAAGATCCCACATGCCGCAGAGCGGCTGCACCCGTGAGCCATGGCTGCTGAGCCTGCGCATCCGGAGGCTGTGCTCCGCAACGGGAGAGGGCACAACAGTGAGAGGCCCGCGTACCGCAAAAAAAAAAAAATAATAATAACAATAATTTAAACCCCTTAAAATCTGCCTATTCCGAATTCTCCTCAGAGATAACTTACTCTTCTGATTTTCTCAGCCTTCTACTCCTATCTTCCCAAGTTGACAAATATTGTTTGCCCATGCGACACCCTTTTCCTTCCTCCTGGTCAGAGCTTTCTGAGTTTCCTCTGAGGAGGCACCCTCCTTGGTCCACGCGGTTCATTCGACTGACTGCCCACAACTCACCATTGCAGGGACGAATGGAAGACCAAGACCTGACCGAGCAGAGTCATGGTGATTGGCTTGGGGACAAAAATGGGATGGGAGGCAGTCCAATGAGAGTCTACACTGTGGATTTTGCTGGAACTATTGGAAAGGATGTGCTGAGATTGCTAAGCCAATAGGATTTAAACCTGGAGCTGCAGACAGCCATCATCACCTGCTCTTGAGGAAGGCCTGCAGAGCATGAAGCTAACACTAAGGGGTGAGGGACCAAGAGGTGAAGAGACACAGGCTTTGGCTTATGGCTGTTTGAGTTGAGTTTGTCTCTTGCATCCAAAATTACTCAGAATTCTGAGTAATACTTGACCCCGGTGGCTCTGAAACTTTTTGGTCTCAGAATCTCTTTGCAATTTAAAAGTTTATTGATGATCCCAAAGAGCTTTTACTTGTGTGAATTATTTTTATTGATATTTATCATATTAGAAATTAAAATTGAGAAATTTTATAGCTGTCAATAAAACTCACAATGAACTCATTTCGTGTTAGTATAAACAACATATTTTTATGAAAAATAACTACACTTTCCAATAGAATATATTCAGTGAGAAGCATGCCCTTGTTTCACATTTTTTCAATTGTCTTGCAATGTCTGGCTTAATACAACATAGCTGAATTCTCATATATGTTTCTGCAGAATGACATTGCCATATGTTCTTTGGTTAAAGCATGTGAAGAAAACCTGGCCTCACAGAGATATGTATTGTTAAAAAAGACAGATTTTACAAGGCTTTTCAGAGAGTTGTGGGTATTCTTTTTTGGTATTTTCCCAAAACTTGACAAGTGGTAGTCTCTTAAAAGTTTGTTACAATGTGGAATCTGAAACTATAAAAGGAGCTTTTCATATTCTATATACTCATAAAAAATGAGGGTGATAAAACGCAAAATATCTTAGAATTAACAGGAATATAGTTTTGATCTCGTGCATCCCCTGAAAGGTTTTTAGGGACCTCCAGGGGTCCCTGGACCACACTTTGAGAACTACTGCTCCACCCTAAGCCTCATCAACTCTGACTCTCTCTGTGTGTATTTTTCTCATTTGAACTTCTTCTTATTCCTTTTTTCTTTTTCTGGCCATGCCGTGCGGCTTGTGGGATCTTAGTTCCCTAACCAGGGATTGAACCTGGGCCCAGGCAGTGAGAGTGCCGAGTCCTACCCACTGGACCGCCAGGGAAATCCCTAATTTAAACTTCTAATCTGAAGAAAAGGGAACTGATTTGGCTCATTCAGTTACCCTTCAAGAAGAAAATCTGTATTAAGTTTTTCGACTAACAGTGCTGGGTGCTCCCCATGCTCCGGGCACCGTGGTGGGAGCTGGGAGTACAGTGAAGAGCAAAACGGAACGGGACCCTACCCTCACGTGGCCGGTAGCCGAGCGTGGCTCCCAGACATCAGTCCTAACATAGCTTTACAAACTGGGGTAAGTTATGTGAAGGAAACTACAAAAAGTCAGGGAGTGGTAAGGAAGTTCCTCAAAGAAGCGACTTTTAAAAGATAAAAGGACGGGGCTTCCCTGGTGGCGCAGTGGTTGAGAGTCCGCCTGCCGATGCAGGGGACACGGGTTTGTGCCCCGGTCCGGGAAGATCCCACATGCCGCAGAGCGGCTGGGTCCGTGAGCCATGGCCACTGAGCCTGCGCGTCCGGAGCCTGTGCTCCGCAACGGGAGAGGCCACAACAGTGAGAGGCCCTCGTACCGCAAAAAAAAAAAAAAAAAGATAAAAGGATAAGTAGTCATTCTAGGACGGTAGAGGAGAGGCATGGGGAGGGGCGAATGCCTCTGGCTCCAGGCCGAGGCAGTTCCATGTGATACGTCTTAGCGAAGGAGAAGCTGCAGGAAGCCAGCATCCCTGGAAAGTGAAGGTAGGGACCACATTGCAGGAGAGTCTGGAGAGGTAGACAGGAGGATCTGTTAGACACGGTGCTTGCAAAACGCCATCTCATTGGCTGCTGGCCTGCCTACAGAGGAGTGCCTTTGAGTCTGACACCTGCCCCTGGTCCAGGCAGCTGGAGCCAAGATGCAGGGTCATGTGGTGGCCCAAGCATCAGGGACCACTGGGAAGGGATTGTGGGAGTACAGCAAGCACTCCCAGAAGACTCATGATCCCCTCTAAAAATCATATTCCATCTCTCAGGGCTTCACTGTTGCCCGACGCACAGCCGTCCTCTGATTTGGAAGCCTTGAAGATCTTCTGCATTTGCTGGTCACCCATGCTTGATTTTCAGTAGGGACATTGTCACAGGTGGGGCTCCCGAGAGACAGATTCAGAGATGGAGATTAGCAGCCGGATGACTATTAGGTCTTGGAGACAAGACTTGTGAAAGAGAAGGGACAGAAGCAGGATTGGACAGAGGGACAAGCTGACCCGCAAGGCACTCTCAACAAAGGTCTCAGCTAATCTCATGGGCAGCTCTGAGGCTGAGCTGGCCCTCCTGAATTGTCTCGATTTGCAGCAGGAGGGTCAGCTTTACACCCTAGCATCTCCCAGTCACTGGATATGCGTTGCTCTGGAAGGAAGCATGAACTTGGAAGGCAGCATGACCAGGCAAGGCAGTTTTCTTCAGTTAATGCAAACCCCAAAGTGGAATGACAACAGATGGCTCTCTTCCAGCATCATTCCCAAGTCCTAGGGGCATAATCCTTCTTTCCAGAAGGAGGATCTGAGTAGTGCGTCACAGAGCCCATCACGCTCAACACTCAACAAGAATCACAGTGGCGTTTACGAGGACAGCGGAGGCCAGGGACTCAGCGGGATTGAGTTCCAGTGCTGGCTTTTCATGAATTAAACACACATGAAAACTTACGAGTTGGTGAGCTGGTTGCACCCTGCCTGTCTCTCCACCTTGTCTCATAACCATTCTCCCTCATCCATCTACTCCATCAACCCTCCAAGCTCATTTCTTCCTTGGGGCCTTTGTACTGTCGATAAGAATTATCTCATCTGTGTGCTCAACTAGAAGATATGTTCTGTGGGCATAGAAACTGTGTTCTTCATCTTTGTGTCTTCAGAACTTAGAACACAGTAGGCATAAAAACATTTGCTGGAAAAAAAATGAATGACTGGACTTCCTTGGTGGTGCAGTGGTTGGGAGTCCACTGCCAATGCAGGGGACACAGGTTTGAGCCCTGGTCCAGGAAGATCCCACATGCCACGGAGCAACCAAACCCGTGTGCCAAAGTACTGAGCCTGCGCTCTACAGCCCGCGAGCCACAACTACTGAGCCCGCGTGCCACGACTACTGAGCTCTCATGCCACAACTACTGAGCCCTCATGCCACAACTACTGAGCTCACATGCCTAGAGCCTGTGCTCCACAACAAGAGAAGCCACCGCAATGAGAAGCCCACGCACCGCAACGAACAGTAGCCCCCACTCACCACAACTAGAGGAAGCCCATGTGCAGCAACAAAGATGCAACACAGCCAAAAATAAATAAATAAACTTATTTGAAACAAAAAGAATGACTGAGTACCAGGCAGAGTGGGTGTACTGGATTGCTAGGGCTGCCATAACTAATTACCACAGACTGCGTGGCTTAAACTACAGAAGTATATTTTCTTACAGTTCTGGAGGCTACAAGTCTGAGTGTCGGTAGGGCTGGTTTCTTTCGAGGTCTCTCTCCTTGGTTTGCAGATGGCTGTCTTCTCCCTCTGTCTTCACATGGTCTGTCCTCAGTACATGTGTGGATCCAAATTTCTTCATCTTAGAAGGACACCAATCACATTGGATTAGGGCCCACCCTCATGGCCTCATTTTACCTTAGTTACCTCTTTAAAGACCCTATCTCCAAATGCAGTCACATTCTGAAGTACTGGGGGTTAGGACTTCAACATACAAATTTGGGGAGAAACAATGCAACCGAAAACATTGGGGGACACAAAAAGGCTGTGTCGTGGGGGTTTTCTCTCAGAACAATTGCTGTCTCACACAAAAGAAGAGATGACATGACACCAGCCAGCCTTTTTTTTAGTCTTTACAACCAGGCACTGTGCTGGTGCTTTACAGGCATTAACTTATTTCTCCTCACAACCATCTGTTGAGGTAGGGAGCAATAGGCCCATTTTACTGACAAGAAGACAGAGGCTCTGAGATCTTACTTACTCAAGGTCACACAGTGGCCAAGGGGAGAAGCTAAAACTTGAACGCAGATCTCCTGACGCTAAGTTCCCACAGTTAACTATTTCTAGAGAGTGCCTCTCGTTTATCTTCACAGCTTTCCCACCCCACGATTTAAAACGCTAACACCCTGCCTCCACAGAGCCATAATTAGTTTAATTACATGGTATTTTGTGATGTCCGCGCTAAGTCACCTGTAGCCCTCTCCATGGAGACGGGAACCATCCACGAAAATAACACAAACCCAGGTGTTGCCCTGCATTCAGGGTAGAGAAGCCTGAACAAACATTTCTTTTTGCTCCCAGCACTAAGTCTAATGCTCCGCTCCCCTCCCTGAAACTTAAAACCAAAATCAGAACTTACTTCATTCTCTGTTTCATTAGCTTGGAATAAGCCCAAGATAAGGTTAACCAATGGACGAGTCTGAAAAAACTGCAACCAATTACCCTGAAAAATATGCTAAGCCTGAACAGATTTATTCAACGTTGCTTAGTGGGTGGCTTCACAGGACGGAGGCCAAGATGTATCATCTGCTTGGCTTTGCCTTTGATTATTCATTGACTGGCATGACTCTCTTACCATAAGCTGATACAGTCTCCCGTCTCAGAGAGAGAGAGCGAAAAAAACACAAAACACCACACTGACTGATTCATTCCAAACAGAATGGTTTGGTTTTTTTTTTTTTTGAGACAGACCTGTGGTACTAATGAACCTTCCCTGTTTTCCTTTTTAATTCAAGGCAGCAGATTAATGAAAAATTTAGTGATGGGTGTGCAGGTGGAATGTTCTACTGATGCCTCTGGGTGTATATCTGAACACACGTGATAACTGGCTGTTATCAGCCATGCATTTTGGTAGATGTGCTCTGAAATCATCTCATTTAACTTGCACAAGATCCCATAGGTAGGTGCTGTCATCCCCACTGTACAGGTGAGGAAACTGACTCTTTAAAACTGTGTTGTTCAATACGGTAGTCACTAGCTACAGGTGACTATTTAAACTTAAACGTAAAGTAATTACAATTTTAAAAGTCAGCTCCTCAGTTACACCAGCCGCATTTCAAGTACTCAACAGCCAGGGGTGGCTAGTGGCCACCAGATTGAACGGATCAGATGTAGACCATTTCTAACCACACAGAAAGTGTTGTTGGACATGCTCCTCTACAGTCTAGAGGCAAGAGCCTTGCCATTTGCTTAAGCAAAGGTGAGATTCAAACCCAGCTCTCTCTGCTCCAAACCCACTATTTCACCACACCCATGGTATCTGTGGCCTCCCAGTGGGAGCCTCTTAGGTACGGAGGGCAGCAACCTTGATCCCGATTTCTTTAGTATTCCCACGGCACCTTACACTTAAACTGAAAACTTCTTTCTGCCCTGAAAGGCGTGTTGGAAAATGCCAAGAAATGACCAGCAGGTGGTGTGTGTGTCCCATGTCTCATAAAAGCGTGCCATTCCCAGGCCCTGCTAAAAAAGGACCCTGCAAAATCCAAACACTTGTTCTGTTGCAAGACAAAGGCTATAGACAAAATTGGAATTGTTCTCTCTCTGCCCTCTCTTTAAGTTCTTTTTCTTATCACTCAGAAACTTTGCAATAAAGACGTTTAAAAAAACTGGAAAATGCAGCCACCTTCCAATGTCAGCTCCCTTGGCTTTAAATACTATCTAAATGTGGATTACTCTGAAATGTGCCTCTTCAGACAGACCCATCCCTAAAACTCTTAATGTATTTATCCAACTTCCTACTTGGTATCTCACATGGGTGTCAAAAAGGCATTTCGATATGAATTTGACCAAAAAGGAACTCTCACTTCCCTTACCCCTCTGCCTCCCAAAGTTGTTCTTCCCCCATCTTCCCTATTTCTAGAAATAGTACCACCATACACAAAGTTACTCAGGCCCAAATCCTAGCCTGCGTGCACGCACACGCACACACACACACACACACACACACACATTACATCACTTCATCAGCAAATCCTGGTGGTTCCACCTCAGGAGATCTTGAATCCATTTACTTCTCTCTGTGTCCACAACATCTCGCTCATCCAAGCTCTGTCATCCTCTCTTGCCTGGACAACTACAGTGGTTCCTAACAGGTCCCAATGCTTTGACCTTTGCTATTCTCCAACACATTCTCCAAAGACATCGTTTAAAACCAAATCAGAGGGACTTCCCTGGCGTTGCAGTGGTTAAGAATCCGCCTGCCAGTGCAGGGGACTCTGGTTTGAGCCCTGCTCCAGGAAGATCCCACATGCCGCGGAGCAACTAAGGCCATGCGCCACAACTACTGAGCCTGTACGCCACAACTACTGAAGCCTGTGCGCCTAGAGCCAGCCCGTGCTCCGCAACAAAGAGAAGCCACCGCCATGAGAAGCCTGCGCACCACAACGAAGAGTAGCCCCCGTTCAAAGCAACTAGAGAAAGCCCACGCACAGCAACGAAGAGACAACACAACCAAAAATAAATAAATAAATAAATAAATAAATAACTTGTTTTTTAAAAAAACAAAAAAAATCAGAGTATGTCACTCCCTTTAGAATAAAATCCAAGCTCTTATCAGGAAGTTCATGTAGGCCTACAAGACCCTACAAGGTCAGGCTCCTCCCTCCCAGGGCTTTTATGGTTGGTCACTAATCTCTCACATCTCCTGTGGTTCCTCAAGTACACCAAGCTCTCTCTTCCCTCAGGGCCTTTGCATGATCTCTGGTCTCCTTTCAGGAGTCACCTCCTCCGAGACGCCTTCCCTGATTACTCTGTCTAAAGAGACCTCTTCTTCTAGTGTTTAGACCATCACACTATTTCATCCTTCAGAACATTGACCCCAATTGTAAATGAGGTTGAACTCAAAGGTACCAGCTCCAAAGTTCCAGTACGTTTCAAAAGAGGAGGGAACAATGGCATTCAGAAGAACTCATACCTGAAGGCATATTTTCAATTAAAATCGTCCTCTTGTCTTTCTTACTTCAAAACACCTCTGGCATTCTTGCTTTGGAATTTCCTCCAGAGCCAAGCATTTGATCACAATGTGGTTCGAAATGGGCTGCGATACAGAAAGAGGCAAAGAGCACGTTTTAGAACAGTACTGTGATATAATCTCATTTTTCAAGTGGAAGAAATACATGACACTCTCTCTCACTTTCCCTGAACACACCTCCCTCACACACGCACTCCTTCCATGGAAACACAGTTGTCCCTCCGTATCCGCGGGATATTGGTTCCAGGACCCCGGGCAGACACAAATCTTCGCGGATGCCCACTTCCTGTCTATAAAATGGCGCAAGCGCAGTCGGCTCTCCATATCCGCGGGTCCGCGTGCTCGGTTCAACGCGCTCTGTGGTTGGTTGAATGCGTGGATGCGGACGCCGCAGATAAGCAGATACGGAGCGTGGACTGTATTTTAAGTCTGAAAGGAGACTCGCTAAATTGTTAACAGTGTTTACAGTAAGGAGAGGAGAACTTTCAAAACGCGCCATTACTCCTCTGAAACTGGGATTCCCAAGGGAGCGGATAGGGAGCCGCGGGGCTGATTTTCAGCTGGAATGCAGCAACTCGGGCTGACCCGCTGGTCACAGCCCCCGTGCCCTCTTACTGGACTGTGCCATGACATACCAACTTCTAAATGTTTTCACTGACACCCAGAAAACAACCCAGGTTCTGTTTACTGCCCCAGTACACACTGCTGTATTATTTAAATTCAGTATGATACGTGGGCATCGATTTAGTTCACATCACATATTTGACAAAATTCGGTTCATCTCAATACTGAGCATCTACCATTGCTGTGTACCAGTGGTGGGGTGAAGAGGTAAGGACAGATGAAACACAATGCCTGCCCCCAAATCTCACAGCCCGTGACCAAGACTATTATCACCCAGCTTGGTCGTGACAGTTTGATCTGAAAAACTGTTGGCTCTTTTCAAATATCTAGAAAATTCTCAAGGGGGCTGGGGGCGGGGAGTGCAAATAAAATCCTGCCTTGTCTCCGAAGACAGTTCCAAGAGAAGACTAGGAAAGTCTTTGGAGCAAAAACGGCCACTAAAGTAAGTCCTTGGTTGCCGAGGAAGCTTGGGTGGGACGATCATTTATTTGCTGTATAAATTCTGGCACCAAAAGTAAAAAGTCATTCACATTTTCTTAAACCTATAGTCCATAGTTCCACCGTAACCCCTTTTTCTTAACACAAATATTTTTGTAACATCTTCCTTCCTCTCCTGAATTGTAATTTACACTGGGTATAATCTACCTACAAAAAATTTCTAAAAATCAATATATTGTTTTGTCATATAAGGGAGAAATTAAAAATACAGTTTACAGTATAACATGTATTTTATAATATGAAAGTGCTCAGATGATCCAAGAATCAGTGAGTAGTCAAATGATTGCACCTGTTTTTAATGATGATCTCTGGATTTCAGGAGAGCTAGACCATATTCAACTGAATGTTGTTCACTGTTTTGCTTTATATTTGCTATTTCCAAACAAGGGCTAGAGAAGCATACACAGAATCTCCATGAATGAAACAGCTATAAATGAAAACTGATGCAACTATGTGGCCCTGGTGACTCAGATCCCAAGTGTGATACTGCCATTAATGACATCATTTTCCAAGACGGCGGACGTCTCTCGGTCAACTGCTAGAGCCTTCCTTCCATTTACACAGTAGTAGCATTCCTGGGAAGCGTGGTGGCTATTAAAACCATGCTGGTGTTTGTGCTTGTGTGAAAAAAAGAGTTAGGACCTATGCTCAGATAATGAAAAATAAGTTCTCACCTGTGCCAGTGGTGGGGCTTTTCAAATCTTGAGGGACACAAGACAACTCTTTGCTCCGCAGGCCTGTCTCATACTGGCCCCCAAAGCCAGGAGGATGTGAGACTTCCTCATTTCCATCCCTGCAACCCCTGCAATCCTTGTGAAAACCAAAAGCACCGTCACCAGGAAAACATCCTCTAAGGATGTGCTATCCCCTTTGAGAAACACTTCCTTGAAGTCACAACTCTTAGGAGAACTCCAGGTCTTTTGGTCACTCTTTGGGTTACTACAGCGTTACTCTGTCCCCTGTCACCCAGCTGGACATCAAAGGGTCAGCAGCAGGCAAGTGGTGGGGCCTGAGAAGAACTGCTGACAGTGATGACGGCTCTGGAAAGAACAGACCTGCTCCTGGGGAGTGAGAGGCTGAACCCCAGGCAGTAGGTGACGCTCTGGCTCCAAAGAGCACACAGTACTGGCCACAGGAGGGAACTCGGCCAGCAGGTGATGGGGACAGAGAGAGGCCCTGCATGTGAGAACAGGAGGGTGAGCTGCAGCCACGGGAAAGCATGGGGCACGCAGCAGCCGCAAGGCACCCACAGACGAAGTCCCAGTTGTAGGAGAATCACAGCCTAAGGACACTTCCAGAATTTCAGAGAGAAAGAGGAATAATGGATGGAATAGAGGGCACTGGTTAAGAACTTGGACTTTGGGATCAGACGAGTTCAAGTCCCAGCTTTGCCACCGCTGCCAAGTGTGACTTTGGACCAGCTGCTTAACTTCTCTTTGACTCTGTCTCCTCGTCTGTAAAATGGGCACTAATGGCAGTGGGGATCAGATGGGATCAGAGGGAAGGTGCTGAGCGTGCTGCCCGGTGGCCTGCTCCAGAGCAGGACTCTGTCTCGTTTGCTCCCCTTTATACCCAGAGAGCCTGACAGGCAGGAGCCACACTTCAGCCCTGGTCGAGTGACCCGGCTCGGAAGGCCGTGTGAAAGGCAGCCACTCTCACCGTTATGAAGGGACCAGGTACTGGGGCTGGGGTAGGAAGTGGGGACTTGGTTCTTTACTGGGACACCGGATCACAGGCAGCACAAGAAGAGGAAACCAGATCACCCGGGTGACTGAAGCTGGGCTCCCAAAATCTCTGAGTGAGGACAGCCCTGGTCTCGGCACTCAGGGGCTGCCAAGCTCCCAGCAGAAAGTCCTGCAGCCCCACCATGGGGCCAGACGGCCACGGGGCGCTGCGAAGCACGGGAAGGAGGCCTGAGCCAGACCTGGAAGAGCGCGCTGGCCTGCAGACCTGCGACCCCACGACAGGTCCTCCTGCCTGGGAACTGTACACATCAAAACTAAACGGTGCCGTGCAAAGTGAGAGCAAAGTAGGCCAGCCCTGGCTCCTTCCCCCGCACCGGCTCCGGGTCACGTCACTCTCCCTTCTGCGTTCTGGGCTCCAGCCACACTGGTCATTTCCTTGTTTCTCGAAAATGCTAAACTTCCCCACCCACGTCCCCACCAGTCACTCTTCGCCCGGCTGATTTCTTCTCACCCTTCAAGTCTTGGTTGAAACATCACTTCCTGGGAGAGGCTTCCCCCGAACCCCTGGACCAGGTACAGTGTCCCTCTTCTTTATATTTATCCTTGCCCCTTCTGGCCTTTTCCTTCTTAGTATCTATTGCAATGACAGTTATTGTGGGTGCAAGAATCTTCTCAGTGTTCATCTCTCCCACTGGACTGGACCCTCCTGAGAGCAGACACCACGTCAAGTCCATTACCCCACATCCTGTGGTATGCAGCCTACTCCTGGTGCATGGTTAGTACTCAGTAGATGTCAGGAGAAAAGAGAGGAGACCCTGAAACTCAGAGCGGGGTTACTGGGTTTGTCCTGAAAGATAATCAGATCCATAGAGAAACTCAACTCTTAAGAAAGCCAGGCCACTGGCATTTCCGATTCATCTTGCAGCAACTTGTCACCCTATGTCGAGGCCTAGCGCACAGCAAAGATGAATGGCGTCCTCACCTCTCAAACACAAGTGGCTATGGCAGAATATACTTGGGTTTGTGTCCCCTTCTCCCTGCTGTCCAGCAGGGCACCCTGAGTGATGTCGGGTGTACCATCCCTTTGATCTTGCTGGTGAGAAAATACGTTCAGGACTATGTCCCAGGCAGAAATGAAAGCTGGAACAATATTCAATAACCTGTGATAAACCATAATGGAAAAGTATATGAAAAAGAATATATATATATGTATGTATAACAGAGTCACTTTGTTGTACAGCAGTAATTAACATGACATTGTAATTCAAATATACTTCAATAAAAAATAAATTGAAAAAGAAAAGCTGAGAAAACAGATTCTTTCCTTGTGTCCTCTACCATCCCGCCACCACCGTGCAGATCTCCGCCAGCTAAAATCTGCCGAACAAGATACCTGAGCACCTTTTCTGGCCCGTGGGCGAGAAACTGTAGTTCATTTCTAGAGATCACTTCATGCTTCATTCTTTGTTTTCCTTTCTGTATCATCACTAATGGGAAGCTCAGATCCTTTTAGGGGCTTACAGAGTACAGGCAGAGAACAGTTGGCCCTAGAAGGCCAGCTTTCTCTGAAGGCAGAGAAATGGCAGTTTCCCAGCATCTCTCTTCTGATAGTTAATTATCACCTCCAATTGCCGAGCCCTCATTCTGAACCAACAAGCACGCTCTTAACTGCTTTACATAAATGATCCTGTTTAATCCTTCCAGCCCCTCTATGGAACACATGCTATTGACATTACCCTCTCCATTTTCCAGATGAGGAAAACTGAGGCCTAGAAAGTTGAAGTAACCTCCCGGACTCACAGGACCAGCAAGAGGTGACAGTGGCGTCAGATCCAGGTCGCTTTGCCCTCAGAGCTTGAGCTCTTAAGCGCTGCACTTTATTGCAAGAATGCTTGCAACTCGGGGAGGGGGAAGGGTAAGCTGGGACGAAGTGAGAGAGTGGCATGGACATATATACACTACTAAACGTAAAATAGATAGCTTGTGGGAAGCAGCCGCAAAGCACACGGAGATCAGCTCGGTGTTTTGTGACCACCTAGAGGGGTGGGATAGGGAGGGTGGGAGGGAGGGAGACGCAAGAGGGAAGAGATATGGGAACATATGTATATGTATAGCTGACTCACTTTGTTATACAGCAGAAACTAACACACCATTGTAAAGCAATTATACTCCAATAAAGATGTTTAAAAAAAAAGAATCCTTGCAACTTACAAGGTACTTTGATTGTTCAATCAGCTAGTTAATGAAACAACAGTAGCACCAGCACCAATGAGAATAATCATAGGTAAGTGTTCAGGTATTTTTATTACTGTCATTATGTTATGATCCCTGATTTAGAAATATTGTCTTGAAGCAGAGGAGAGGCCATCCCTCTGAAGATTCCATACTCTTTGGCCTCTGCCCGGGGTCTGGCCACAGAGGCAGCTGTGTGTGTGACTCGGGCATCTGTCAGCTGAGGTGGCCGTTGCCCAATTGCTCGGATCCCCCTGGGTCAAGGGTGCCCCATCACATGGGCCCCAGACAAGCACCCAAGTGGGATTTGAGATGCACCCATGAAGGTGACAAACCCCGGCTTCTATTTCCGGCTCCTAGAACTAAGCTGTTTCCCCACATACGGTCCTCTTATGATTCATGCAAAGTGAGGGTTGAGTGACAAGTTCAAGTCTTCTTTAAATATGCCAACCTGAAGAGGCCTTGGGAAAATGGATGCGGCATTTTTAACAGCAGAAGACTCCTTTAGAAAACTTGCAGCTGTTTCAAAGAGGGGGAAATGTATATAGCTCAAAAGCAGCTTGCGAAGTCAAGCATAATCCTTTTTCTCATGATTTTTAAAATATGTCCATTGCTCTCTTACAAAGAAGCGGGTGGAAGGTCACTCCGGAGTGGGTGATGCTGAGATCAGCAGCTCAGGTACGGGGGCAGGCGACTCACGGGTGGAGGGACCCCTGGGTGGGGAAGCGCATTCAGCCCTGGGTTCAAATTCTGGCTCCCCCATTTAGCTATCTGTGCAACTTGGGACAAGTTTTGTGGAGCTTCTCCAAACTGCTATGGGATAGTCATATCCACATCCAGCTGGTAAACTTCTCAGGAGGATTTTAAAATAAAATCAACCTCCTCAGGTAAGCAGAGGAAGTAGGACGCAGCAGTTCAGAGCATTAAGTTTGCAACCAGACCTGAGATAAAAGCCCAGCTTGGCCACTTCTTTGCAACCTTGGACAGATCACTTTTAATTTCCCTGAGCTTCCATTTATGCATCCCTGGAAAAGCCACCCACCTTGGAGGGTTCGGAGTAAGAATTACGTGCAGTGGTACAAGCAGTATGCTTAACTCAGCGCCTGGCATTTAGGAGAGCCTCCATAAAGAGTAGTGTTATCTGTTAGGTATGGGCAGGACCAGAGCCTGGGCTTCTTTATGATCTGGCCGGAGGTTTGAAGTCAAGTGTCCAGGCTTAACTCAGGGAGCAAACAAACTCAGGGCAGGCTAGGGGGTCCAACACGGAAGCAAGCCCAGCACACTGGTGGGTTCTTCCCTAGAGCCTCCTAAGAGCTGCCTACCCTGTTTCTCTACCTGGCCAACTGGATTCTTAAGTTTGGGCTTTTAGGACATTCATGAGTGGGTCTATCAGCAAAGGCTGAGAGCAGGGCTGAATTTTAAACTGATGTCAATTTTTACTTTAAGGGCCCTGAAGCTAATAAAAAATTTGTCCCTTGGGTTAAAAAGGGATCTTGGGTTGACGTCAGTAAGAGAGTTCGGCCATTAGCCAGTTTGATTACGGTTAGCTTATTTGTTCAGGGCTCATCTTTGATTAACTGAAAGTGGGGATTCACTGCATCCTCCTCTGCTTTCCCCAAAGGACTTTTAAAACAAATTAATCCTGACCTTCCACTCTGTAATTGTACTTGATGGATAAACAGCCAGGCCAAGTAAGTAGGAATAAGTAGGACTTTGGAATCAGAGAAACCTATGTTTCTCTAATGCCGCATTTCTTAGCTGTGAGACAGGACAAGAAAATCTAGGTTATAAATTTGATGTGAATGTTCAGTGAGATCAGACACTTAAGGCAGAATGGTTTTCCCTCTCACCTTATCGCACTCACCTCTCCCTTCCTGGAGCCTTGGGCAGCAGACACTGTTAGTTTTCTACCCAACTATGATTCCACACCCCCTCTGTCTTAGAAACAGGATCCCAGCTGGATTCATTCTCCTTTGAGTGGCCATGTCCTTTATTTTAGGGGACGGGAGTACTGAACCCCTGGATTTCCCTGGCAGTCCAGTGGTTAAGACCCTGCGCTTCCATTGCAGGGGGGACGGGTTCGATCCCTGTTCGGGAAGCTAAGATCCTGTGTGCCACATGGTGCGGCCGAAAAAAAAAAAAAAAAAAAAAAGGAGTACTGGCCCCCCTAGGCAGTCCTAGGAAATAAATCTTGCTTCATTTAAGCCAGCCCTGGCTTTCTCAGGCCTCCTGCCAAGTGGGTAGTTTAGACAAGAGCACATGATACAATTCCGGATGATGAGATGGGGAAAATCTGCTGGGGAGCCTCTGGGGAGGTTTGCACTGTTTTGAGAAAAAGGATACGAGACAGACATATTTCCTTTTCTATCTCTGAGTGTTGTCATCTGTGTGCAATAGCTGAGAGAAGGCAGCCATCTTTGGACCATGAAGAGAGCCAGACTATGAGTTTAGGGCAATAAGCTGAGAACGGCAGGGCAGAAAGCAGAAGGAACCCGGGCGCTGCGTGATGGTGTTGGGCCAGTGAATGAAGCAAGCCAGCAACTCCGGGCTATTTGGGCCCCTTGCTATATAAGATAATAAATCTCCTCCTTGTTTTAGACCCTTCTGGCAGATGTTTGGTTATTTGCAGTCAAAAGTACCCCCATGCGGACCCCCTGATAACCTCATCAGGGTTGTTTGCAATTATTTGTATTCTCTCTTTCTGGGCCCATGATAAGATCACACTTCTTTACTTCCTTTAACATAAGATGTAAATATCTGGCTTGCTTTGGTGAGATGTGAGCAGAAGTGCTGTATGTCATTTCCAGGCAAAGGCTTGTATGTGCCAGTATGATTTTCCACATCCTCTTTACCTGTCTGAGCCATCAGGGAAATAGACAAGGCCACCATCCACTTGAATTCCCCAGTGATTATGATAAAGAGAGGTTGCTACAGCCAACATTATACACGTAGCATAAGAAATAAATTTGGTTGTGTTAAATCAATGACATTGAGGGGTGATGTTTGTTACTGCAGCACAATCTGGTCTTTCCTTACTGATACACATCTAACTGATACATTCAAATAATAGAATAGAGGCTCTGGCAGAGAAGGCAGGGGAGGTATAAGAGATATACTAATGGAAGTTTAATCCTTGTGATGTGAAAAGCCTGATTTCTTTCTAGATAATTCACTCTAAGGCCAGACTACTGTACAGAATTCTTATCCCCTCCCCACACTGTCTTTAAGATTCACACCCCATCCATCATTAGAACTAAACAGAGAAGCCACAATAGAGATTCACTGAAAGAAAAGGCCAGACTTTTGGTGAAAGGAAGGGAGTAAAGAGACTGAATGGACCAGGGAGTCTGGAAGATGGAGAGGGGTAAAGAGAAGTTCAGGTGACAGGAAGGGAGGTCACAGCACCCTCCTGGAGTGTTGAGACTCAGACCTTGCATCTGCTCAAGTAGCTGGAAATTGATTGGCTAGAGTAGAGAAGTCACTCCTGGATTCCACTGTCCTGGTTTAGAACTAGCCCCTCAAACCCCAAGTAAACAAGCCTTCTAGTATGATATGTACAGTAAGGCCATTTACTTATGAATGGTGTGTTGGTTTGCTGGGGCTGGTGACTTAAACAACAAACTTTTCTTTTCTCAGAGTGCTGGAGGCTGGAAGTCCAAGATCAACGTGCCAGCAGGCTTGATTTCTTCTGAGGTCTATCTCCTTGCCTTGTAAGTGGCCACCTTCTCCCTGTGGGGATGTGCTCTTCCCTCTGTGTGTGTGTGTCTGTACCCTCATCTCCTCATCTTCTAAAGACATCAGTCATTTTGCATTCGGGCCCACCCATATGACCTCATTTTCCCTTCATCACCTCTTTCAAGGCCCTTGTCCAAATGCAGACACGTTCTCAGGTACTGGGGCTTGGGACTTCATTATATGAATTTGGGGGGCGGGGAAGGGGTGACAGAATTTAGCCCACAAGAGATGGTGACATCCTTCCTTTTCACAATAAAGGTAACAGGGCAAAGAGTACATAGGTGAAGTGACTGGCACTCAGTCATTCCAATAAAAGGTAATTATTAATTCTGTTGGGTTGCTTTGCCCTTTGCAGGTTCATAAATTCCCCGAGGAATGATTAAAGCCCTATGTTCTTATGCTTCTTTGTGGCTTGCATAGCCCAACGTTGCATCATAAACATGATACTCAAAGATTACATGGCAGTGGTTAAGAGTGTGAGCTTTAAAGACTCTGCTCTTTCGTGGCTGGGTAACCTTGGGCAAGTCACCGAAATGTTCTATGACTGTGTCCTCCTCCGTATATTAGGTTTATTGTGCCTACTTATAATCGTTTCCCAGGACTGCTGCAACAAATTACCACACGTGAGTGGCTTAAAACAACACACGTTATTATCTTACAGTGGTAGAGGCCGGAAGTCCAAAATCAGTCTCACTGGGCTAAAATCAGCATGTCTGCAGGGCTGTGCTCCTACTAGGGGCTTTGCGGAAGAATCCATTCCTTACTTCTAGAGGCCACCTGCGTTCCTTGGTTTATGACCCTTTTCTGTCTTTCAGCCTGGCGATTGCATCACTCTGACCTCTGCTTCCGTTATCACATGTTCTCTGATTCTGACTCTTCCATCTCACTCTTTGACATATAAAGACCTTTGTGATTACCATGGGATAATTCAGGATAAACTCCCATCACGAGATCACCTGATTAGCAACCTTAATTCCATCTGTAACCTTAATACCTCTTTTTCATGTAACCCAACATATACACAGGTTCCAGGGGGTAGGACATGGACATCATTGGGAGCCCATCATTTTCCCTACCTCTCAGAATTATTGTGAAAGCCAAGTGAAATAATCTATGTAAAGGGTTTGGCACAGTGGGTAATCAATAAACAATGTTCGGGACTTCCCTGGTGTTCGAGTGGTTAAGACTTCACGCTTCCACTGCAGGGGGCGTGGGTTCAATCCCTGGTCGGAGAACTAAGATCCCGAGTGCCGCACGGTGTGGCCAAAAACTAAAAACCTTCGTCCACTTAACATACACCTGTATACTCAGAAAAAAAAACCCTAAAATAGAAAAATAAAGTACTTAAAAATAAACAGACAATGTTCTTTGCTTCCTAAGAACTCATTCTATGAAACTCCTTTTTGTAGGTCAATATTATTTGCAAAACTATGGGTCTCTGCAAATGAGAGTTACTTTAAAATTCTGGCAGAATTTGTTTAGGTGTAGAGGCGTCCTGGATCATTGCATCTTTGAGGAGAAAGAGATGCTATAAATCATCAAAGCCAATTCTCTAATTTTACCAAAAAGTTAACTGGGACCTGAAGATTATAAGTGGTAGAACAAGAACTAACAGCTAGATGTACTGTATGACACACAAACTTAATGTTTCATCACTAAGCAATATTTCAGTAGTTATCTTCTGCTTCTTTTCTCTGCATAATCCAGGAAGACAGGAACCTGGATGGCGGTCCAGATCTGTCAGCAAAATCATAATTTCTTGCATTTTTGTAGCACTGTTCTCCCTGTGAAGTCAAAGAATCTTACACAGAACCTTCCTCTATGAATAAGGGACCTGACTGTTCATGAATAATGACCATTTGTTTTTTGGTCTGATTGGCCATTTTTCCTTTGGGTTCCACTCTTCATTCTATTCCATGGTAAACATACTCAGTCCATTGCCTGCACCCTCCTCCCAAGGGTGGCGCCATGGCCCAGGCTTGACCAATCAGAAGCTTCCCTGGGATTCTTGCCAGAACCATTGGAAAAGATCTCTTTCTTTCAGATTGCAACCTTGGGGCCATTGGCAGCCATCTCGTTTATTGTATAGAAAGAGAGAAGCATGATTAAATCATCTGGGCCCCTCAAAAAGCCAAAAGACCCTTATTTATAAGAGCTAAAATATATCTTTTTTTTCTTAAACCAGTTTCATTTGAATATCTGCAACTTGTGTCTAAGAGTCCTCACCAATACAACTGGTAACGATGTAAAGCCTGACCTTTATCTTTGAATCTTTAATAGAAAATGGCTTATAAATTTGAAAGTTTCAGTTCTTAGTAAGTGATTTATGACCAAAAGATTTAGGGAACCGTTTATTTTTAAAACTTGAAGTGTGGTAATCCTTGGTAAATTAAAAAACTATATATTTTTTCTCTAATTTTGAATTATGAAAAAATTTCAAATATACACAAAAACAGAATGGTAAAATGAACACTCATGTACCCAATACTCAGCTTCAGAAAGTATCAGCATTTGGCCAAACTTGTTGCTTCTATGGCCTACATTTTTTCCCACCTCTTTGAAGTATTTGAAAAGCAAAGAACTATATTCTGATGTGAATAAAGTCTCCTAAACTGTATGACCTGGGCATATGAATGTCCACATTCATATGCGCTTACCTTATGCACAGGGCAACCATCAAAGCCCATTTTCTTTCTTCTTTTTACGCAAGTAATTTATGTTCACTATGGCAATTTAGAATATACAGGCAGGCAGGAAGTAAACTAACATCATTTATAATTCAATCACCTAGAGAGAGATATTATTACTATTTTGATGTATATGGACCCAGACTCTTTTCTCTGCACGTATAATAACAGCAGCTATTATCTATTGAGAGCGTCATCCATGCTAAGAATTAGGCTCAATGCTCTATGTGGGTCATTATTTCTTTTATCCTCACAATAACTCAGTGGAGAAGTGACTTTCATTCTCCTGATTTTATAGTTTGGGAAACTGAGACACATCAAAATTAAGAATCTTGCTCACGATTATGCAGCTAATAAATGATGGGGCTGGAACTGAATGAAGGTAGTCATTTTTATTATTTTAAAACTGAAAAAAACAGGATCATACTCTTTTGTATCTTGCTTTGTTTGCTCAAAAATATATCTTGAAGATCTTTCCCCGTCATAAACCTATCATTTCTTTTCTTTTCTTTTTTTTTTTTTTGCGGTACACGGGCCTCTCACTGTTGTGGCCTCTCCCGTTGCGGAGCACAGGCTCCGGACGCGCAGGCTCAGCGGCCATGGCTCACGGGCCCAGCCGCTCTGCGGCATGTGGGATCTTCCCGGACCGGGGCACGAACCCGTGTCCTCTGCATCGGCAGGCGGACTCTCAACTACTGAGCCACCAGGGAAACTCTATCATTTCATTTTTAAGAACTGCAGTGCATTCTAAGACGTGGGTGGACTCCAAGTCACTCAACCAAATGCTCATGTAGACATTTAGTCTGGTTTTCATTTTCCCACAGCATGGTACCCATAGTCCAGGATTGGCTTGGCCGTTTCCATGAACATCATGCCACCCGCCTGCTCCTACACCATGAGTTGTAGCTTCTAGGCACCCTGAACTGCAAGCCCTTTCCTGATAAGGCATGCCCTTTCCCATGGCTACAGCTTCTCTTCAAGTGCTTACATTTTTCAAATTCCAGGCATTCCCAATCCTTAAATGTCATCTGTCCCTTTTCCTGATTCCTGGCTGGGTGGCTAGCCACTTGGGGCATCAACAGTATGTATGGCAAGGTGCCACGTCACTGCTATGTCTGGCACATTTGCTTATATGTGTTTCTAAGGTGCACGGCATTTCTTTTCTTTTCTTTTCTATTCTTTTCCTTTTTGGCCGCGCCATGCAGCGTATGGGATTTTAGTTCCCTGATCAGGGATCGAACCCAGGCCCTCGCCAGTGAGAGCATAGAGTCCTAACTACTGGACTGCCAGGGAATTTCCATTTCTTATTCATCTTGGGAACCGCAGTGTCCGGCACTGTGCCTGAGACCTAGCTCAGCAATTGTTTGCTGAATTAAAGAGAAGAGAATTATTAGTAGGAACAACAGCAAGAGTGATAGCCACTTTCTGCTCAGCATCTGCTCTATTCCAGGCACTGTGGCTAATTACCTTATGTATATTATTTTGGTTAACACACATCTGTACAAGGTATCATTATGTCCTTTTCTGGGTAAGGACACTGGGTCTCCGAGAGCTCAATTAACTCACCCAAGATCGGCCAACTGATAAAGAAAAGGACTAGGGTTTGAGTTTAGTCCAGGTACAAAGTCCAAGCACTATCACCCTGCAGTCTTCTCACGACCCTAGGACATGTATCCATTCTTCAAAGAAATATTTACTGAGCCCTTACTTGTGCTAGCCCTGGACATAACGCAACACACACACAAGCATCAGACCCACCTGGAGGGCACACTGAAAATGCAGATTTCTGGGCTCTGGAGATTCTGTTCAACCAGTCTGGAGTTGGGCCCAAAATCTGCATTTTCATAAGGCCCCAGGCAGGGCTGACATTCCACCAAGTAGGCACTGGTGTGGCCCCATGGGTTGTTAAAACACTGACACATTTCTGAACCACTTGGTAAGCAGACAACACCCCCAAAGGACCTGAGGGTAGGTGACCAACTGTCCTAGGTTTGCCTAGGAATGTCCCAGTTTCAACAATGAAAATTCCACATCCTGAGAAAAGCAGGCTGGTCACTGACCACATCTGAGTGTCCCCTGCCACCTCAGTTACCCCGATCTTTCCCAGATCTGCATGGTTCAGAAACCACAGGGTCGCTGGGTTGATGCCTGCCATAGGATGGGCCTCTCCAATTGTAAGTGCTGTCAGTTCTGACTTGCGGAGGTCCTCACCTTTTCTGGGGGTAAATATTTTGAACATCATCTCTGGCCCAAGTGATTCTGATGCAGGCGGTCCATGGACCACTCTGTAAGAAACACTAGTTCCGTCACCTGATACCAGACTAAGCACTGAGGAGATTTTTTCAAAACATAATACTAGAAACATTTATGGGCCAGGAGCCATGAGAACTTTACACAAAGTAACTCGTTTAATCCTCACTGCAAGGCTAAGAAGCAGACGCTATCACTATCCCCATTTCACAGACGAGGAAACTGAGGCCCAAAGAGGTTGAGAAACTTGCCCAAGATGGCATAGCTAGTGAGGACCAGAGGCAGGGTTCGCACGCAGCTCAGCTCCAGAGCCTGTGTGCCTGGCAAGCCAAGACAAACACTCCCGTCCAGCAGACCCAGGCTCTTTGTTAAGGTCAAAACCTCGGGAGACCCCATTCCTCTGCATACAACTGGCACCCCTGTCTTGCTCTGAGCCCCCAGGGGTCCAGAGTCGAACCACTGCCACACGTGCACAGGCTTCAGGCAACACCGAATCCTCCCTTCTGCTAATTGCTCTCCTAGAAGCCGTTTTCAGTTCTCACAGCAGCTCTCCTCCCATGGCAGCAAACTCTGAATATCAACCGCATTTAGGAGCGAGGGCTGGAAGCATATGTCAGAGACAGAGAGAGGAACCAAGTGACAGCCTTTCTTCCGGGAAGGAGTGTGAGTTTTTTACAGGCAGGGCTGCTTTCTCAGCGAACTTCTCTTCATTTCTGAGTCCACCTGTTACCAGGCCAGATGGCCCCAGCTAGCCTTTTCTTTCACAGGCTTCAAATAGAATGCAACACCCTCTGAGATTCAACCAAATTCCACCCACTGACATGAGCCCCCTCTTTACCCAGGTGTTCTGGAAGTCTTGGAATTTGACACCTCCACAATCTGACATTTACGACTGGGAAGAGGAGGCCTGGAGTGGGTGCTCCGACTTTCACTGAGCCGTTCAATAAACCCTGAGTGGGCTATCACTGTGTACCAAGCATCGCGCCAGGTTTGTGGATACAGATGAACGAGGCAGCGATGGTGGCCGCCCCTTCGTGGAGCTTACAGCCCGGGGGCCAGCCAGAGGAATATTGTTCATTGTCATTGAGAGAGGTGCCCTGACGGAGAGATAGGTGTAAGTGTTTAGAAGTTAAGGTAAACATGCAACTAGAGATTCTCATACTAAGTGAAGTCACAAAGGGAAAGACAAATACCATATGATATCACTTACATGTGGAATCTAAAATATGACACATATGAACTTATCTATGAAACAGAAACAGAATCACAGACATAGAGAACAGACTGGTGGTTGCCAAAGGGGAGGGGCTTGGGGGAGGGATGGAGTGGGAGGTTGGGGTTAGCAGATGTAGGCTTTTATATATGGAATGGGTAAGAAGCAAGATCCTACTGTATGGCACAGAGAACCGTATTCAATATCCTATGATAAACCATGACGGAAAAGAACATTTTAAAAAAAGGATGTATATACGAATAACTGAATCACTTTGCCATACAGCAGTAAATAAACACAACATTGTAAATCAACTATACTTTAATAAAAAATTTTAAAATTTTTTTTTAAAAAAGAAGTAAGTGTAAGCTGTAAGTGAGGATGTTTATCAGAGGACTCTGACCTATTGGCCATCAGGGAGACCTCCATCCAAGAGGTGATGGGTAAAAGCCGCAACCGGAAGGAAAAAGAAGGCGCTGGTTCAAAACCGGGTCAGGGAGCAGGTATTACAAATTCAGGGGATGCATTTGCAAGAAAACCTGAAACCTATAAGAAACTGTCAGAGTCATGAGGGGCCAGAGGCACAGAGCAGCACCAGGGGGGAAGGCAGACACGCCAGTTTGTTGATCACAGTGAGAGATTTGGGTGTTCTCCAGAGAATAGGGAACAGGAGAATGACGCGGTCGGATCTGCACTTTCAAAAGACTCTTCTGTGGAGTTCTCTGGCGGTCCACTGTTTAGGACTCTGGACTTCCACTGCAGGGGGCACGTGTTCGATTCCTGGTTGGGGAACAAAGATCCCGCAAGCCACGCGGTGTGGCCAAAATAAATAAATAAATGAACCATTTGAATTGGAAAGACTTCTAAATTGTTAAGGGGGGAACAAAGGGAATAAAAGACTTCTGGCTCCAGCTAATCAGTAGCAGAGGCAGAGCTGGGCCTCCAATTCAGGTCCCTTGTCTCCCTGTCCTGTGTTCTTTTTCACCAGCCTCAGAACATGAGCCCTGCTCTCAGCATTTGTGTTGGAAGAACCCTGTTCCATTTGTATCCAAACTCTGTCACCCACTTCCTCAACTTCTGCATCATCCGAGGTGAAGGAGAGCTCAAAACCCAGGCCTGGACTTCCCCAGTGGTGCAGTGGTTAAGAATCCGCCTGCCAATGCAGGGGACACGGGTTCGAGCCCTGGTCCGGGAAGATCCCGCATGCCACGGGGCAACTAAGCCTGTGTGCCACAACTACTGAGCCTGCGCCCTAGAGCCCACGAGCCACAACTACTGAGCCTGCGCTCTAGAGCCCGCATGCCCCAACTACTGAGCCCATATGCCTAGAGCCCATGCTCCGCAACCAGAGTAGCCCCCGCCCACCGCAACTAGAGAAAGCCTACACACAGCAACGAAGACGCAACGCAGCCAAAAAATAAATAAATAAATATTCAATTTTTTTTAAAGAAAAACAATGTAGGCCTACACAGATGCTGAGTCAGACCCAGCTCTTATTTCTAGCTGTGTGCTCTTGGGAAAGTTAATGAACATCTTTGGGCCTCAAGTTTCTCATCTGCAAAATGACAATAAAAGTCCATCTCAGATCATTGTGACGATTTTGTTTTTTTTGGCCGTGCTGCATGGCACGTGGGATCTTAGTTCCCCGACCTGGGATCAAACCCGAGCCCCTTGAATTGGAAGCACGGAGTCTTAACCACTGGACTGCCAGCGAAGTCCCTGTGGTGACCATTTTAAAAGATAATGCATGTAATACATTATGTAATGCATTATAATGCATGCAATGCATTGTGTATGACCTATGACCTCAAATCAATACCCAGTAAATAGGAACTCTTCACTGGAACTCCCTTCTCCATGGGGGAATCCAAAGACTTTTGCTAAAGTTTTCAGTCAGTGCACGTTTTCTTTTCTTTCTTTTTTTTTTTCATACACATTTTCTCAAGGTCTTCCAAGCCGGAAGGGGCCACCTCTTTTTGTTACCTTTAGTCTGGTAAAGCTCATACCTGCCCTGGCTATAGGGAGGACCACGTAACCCAGGCCTGGCCAATCCCAGCACTCCATCTCCATCAAGGGGTGGGCTATTTATTTATTTGGTTGCGCTGGGTCTTAGTTGTGGTAGGTGGGCTCCTTAGTTGCGGCCCACAGAGTCCTTAGCTGTGGCATGAGAACTCTTAGTTGTGGCATGCATGTGGGATCTAGTTGCCTGACCAGGGATCCTATCCGGGCCCCCTGCATTTGAGTCTTAATCACTGCGCCACAAAGGAAGTCCCTGGGCTATTGATTTAAAGGGGTCAATTATAATCCTTGCCTGAGATCAAATACACAGACGCTGTGAACAAGGCGTTCTCTCTTTCCCATGGCTGAGGCTGCTGCCAGCCATGCTCATGGAGGCCAACAGACAGGTGGGAATGAGAGCCCAGAGCCAGATGAACAGAGCCAGCACTTGGGCAGCAAGGAGTTCCAGGTCCTAGACCCTGAGGCCACCGTTGTCACAGCTCTCTTTTAGAGTTCTGTGAACTACCTGCATAGCCCTGCAAGTTTCTCGAGTCACTCATTCCCTGTCTTGCATTAGCCAAGTTGAGAGGAGTTTGGACACTTGCAACCAAAAGAGCTCTGACAAACTGTGCAGTTGTCGGGGTCACAGGCAATTCTGAATCATCGACTTAGAGCCCTAAAGTTCAAAGAGGCCTCAAAGGTCATCCAGGACAATGGCTTAAAAAAAAAAAATACAACAACACACTTTGGTTGGAAGTAGCAAAATCTTCTTTTTAAATCTTCAGAAACCCAAACGCATAACACAGATAAAAGAGGCAGCGCCGTCGTGGCTGTGAGAGCATGGGAAACCCTCAGCCCTGCCCACCACCTCCTGATGCTGTCCACTTCCCCTGCATCCACCTCAAAGGCAATGTCTGGTCCAACTTCCTACATCAGGAATCACCTTGACCACAACTCTGACACTTGGTCATCAAGCCTCAGTTGGACGCATTCACAACAGGCAGCTGACCAAGCCACGAGGTGGCCCACTTCCTTTGCAGACTTTTCTGATAGCAACAGAGTTCCTCATCTGCCTTGTGGTAACACCCACCCCCGACCCACGGGTCTGAGTCCTTGGGGGTGAAAAGGAGCTAAATAAATACACCTTTCTGATGGGTCCCCTTCCTGAAGACAATTTTCCTGTCCCACTTAGTTCCCAGCTTACACACTCTGTTTCCTCCTCATGGGAACTCACGTCCAGCTGGTGAGATGCCTAAAATAGGCACACTGCTGTACAAGGTGTGATTTAAGGAGGGACAGAAAGACAGACGCTTACAGTTAGAGAAAGTGTTTATTAAAAAATAAAAAAAGAAAGAAAGAAAGAAAAAAAGAAAGACAAATACGTAGAGGTTTCTGACAGCCCCCTACTTCCTATGGGTACCATTTTGCCCAGGCTGGGGGACTGTGCTTAGGCCCATACACACCTCTTCTCCTTTCTCTTTTAGCCCTCACAACCAACCCATAAATTTAGGGATGATTTTTATCCCCATTTAAAATACGAGGCCCAGGGACTTCCCTGGAGGTCCAGTGGTTAAGACTCTGAGCTTCCACTGCAGGGGGTGCGGGTTTGATCCCTCCTGGTCGGGGAACTAAGATTCTACAGGCTGTGGGGCACAGCCAAAAAAAAAAAAAGAGGACCAGAGGAATTAAAGTAACCGGCTCAAAGTCAAGAGCTAATATTTGGTGGGACTGGGATTTGAACTCAGATCTCACCTGACTCCAAAGCTGGGCCTTTAGGTATATTTCTATTAGAAGGCATAGCCCTCTATGCTACTGACCACCTAGCCCTGGAAGATAAGATACAGCAAAGGAAGGGTGACATCGATGCAGATACTTTTTTGCAGACTTTATATCACTGTGGTCAGGACACAAGGCAGACACCTCTTTGTAGGTAAGCCTCGGAGAAGCTTCTTTTTAAACACAGCACAGTCATTGCGTGTTAGAGATGAGTTAATCTGTTATTTGAGCGAGCAATCAAGGAAGACGTGGGTCTCTGGGGCTGGGATGATGAAGCATGACTGTCTGCGTGACCAAATTGATTACAGTTAACCCAGCTTCCCTTTTCTCTTGCCCGTCAAGTCTCTTTAATTAAGCTCTTTCCCAACAGAACCCCACTTCTGGGTGTCACTGTGCTGGAGGAAGAGGGTCTGGGGAGCAAAGAGGTGCGAGAACCAGTTCTGTCCACCTTGGAGCCTGTGGTGTCACCAGAAAGGGAACTTGGCCTCTGTTTCCTGCTTTCTAGCTTTAGGGTCGGTGTTCCACGGCTGCGTCTGATATTTTCTCAAAATGTGCCAACTGTGAACGGTAACAGTAATAATGTTCGTGACGACTTTCACCGAGCAGTTGCTATAGGCACAGGCGCACACGGCATCTTGCACAATACCCACAGCGTGCCTCCCAGAAGTAATTATGCCGAGTAAAAGAAGCCAGATAAGCATGTACACACTGTATGATTTCACCGACATGATACATGGAATTGATGAAATTCTAGAAAATACAAACTGACAGTAACAGGAAGCAGGTCACTGGTTGCCAGTGGCTGGTGGCGGGGGCAGTGAGGCAGGAGGGAGGGATTGTAAAAGCGTGAGTAACCTTGGAGGATGATGGAATTCACTCTCTCGATTGTGGTCATCGTTCCCTAGGTATATAGGAACGTCAAAAGTCATCAGGCTGTATACTTTAAGTGCGTGTGGTCTACTGTGCCTCAATTATATCTCAGTAAAGCTTAAAAAGCAGTATTGGGCATGGTTCTGGTTTGGTTTTTAAGGAAAAAACATAAAACATATATACCTATGTACATAGGTATACAGATATATTTATATACGATAGCGTGACTCAAAAGGTCCTGTGTGATCTGACCCATGACCCTTTCCTCAGCATCATTTCTCACCACCCACCCTTAACCCTCCACGCTGGGCAAAGAGTGGCACTCTCATTTCCTCCCTGGCCTCATTCAGTCTCTTACCCCACTGTCTTTCTCACTTGCTCTGTGCTCCCTCCGCCGGGTGGAAAACTGTCTCACCCTCCCCCATCTTTCCTTGGCTGACTCCTCTTGATGCCTTTAGGTCTCACCTAAGATTCCCCTCCTTCCTCAGACCAAAGCACTTCCCTTTGGCAGCTGGTACTGTAATCGTTTAATACTTCTTCTCTACTCTTACCTTGTAAGTTCCGTGAAGGCAAGAGGCTGTCTGTATTCTGTTCCTGGAGGTGTTCCTAATACAGAGCACCAAGCCTGGTACACGGTAGGTATTCACTAGATATGTGTTTGAATGAAGGACCAGAATGATTTTTTCAAACCCTAGTAAATAAGCACTACTTCTATATACTAACATATTATTAAGAAATAAACCACACGATTAATGTTCTCCAGTATGCAGGCCAGCGTAATGTTATGAGCGATGACTGAAACAGCATGTCACGAAGTGGTTAAGAATATAATATTTAGAGTCATTCAGAAGCGGTTCTACCAGTTGCCAGCTAAGTTACCTTGAGCAGGTTACGTTCTCTCTCTGAACCTCTACTTTCTTCTCTGTGTAATGGAGGTAGTGATATTCGGTCATTGTTAGGTAGTTTCAATCAGGTAATGCCCGGGGTGTGCTCAGTAGGGAACCAGCACACAGTAGGTGTGCTATTACTATTATTATCATTGTGATGATGATTATTGCGCTGGTATTGTCATTCAGATCAGTTGGGTATCAACCGTCAGCCAAAACCTCACATTTATCTGCCTCTCTTCTTTTTACCAAGCGTTGCTCACATAGCATTAGTTGCCCCTCGCAGGAACCCAGCGAGGAGAGACACAGATGTTATTATTACCCGTTTCAAAGGAAGCTGACTTCTTCCCAGCTTCCCCTTCCGCCTCCCCTGCCCCCCCCCCCCACCCCGTGTCCTCTCTACGTCTGCATCTTTATTCCTATCCTGCCACTAGGTTCATCAGAACCATTGACCACCTAGAGGGCTGGGATAGGGAGGGTGGGAGGGAGGCTCAAGAGGGAGGGGATATGGGGACGTATGTATACGTAAAGCTGATCACTTTGTTATACAGCAGAAAGTAACACAACAATGGAAAGCAATTATACTCCAGTAAAGATGTTAAAAAAAAAAGGAAGCCGAGGCCCAGAGAAGCGAAATGATTTTACCCAAATTGCACATAAGGCAAACAGTGGCACCAGGGGCCAATCCCAAAATGGTTCAGCCCCGTAAAAAGGGTACTTGCTGGGGTCTTGCCTGCTCCTTAGACATGAAAGTGACTGAAAGCCCCTGCCAGGTAGAACCCAGCCTCCTTTCCTCAAGTCCCCATCTCCGCCCCTCCAAAAACTCCTTCAACCAACAGAGGTACAATCCTCCCTCCTCCCCTTGTCCCTGCCCCAGCTCACACACACAACTTCTCCCTTTTTTCTCCCCCCTCACATTTTCTGCTCCTCTGTTTCCCAAGACTCCCCTCTCTCTGAGCTGCTCCTTTCCCACAATGATACTGAAATCTCATTTGATTAAGCAAAGCACTTTACCCTCCACCCCCCGTCAGGTACGACCTAAAGACCAGAGCTCAGCCATAGAAAGGCCCCCCTAAACCTGGCCCCTGCCTCATGTATCTCAGAGCAGGGAAGATAAATGAGAAGATTTGCTTCTGGAAAAGATTTGCTGGGAAGATTTGCTCTGTTTGCCTAGCAGAAAAACTTGCTCGATGGTATGCTTAATTTTATTTTCTTCCTGACATTAAAAAAAAAAAGATACATTTCACATAAAACCCTGGTTTCTGGGTTCTCCCTAAAAAAATGAGAAGATTGGATAACACAGGCCCCTGGGTCAAACACAGCAGCAACAAGCCAAAGCAGAGTCATGGCAGCCCCTGTAGCCAGGCCAGACGGTTAGTCTGTGCCGGAATCCACGTTTGCGTGACTCGTCTGGCCTCTGGAAGAATTTGAGGCTGTAATCCCTGCGCTGGCCGTGTCACCCAACTGGCAGAGGTTTTACGTCAGTCCTCTTTCTTCCCTTCTCTGAGTGGAAAGACCCAGTTACAGACATTCATTTTTCCACTGATGTAAATTATACTACCACCCTAAATTAGATAGCAGAAACAGTTACATGCAGTTTGGTTTTCAGCATATTTTCCACCCCAATGCAAAAATGTTACATGGCATATTTAGAATATTTCCCCCTCTCACAGTAAAGGTTTTTTTCATGACAACTGAAATTCCCATTATTCAACTATCTACCATGTGCTTTGAGATTTGGAGATGATTCTAGCTGATTCCAGAACTGGAGCTGAAGACGCGTAATTTCTGTTTTATGAGTAGCTTTCCGCAGTGTAAGTCCCTAGCATAATCTGATTTAGTGCTCATTAACTGAGCTCTTTAGTTTACTGTTTGACGTTCAACGCATATTTGCAAAGGCAGCTCAAGTTCCTTTCAAGCTCTGACACCATTTTCTTGTGCCTCTCCCAATTTGCAAATTAGCTGACCCTCAATTTCTTCCAAGCACCTTTAGGCCCAAGCAGAGAGGACATGGTCGTAACTGTGTAAACTTTCTCTCTCACTGCTGACATTGAACAGCCACCTGACTTGTTTTCACTGAAGGAGTCCCCAGTAAGCACCACCTGAAAGGACAGAGCAAACCCTAGAGAAGTGCTTCTCAAAGTGTGGTCCCTGGGCCAGTAGCATCAGCAGCATTTGGGAGCTTGTTAGAAACATACACTCTGAGCCCCACCCCAGAACTTCGGAATCCAGATCTGCATTTGAACAAGATCTCCAGCTGATTCATCAATAAAGAAAACAAGATAATTTCTTTAGTGAAAAGAACTGTGAAGTAAATAAAAGAGAGGGTGACATGACAGTGACTGCGAAGGGGCTCCTTAACACAGAGCAGCTGTTCTCGAAACTTTTGGTCTCAGGACCCAAATATACCCTTAAAGAGTGTTGAGGACCCTAATGAGCTTTGTTTATGTGGGTTATATCTATCAGTATTTGCCATATTAGAAACTAAAACTAATAATTTTTAAAAATATTGTTAATTCACTTTAAAATGATAAACGTTACCTATTAACATATATTTTATGAAAGTAGCTATATTTTCTAAAACCAAACGAATTAATAAGAAGACATAGAAGACATAGTTACACGCGTTTGCCAATCTCTTTAAATGTCTGCCTTAATAGAAGACGTCTGGATTCTCATATTGGCTCCTGCATTCAGTCTTTTGCAGCAGCATATGTCATGGGGACTTTGGAAAACTCCACCACACTTATGGGAGAGAAATAGTGAAAAAGGCAGATACCCCCTTAGTACTGTCATAAAAATACTTTTGACTTGGGGTACCCCTCCCCCCCACACACACACAGAGGGTCGGTCCCGGACCACACGTAGAACTGGTGATGTGATGTGATCTAGCGACGGAGGAAGGCCTCCCAGTGGGGTGGCGTGTATAAGCGTGATCTCAATGATAAGGAGTCCTTACGGGAAGACTTCTCACTTTAAACAGCATAGAGATTGTGCAGTGAAGGTGTCAGTGCGACTTCTGGTCCCGACTTGGCCCTAGACTAGCTGCAAAACTAACGACAGGTCCCTTGTCCTCTGTGTTGCGTGAGGAGGGTGGTCTCTAACATTGCAGCCCCCGCGCCCCGCCCCAGTAACCGGGAGGTCCCAGCGTGAACTTTAGAGCAACCCTCTAGTTTGCCCAGCAGAGGGCGATGGAGACCAGCCCCGGCTGGACCACCTCCACCCCGGAGGCCCTTCGGCGCCTCGCCACACAGACATAAGGTTCCCTCGTGATCCGGGCGGTTTCCTTGGCACCAGCTGGCACCAGGTACCTCGGGCAACCTGGGCCGTCCCCGGGGAGGGGCTGCGAGCCGCGAGAGCCCTTCACATCGCTCCAAACGTGCCCAGGTCGGGATGCTCGGATTCTCCCGAGAAGTCTCGGAAGAGCAGAGGGGAGGAACTGGTTTGGGCAAAGACACATTTTTTTCCCCCACTGGGCCTGTCGGTGAGGAACCACCCAGGAGCTGTTGACTCCTCACTGGGAAAACCGGGCGGGGCGGCCGGAAGGGAACAAGACGGAGCGCTGCGCCAGCTCTCCCCCGGGGCTGCCTGCCTGCGGGCGCGGGGCAGCGCTTGCATCAGCGCTGCCAGGGCCGGGGCAGGGGCCGCCCGCGACGTCAGCTGCCTTCCCAGAAGAATTCCACCGCCTGCGGCCAGGGGCCCGGCCCGTGTGGGGGCGGGGGCTTTTGGTTTCCGAGGATGACACCACTCGCTCGCTGCGTCTCCTCGCACGCACTCTGTTGTCATGGAGACGACAGCATCCTGGCAGCCTTGGTGAGGCCAACCAGCCCTCGAGAAGTGACCCGGAGCTCGGCCCACTCAGGAAACCACTGGCTCTAGGATGCCTGCCCGAGGAGACGGGGCCCCGTGTCCCGGATTCTCCCCTGGGGGAGCCCTGTTGGGCCACCTTCCTCATTCTGCAGGATTATCAAGATCTCAAAGAACTCTCGCCAAGGGTCTTAGAAACAACCTTGCGGGGGGGGGGGGGGGGGGGAGGGGGCGGGAATCGAAGCCCAAAGAAGAGCCCTAACACAGGACGTACCAGGCAGAACTGACTTTCAATCCTCTGAGGTTTTGCTTTTTTTCTTACCTTTCTTTGCATGGAGCATTTTCTTATGATTGTCTTCAAAAGATTCTCTGGCCTTAGCCACTTTCAGTGAAGGAATGTTTGTTTTAATTCGCCTCGGCAAGTTTGTATTGAGCACTTAGAACGTGCCAGGCAAAGAGAGTGGGGGGGGTGATTGTAATAATAATGCTAGCCAGCGTGCCTTTAACACGTTCAACCGTGCACACAGGTGAACTCAATCTTCCCTACACCCTTAGGGGGTAGGTAGGTCTTGTCCCATTCTAGAAAAACGAACTCAGATTATCCAGTCAATCTGAAACCAGCTTGGAAGTGAAATCAGATCTGATCCCTAAACCAGAGATCTTAACCATCACCGAGCAGCCTCTCAAAACATCAGTTAAAATGGTGGCTATGACCTTTAGTCTCTGGAACCGATGCATTTTTACTGCACCGAGGCCATGCATTTAATCTTTATGTGTAAATAATAATTGAGAAGGTCACGACAAAAATAATCCTAAAGAAGGAATAAGAATTATATAATAATAATGTAAACTGAATACCCGCCATATGCCAGGCCCCCTCTACAATCGTTACCACATTTGATACAACAACTCTCCGAAGTCAGTTCTATTACTTTGGTCCCCACTTTGCAGTCAAGGAAACTGAGACACAAAGAGGTGAAGTAACTTGTCCATATCCCACAGCTGGTAGATTAACACATAGTAATTAACAGAATCGTGTGCTGATCCGTAGTAGGCATTCAGTATAATCGTACTCTGCTTAGGAGAGAATGGAGAGAGGACAGGATATACAAACACCTCAGGAGAACCTCATTCATTCGGACCATTTCCATCTAAGATATATTAAAATTTGAAAGCAGGCCAGAGTAGGGTTCCTTTTATCCCCGTGGGCGGGGTGAACATTGCTAAGCAAATAACATAAACAAGGTGAGGACATTTTTGTTTAACATCTTTATTGGAGGATAATTGCTTTACAACGTTGTGTTAGTTGCTGCTGTATAACAAAGTGAATCAGCTGTACGTATACATATATCCCCAGATCCCCTCCCTCTTGCGTCTCCCTCCCTCCCACCCTCCCTACCCCACCCCTCTAGGTGGTCACAAAGCACCGAGCTGATCTCCCTGTGCTATGTGGCTGCTGCTTTTTGTAGGAAATGTTAGAATTTAGGAAGCACTTTCGTACCCGGGATCAAACTGCATCTTCACGACACTTCTGAGAAGTAGTCAGAACCGGTTACCTTAGCTCCAATTTACAGGTGAACTCTGAGGGGCTTTGCTGAGAAGACTTTTTAACTACTAAAGAAAACAAGTAGTCTTTAAATTTAGGACACGAAAGTAAACCACTCCCGAGAGACAAAAAGTGGAAGCAATCCAAATGTCCATTAACAGATGGATAAATAAAACGTAGTGTATACATACAATGGACTATTATTCAGCCTTAGAGAGGAATGAACGTCTGACGCAGGTGACAACATGGGTGAACCCTGAGGACATTATGCTAAGTGAAATAATCCAGTCACAAAGGACAAATTTTGCATGATTCCACTTATATGAGGTACAGTAGACAAATTAGTAGAGATACAAAGATACAGAGGTTATCAGGGGCTGAGGGGAGGAGGGAATGGGGAGTTACTGCTTCATGGGTATAGAGCTTTTATTTGGGACGGCGAACAAGTTCTAGAAATGGAGGATGATGATAGCTGCACAACATTGTGAATGTACTTAATGCCCCTGAATTGTATGCTTAAAAATGATTCAAATGATAAATTTCACGTTATGTATTTTTTATCACAAGGAAAAAAATTGTTTAAAAAAAGGAAACCTCCTTAGCACTCCCCATTCTTATGTGATTTTTTTCTTTTCAAAAGAGAATTCTCACATGTTTATTAAAGCAGGAGTGGCTTAAACCCAGGCCCATTTAGCTTTGCAGGGGTTGCTACCTCCGCTTGAAAGTAAGAAAACGTCACACCTTTAAAAATAGCTCACTATTGTGTGTTTTCGCTAAATACAGGAGACTGGTATTCCCCTCAGGTATTCCAAATGAGCAAGGTCTGGCCGGGTCGGGACAGAAGCAGGGGTGAGTCACTGGCTTGGCAGGTGAGGTCATCATGGGGTGACGGTCTGCGTCAAGAGGGCCCCTCACCTCCCACATCTCTGATCTTCTCCCCTCACGGGTGGCCAGGTCAGCAGCCAGCTTGGCTGGAAGTCGAGCTGCTCCAGTGTGCTGTGCAGTGGGAGACATTCCTCTTTATGACTCAGTGCTTCAGCACCCCAGTGGATGGGCACATAAAGCCTCCGGTAATTAAAGCCAGCTCCAAGGTCAAGACCCCGACTGCCAAGTCATGGTCTATAAGTAAAAGAGGGAAGACGTATATCCTTGGGAAGGGAGCAGAGAGAGCTTGTTTTCTGTTTGGTGGAATGCTAACTATCTAAGAAATGGTGGAATGGTTCTACTTATCTTGATTATCCTGATTAAGACAACTTAGGAGAGTGGCACACGGAAGAGGACAGTAAATATTTGCTGAATGATGGTACTTTGGAGGCGTTCAACTGCAAGGACAATCCCAAACTGCGAGCAGAAAATATATATATTCTTAGCTTCCACCAACCTATTTTCTCACAGGGGGCCCGGAAAGGGGGCTTGATATATTTTCCTGGAATTGACACAGGTTTCATGCAGACGACTATGGTATTGACACAAAGAATCATGATGTTTATGCAGGTAACTAAGTTATTAATAAGTGGTAATATGAAGGGACTTTCTTGGACACGTTTGTACACTCATCTAGCAACCATTAGCAGAGGTGCCATGTATGTACATAAGATGAAAGAGAAAGTTTTTGATTTATCTGAGTTGTCTTTTTCCTCTTTCATCTGTACACTGTTGAGTCAATCTGGTATGGTTGAAGGTACATGGGCCTTAGCATCAGACAAGCCTTGCATTAGTCAGTCAGGGACTCTTGGTTGAACTGGGTTCAAGTCAGCTAGAGGGGGAGAAATTCAGGGGGTGGCTTCAGGCACAGCTGTATCCAGGTGCCCAAATGATAATGTTATTCTGTATCTCTCAACTTCGCCTTCATGGGCCCACGAGTGCCCAAGAATCTTCCCAGTAGCTCTGGGCTTACATTCGCCCGGCATAACAACATCATTAGAAAGAAATCTCTCCCATCGTGAATATCTCACAGACTGAGAACCTCACAGTCTGCGAAAGAGGTGGAAGCCATTTCTAGAATGAAATGGAATGGTTGCCGGGCAGGCAAAAACTGTGGGTGTCCACTCCCTGTGTGCAAATGTCTGCCTATGGGAGAGAGGGTTTACAGTTCAGGTGTTACTTTCCTGGGTTTGTCTGTGAGTCAGTTCTGTGTGGTGAAATGTGTGTGCTCTGGACTCAGTGGACCAGAGTCGAAACTGGCTCTTCACTCACTGTGTGGTCTCCAGCAACTCACTTAGCAGTAATCATGCTAATAACTACCATGTTTTGAAGGTGAGACATGTGGTAGGCATTAGGTCTATTAGCTCATCGACTCAACAGCTCTGCAGAGCAGTTAATATTGCCCCGTCTTAGAAATGAGGAAGTTGAGGACCAGAGGCCATTTCCTACTGGTGGTCACTAAGCTAGTAGTGGGCACTGCAGCCCGGGGCACTCTGACTCCAAGTGGCCTCTTTGGGCCTCACTCTCCTGGCCTGAGATGGAGGAGTAAGAAGAAGAGGGAAAGTAATAGGAAGAGTAAAATGCCCGTCACATTAAGTATGCAGCGAATCTCGTTCTCTGCACCTGTTCTCCACGTCTGTTTTTTCCTTACTTCCTTTCTCTTTTTCTTTTTCTGGTCACTTCTTACGGTCATGGATTTTCCCTTCCTCCCTCCCTCTCTCTCTCTCTCTCTCTCTCTTTCTTTCTTTCTCTCTCTCTCTCTTCCTTCCTTTTTGCCTCTTTTTAAAGTCCTCACATGGTCCAGGGTGATATTTCTGAATCACAACAGGGGCAGGGTAAACACTGGGCCTTTCTTCATTGTTGCAGCAGTCACTCTCTTACCTATGTCGCCCCTAGAGGAACCCACAGCTGTGAACCCCAGTGCAGCACCCGGGCCTGCCCAAGATCAGGTTCTAATTTACTTGGGAGGCAAAAATCTAGGCAAATGGGATTCCTTCCCCCGCCCCGCTCAAGCTTCTGTGCTCACTGATCTCTGCTTGAAAGCCTTACTCATTTGTTTGATCTGAATCTCCCCCCTCTGACCAAGGTGGCACAGGTGCAGGGCATCCTCTCTCACCGGGGCCCTGGCCTGACCTCGTCGTCACCCCCTGCCGCCTGCCTGCCTGCCTGCCCGGGGAGCCCGCCCAGAGGCCTGATGACAGGGACAGGAAGTAAGCACCACGCTAGATCAGCCTTAGGGCTTTGAGATAAGCTCCTTTAATTTGGACGTGTCCCGACTAGAAATCAGGAGGGATTGACATTCAGAGCAGGGAGCTGGGCTTTACCCAGATCCTGGGCAGGGGTGGGAGCCAGGTCCCCGGGGCAGATGCAGAGCTGAGAGCTGGAATGTCACCTTCCTGAGGAAGGACAGGGACTGGGGGTGTGGGGGGACTTGGAAAACAGTGAACCTCTAGCTCCTCAATGAGCATGGCATGTAATGTTCTGGCCTTGGGAACAGGACGTCCACAGAGGTGACAGAGCTGACAAGCGCAGCCGCCATCCCCAGCACTCACACTCCCTCCTGACAGCTCGCTGCGTGTGTGCGACAGCGTGTAAGTCGCCTTGCGCATAGCCACGTGCGCTGCTTGGCGTGAGGGCCTCACAGCCTGCCCAAGGCCCTCCGGCCACTCCCCGCGGCTGCGCCCACCGAGGCGGGCCCTGCAGTTGGGTTCAGGGTCTCCCTCTGGGGGCAGCATCCCGGCAGCCAAAACTGCCTCCTATTTCACCTGGAAGGAAGGCACTCGTGAGTAGAGGGGCGCGGTGGGCAGAGGAAAGGGGGAGGGTGTGGTGAAGCTCAGGCTCCTTAAGTACCAGCCCAGCCCCAGAGGAAGAGCACTAATGAACCCTGTGTTGTAGATGGGGAAACGGGGACTCCCAGAAGGAAGACGCATTGCCTGCTAACTGAGCGGTTTCATTTCCTGGGCATTACCCACCTCCAAGGGGCCTGGCACCTGGGCGCCGTGATTTCCTCGCCCTGGACTTCTCACACTTCAGTGCGCTCACGCGTCACCTGGGGCGGCTCGTTAAGATGCAGATTCAGACCCAGCCTCTGAGATCCTCAGTTCTGACCTGTTCCCAGGTGTTGCTGCTGCTGCTTGTCTAGGGCCACGTGAAGAACGAGGCCCCATTTGCTAGGCTGTCTTTGTGATGAGCTCGGAGCCCAGTGCATTTCAACAGCGCTCCGGCAGCAGGGGTGGGAGGTCTAGCGCTGGGCTCTCCGGATTGAGCTGTGCTGTGAGTTTAAACTATCCACCAGGTTTTGAAGACTTAGAATAAAATGATGTAAGACATCTCTTTAATACCTTTTTCTATTCCTTACATGTTGAAATGATACTGTTTTAGCTATTCTGGGTAAAATTTTACATTATGCACGTGGACTGTGTTCTGCTTTCAGTGAAGAGCTCTGGTCTAGAGCTCTCCACCAGGCAGGGGCGATGTTGCCCTCCAGGGGATGTTTGCCAATGTCTGGAGACATTTTTAGTTGTCATACCTCAGGGGGAGGGGTTGCCGTTGGTGTCTCTGGCCAGAGGCCAGGGACGCTGCTCCACACCCTGCAGCACATCCCCTTACAACCAAGATTTATGCAGCCCCAAATGTCCATAGTGCCAAGATTGAGAAATTCTGGTCTAGAATCATCCCCACTGTCTCTGAGATTATTTATTTTATGACGTATCCATTGCTTTTGTCCCCCTCCTAGAGTATGAGTGTCATGAGATCAGGGACATCGCCTGCTCGCAGCTCCTGGAACAGCGCCTGGCATGAGGTAGGTATGGCATTCCGTAACATGCGTTCAGCGTCTCTAGCTGCCTGAGCCGAACAAGTGGTTTGAATTCACCCGTGTAAATTCGCACAGGCCCACCGGCCCCGGGCCTCAGAGGCCGTGAGACCACTCTGCCCTGAAATCAAGCTAGGACACGTTCTAAACATCTTGGCGGGTTTGCGGGGCAACCCCGTACGTTCACCAGTCCATTGATGGCGGGTGTAGGAATTGACTCAGCAGGGCGGCCCGGCCCCGCCCTGAAAGGCCTTTCACAGACCAGGCTGCTTTGGTTTCCAGTGACTTTATTTACCACTCGGTGGTGGTGTCAAAGGCCTGACTCAGGCCGTCGGATTGGCTGTCTTTTCTTAGTTGCTGGGCCCACGGAAGCCCAGACCCAGGATTTCTAAGGAAGAGTCATCTCCCAGCCATCTCCCTTCGCATGAGGCCTGTGGGTGGGGGGCGGGGCGAGGCCGGAGGAGAAGCTCAGGTCCACCCCGGGCATGCGAGGTAACAGGACTGGGACAGATTACTTTCTCTTGTTCAGATATCTCTTTAATCTTTGGGGTAAAGTCTTGATAGCCACTTCTGGCCCTTCCCCCTTTCCCATTCATCACTCCCTGGGGTGGGCTCTGTCCTGGTGGAAGTCCGGAGTCTGGGCTTGGCCTCAGGGCTGGGCTGTGTGACCTTGGGGAAGTGAGGGAAGTGCTCTGGGCCTCAGTTGTGTCGTCTCTAAAATGGGGGGAGGGGAAAGAGGAGTAGGAGTTGTGTTGGTCTCCATATCGTTCAGTGTCTCCCTCTAGTCTACAAGAAAAAGCCCAGACTCCTTAGCCCAGCCCGGCTTTACTCCTGTCACCTTCCTGCCTCCAAGCTTCAGCCTTGGTGACCTGCCTTCAGTTTTGTTAGTGTGCCTTGGTCTCTCTCTTGCGTTCCGGTCTTGTGACCCGCTGTTCTGCCCTTCCGCGGAGTGTTCTAGAGTCGGGCTTAAAAGCATGACCGGTGGATCCCACGGCACAGGCTGGCTGTGTGCCCTTGGACAAGTTGCTTACCCTCTCTGTGCCTCCGTCTCCTCTTCTGGCCAATGAGGATAACAGTGGTGCCTGATGTATACGGTCACTGTGCCCATTAAATGAGCTGGTGCTTGTCGAGTTGTTAACAACGGTGCCCCAAACCTAGAAAGCCACGAGGAAAAAGGTCCCTGCCGTTGTTTTTATCGTGTCTGGAACGTGTTCTCACTCGTGTCTCTGGAATCAGCTGAGCTGTCACCCTCTTCAGGGAGCCTTCCCTGATTTCCCACCTGCCAGCTGAGGTAGCTGCCCCTCTTCGGGCTTCTGAGTCACTCGACTCACCTCTGTCACCACCCTGTCGCCTGTGTGGTAACTCCTGTTTACTTGGCCTGCTCCCCTCAATAGAATGGCATTTCCTCTAGTCGAAAGGTTGGAAATGGATCACCTGCTGGCCCAAAACACAGGTGTGGCTTAGCTGGACTAGAGGGGAGTTTGGAAACATTTTCATAGGATGCTGAACTTTGGAAATAGGATGATTCTCTAAAAAATTAAGCCTATGAAAAAAGCCCCTTTAAAAAATACGATGATTTCACATAAAAACCGGGATTGCCATTGGACAATCAGAAACTCTGCTAACACGGCCACGGGCATCGCCTGCACCTGCAGGAGTGTCGCCTTCAGGCAGGCACCTGCTCGGAGTGTCCTGCAGGCTCGAGCCACCCACCTCGATCCACTCTCAGCCTCTGCTCCGGAAATAAGGAGGTGATACAAGCCTATGACCTAAATCAGGAAACCCTGGGGAGTGAAGGAGGGGTGTTGTTTATAACCACAGATGAGCCAGACAGCCCAGGGGAAACGAGCCGTGCACTCCCCCTAACTCTAGGGCACGGATCCTGGGCACCTTTGCGTTTCACAGCACACATTTCCTGCCAAATGAACGCTCAGTGAGTGCCAAGAACAACAACTAGCATATCTGGAGCCGTTGTTTAACACGTTCACTCATCCAGTCCTCCCGAGAGCCCTATGAGGTGGGGACACTGAGGCAGGATATGTTAGTAACCTGTCTCAACCGTACAGGTGGGAAGGGGGAACCCAGGCGGTCTGAGTCTAGAAGCCTATGTGTTGGCTAAATCAGTGGACATGCCTGCAAAAGAGAAGCTGCTCTGGGCTCAGCCTTCCTTTACAGAAGATGGACAGTACGTAGGGTTAATGGTGCGTCTTTGCATTTGGCAAGAGGAGGCTAACTAGGGCACATCTGTCACTCGGGTGTCTGATGAGACATGACTTATAACTGAAGTCTCGCCCACACTCCCTGCAAACACAGGGCTTCTCCCTTGTATGTGTCCTCGGGTGCTTGATGAGACCTGACCTATCCTTGGAGCCTTGCCCACGGCCTCTGTACTTGACTTTTATAATTCTTGATACTCCTTTCCCCATGAGTATACGATTCCTCCAGTATATATGATCACAGCACACGAAACGAATGTTTTTTTGAAGGGAGAGATAGTCTGGGAATATCCTTTTGAAGTCCAGGAAAAAGGCAACTGTTTCTTAAAAAAAAGAGGAGAAAAGTAAGAGGGTGGGAGAAAGGGATTCTGCTCCCCAGCAAAGTGAGTGAAGAATTACAGGGCAGGCACAGCAGAGGGGGAGAGACAGGAGAAGGGAAACGGGAACAGGGGCCCCCAGAGGCCCGAGGAGGAGCTGCTGAGGGAGAGACCAAGAAGGCAAGAGGTGGCAGATTTTTAAAAATTCACGGGGAGACCTCAGCAGCTTCAGGCTTAGGCAGCCGCCTGGTTGGCTGTGCTCGAAAGAACGTGCCCTTATTGGGGAAGGGAGAAGGACAGGAGACCCTGAGAAAGAGAGACCACAGAGATGCAGATGCCAGGCTCAAATCCCAGCCTGGGCCCCCCCTACTTTTCACCTTGGTTTCCAAGTGGGTGTTCCAGCCACAGGAGGGGAAGTGTTCAGACCGAGCTCGTCTGGTGGCGGTGAGTCAGGGGCCCAGCCAGGCCCTTGCCAGCCCCGGGGCGGGGGGGAGCCTCTTGCCCACACGCCTGGCAGCAGCTGCTGGGTGTTATCAGGAGCCACAAGGCCGCAGGGGCCTGGCAGGCCATGCAAATTCCCTCCAGATGACCCACGGCCACGGGGTCCAGCTCCAGAGCCCTGTGGCTCTGCTGCTTCCATTCGATCTGGCCATCTTCTGAGTGTTTGCGATTTCAAGGTCAGCAGTGCAAGGGAGACAGGCTTGCAGGGCACGATCAGCCTAGCTGTAAAGGACTGTCACCAAACAGTTTATAACTCACCTCCCTTCGGTCGTAAGCCCTGAGAGGGCAGGAGTCCTGTTGTGGACCCCACTGCATACCCAGCACTTGACATGAAGGTTGGTATACAGGAGGTGCTCAACAACTGAATGACTTAGCATGCATTGAAATCTTCCTGCTGCCCCTGACTAGCCGTGTGACTCTGCCCAAGTCCCTTAGCCTCCCTGAGGTGCCACTTCCATCATCAGTATAATGGGATACAGCCAATAAAAGTACAGACTAGGGGCATCGTCCCCCTCCTGCTGTGAAATAAAATAGCGGCACGGGAGTGGGGTGCTGGGGGCATCCACTCTGTAGGTGTCTCTCAGATGGGGGGAGGTGCGATGGACGAGATGCTTTCATGTTCGGAAAGTCTGCAGCTTCTGTGGTAGGTAGTTCCAGGTGCGTTGTACAGATGCTACTTTTTAGGAAGACGGTGTGGTTATGTGGTTGAGGCCTCATGTTCTGGAGGCCCAATACCTGGGTTCAAATCCTGCTTCCACCCCTCGCTTCCTGTGTGATCCCGGGCAAGTCACTTGGTCTCTCTGAGCTTGTTTTCCTGTGTGTAAAATTGCGTCATCGTGAGATTTCAAGGAGATCCATCCCAGACTGACCCTGGCACAGAGTAGATGTTCCAACATGTGTAAACCATGATCACTAGTTTCCACCCCCCAACCCCGTGAAGCAGACACGACTCCCCCCCAGGGTGCAAAAGAGGAAACCAGAGCCGGCCAGGTGGGGAGGCGGGCCTGACGGTGGAACCCTAAGTAGACGCCCCTGTCCCCGAGGCCCACCACAGCTGCCAGAAATAAGGTGACGTATGGCCAGCTCTGCCTCCACCCGCTGTCCCCGGGGAGAAGTGAAACACGAACCCACCAGGGTAAGAAAGAGGAGAAGGAAGCAGCTGAGGTGAGGAGAGGCAAGTGGCCCCGAATCCTGTCAGAAGGACCGTCTAGGGCAAGGTCAAGTCCAGGTCGGTGAGAGGGTGGAGGTGGTGGGAGGATAGTGTGACAAGAACAGAGAGGGAAGTTGTTCGCATCTGGCTAGATACCTCAGCTGTGACCTCCTGTCTCTAAGGAGAGGGGTCCCTGCAAGATTTGCTTTCAAAACTCTCCTGGGAGAAAACTCATGGCCCCGATTCTTAGAAACTGCCCTCATCTCAAGACAATAAACAACTCAGCAGCTTTTTGACTTTCCAACCAGCACCCAGGGGTTGGCCTTCTGCCCGAGGTACCTTCAGCCTCTGATGAGAGCTGTCATTCTCTACACTTTCAGCCTCCCCATTTTACAGATGAGAAAACTGAGGTTCAAACGAGGCCTCGGGCCCTAGCTCAGCCATTACTAGCTCTTGGGTCCTAGTGGTTCACCAGCCAGGCCTGTTTTCCCATTCCTAAAGCAGAGGTGTTCAGGCCCCGTCTTCCCTTCCATCCTTCCTCTTCCCTTCCCTCCAGAGCAAAGGGTGTGGAATTCTAAGGCGAAGGTCACCTGATCAAGTGGTGTGGATCAGCCAACAACCCAGCCCTGAGGTCAGCCTCTGGAAGCAATTTAAGATGGCCCAGGGATCTGAGATTCCACACTCCCACAGGCAAGCAGAAGTGTTCCCTCCCACATAGGGCAGCCTCCCTTCCTGAGCAATTCTGCTCTGATTCTGTGGGTGAAGCAGCTGTGCCTTCTGCAGAGCTCCAATGCCAGGCTCATCGCAGGTCTTGGACCAGGCAGGATCCTCCAGCAGGGATTACTGTCCCAGCTTGGAACGAGCACCTTCCATGGGCCAGGCACCAGCCACCAGTAACCACGTCTCTCCCTATGCAGCAACCCTCAGTGAGGCAAACCCACACTTACCATACCCATTTTACACCCACGGAAGCTGAGGCTCAGAGAGGCACCTTGCCCAGGGTCACGCAAAAGCAGAGATTCAGACCCAACCTGGGTGGCTCCTTCAGACAGAGCCGTTCCATTTACATCAACACCAAGTGATTGGATTATGCGTCATTTTCTTTCTTTTTCATTAAAAACATTTTCCCCCTCTAGTGACTTGCGTTAACCAAGGGAGCAAGGCGGTAACCAACGGAAGCATTTACAGATAACAGGCTGTGTCATCTGGAATTTGATTTAAACTAATCCAGTTTGGGGAGGGATATAAATCAGGCCAAACTGCCCATGAGCCGATCGCTCTTGAAGCTGGGGGATTGGGTCGAGATTCTCTAGACTGTTCTCTCCCACTGTGAAGAGCTTTGAAAATGTCCATGATCATGTAAAAATGTCGTTTAAATTTAACATGTGTAAAGTAGTGAATTGGGGATACATTCACCACTGGGACAAGCTGTGTGCCATGGGGGCGGGGGGAGAGGGGGGGCGTGTCGCCCGCCCCGCAGCTGAAAGCATTTTAAGGTTGCCTTGAGAAGGCATTCATTACAGCCTCCTGGGTCTGCTCTCCCCGGACCACAGGGGCCCTCTTTGCCTCCGAGAGGACAGTCTGCCCCCAGATTGGCAGCCACGTGAAGACAGCATGTCAGGGTTCCTGCAACCACACTGTGGTTTTATGATGGAATTTGGAAGCATAAGTGGTTCATGTTCAGCCAGTCAGGAGATCTGAGGAATCTCTTATAAATGTTACCAGCAAAGGCACAGTGGCTGCCTGTGCTCTGTGACAACCGGAAAATTGGAAAAGATGGGACCTCTGACGTCTGTGTGTTGGTCACGGGTCCAGAAGTGACCCCTCTCTGCAGGCTCCCGGGGGCCCCGTGCTCAGTCCTCGTGCCTTTTCCCACTGTGCCCTGGGAGCTCCACTTGTCCTTCCAGGCCCCCTAGAAACAAGGAGACCGCCCTGTCGACAGTCTTTCCTGTCTGCACCTGCTCCTTCCTCAGACAAGTGGAATCAGCTCTCCACTGGCCTTCATTATATTGAACAACATTCATTTATTCAATAATTATTTATTAAACACCAACTATATGTACTGGGGTTAGAGCATAGAGTCAGTAGATAGATAGCATGTACAGCACATAAGAAACATGGTCCCCATGCTCCAGGAGCTTCTAATTTCATAGGGGAGAAAGGCAATCATCCACTATGAATACTACTAATCACTTAATTACAATTCTGACAAGTGTTTTGGAGAAGCCTAGGAGCTGTGAGGGCATATAAAGAATAACCTGGTCTGTTAGGGTGTGGGCTTTTTTGAGAGAATAATGTCTAAACTGAGATCTGGAGATTGGAGGTATTCGATGTCCAAACAGGGAAAAGGGGGTGTTCCAGACAGAGGGAACAAAGGGCAGGGAGGCATGGCTTGTTGAAGGAAGTGGAGGAACGGTGTGTGGTCTGTGTAGTATGTGAAGTACAAGGGGGAAGGAGGTGGTGGCAGATTATGAAGGAACTTGAAGGCCAAGTTAAGGATGATGGAGTACTCATGAGAGTGTGTGTTTGGGCGGGGGAGGTGATGTTATCCTTTTGAACCTAAGATGATCACTTTGGTTACTGTGGGGCTGAGTGGATCAGAGCAGGACACATTTGTGAGAATTAGGAGAAAGCACTCTACCCCCAAGGAAGACAGTTCTGTAGACCCATGCTTACAGAATGGAGCCTGGCCTGCTTTTCAGTGCCTACTAACTCTGAGCCAGTACCCTTGTGCAGTGAACAACCTGTACAACTGTACATAATGGCCATAGATATTGGGGAACAGAGAAATCAGAAGACTGTAGAACATTTGTTGACAAGTCTGCCTAGTCCACTATAAACACCTTCACTTCTGAGTTCTTGAGCTCCACATTCATGTTTGCAGCTCCAGTGCAGGTAGGAGATGCTCCAAATGTTTGCTAAGTAGATTTTTCTTTGGCCATTTTTTTTTTCTTCCTTTAGACTTTCTGTCGTGTTGTTCTCTTCTTCTAAAGTCGTAGTGGCTTCCTGTTCACACATACCTGTTAGGTGTTAGGAGGCACTGTGTCAGGCACTTTGCCTCTTTAGTCCTCCAAATATCTTCTCCTCTGTCCATTCGACAGAGACTAGGCCAGGGTCACACAACTAGGAAGGTGGACAGGGACCTTTCTAAATCCTTAACAGGCAGGTCATGCTGTGTGTGACTCTGTCAAGTTCTTGGGGCAGGGTGAAGGTGGGGAGCAAGGCGGCGGCATACCTTCTGGTAAGGATCCTTGAGGTTGAGTCTCTAAACCTTGAATCTTAGAATGTCAGTGTTGAAAGGGATCATCTGGGGCCTCATTTTACAGACGGGCCACCAAGGCTCAGAGAAGGGCTGGAAATGGTTCAATGTCACTGAGTTAAGTGAGAGCCAGAGCAGGACCAGGAACCAGGTCCCTTGACAGGTTGGGAAGAAAAAGATAGATATCAGGAGTAGAGATTAGAAGAGAAAGACCAAGGGAGGGATCGCCCTCTAGGGATGGTATCTAACCGTGATGGGTATCAGTGAGGTGGCCCGGGGTTAGCTCAGGACAACAGAGTCCTGGGTGACCGTGTGAAGGGGAAGAGCAGGCAGAGACAAGAGAACTTCCTCAAGGTCTGAGCAGGTCTCTAAACTGGAATCCATGTGGATCCAGCCTGGCTTTAGACTCTTTTTTAAAATTTTTCATTTAAAAATTTTTTTTTAGCTGCTTTCCAGTGTTGTGTTAGTTTCTGCTGTCCAGCAAAGTGGATCGGTTATGGGGGTGGGTGGGATGAACTGGGAGATTGGGATGGACATATATACACTATTATATGTAAAATAGATAACTCATGAGAACCTACCGGCCATAGGCTTTTCAGACAAAAAGTTGATTTCTTGTTCTGAGCCGATGGCCAGGAAAGACTTTGCTGTCAGCAGGCTGCGGACGGCTGCTCTTAGGGCGCTGGGCAAGGTCAGAGAGAAGGCCTGGTTCCTCTTCCCAGCGCCTCCAGCCCAGGTGCCCTCTGAGGGCCCCATTCCAGTTCCCAGCCGGTGCCAGCTCGGGGTTTTCCTGCTTCTGGGTCTGCATCACAGCCCCTCTTATGTCACATTGCTTCAGATCCCACTAAGCATTTGTCTGAGCTGGAAAATCCCTCAGAGCCCGCCCAGGCAGCCCGTGACCGTGACCGTAGCGGCAGGAAACTGTGACAGTGAGGCTCGCGGGGTATGAGGTTTATTCTTGGTGTGTGGTTAGGAAGGGCGGGGCTGCATGGGGGTGGAGTGGCATGGGATGGTCAGGAGAGAACAGCGAAATCCCAAAATGAGGAACCCCTCAGAGAATTTCCGGCCAGTTTTCCTTCCCCAAGTGGCCTCTGCTTCCAGCCCCCAGGACTGTCTCCCTGCATTGGGTCTTCATGGAGCCTCTTGGGGAACATCTCAAGACCCAGGGTCCAGCCCCTCTATTTTAAATAGAGCAGTGTACACGTCAGTCCCACACTCCCAATCTATCCCTCCCCACCAATGGCAACTTTATTTTAATCCACACATCCTCCTTGAGGAGCAGGTATTAATCCCGTTTTACAGATGGGGAAACTGAGCACAGTGTTGTACACCTACTCATTCATCCACTGACTCATCAGTTACTTACTGAGTCCCCACCATATTGTGGCCACTGTCCTGGGTGAGGCAGAGGGAGCCCGGAGTACAGTCCCTGCCTCAAGTGTACGCGTATATATTCTAATGGAGGATTCCAGCCATGAGCAAATAAGCCCATCAACAGGAAGGTACCTGCAGATTGGTATCAGGAGCACGCAGCGCGAGGAGATGGACCGTCAGTGGGGGTATAGTCATGGGTTTTTTTGTTTTGTTTTGTTTTTTGCGGTACGCGGGCCTCTCACTGCGGTGGCCTCTCCCGTTGCCGAGCACAGGCTCCGGACGCGCAGGCTCAGCGGCCATGGCTCACAGGCCCAGCTGCTCCGCGGCATGTGGGATCTTCCCGGACCGGGGCACGAAGCCGTGTCCCGTGCATCGGCAGGCGGACTCTCAACCACTGCGCCACCAGGGAAGCCCCTAGTCGTGCTTTTTTGTTGTTGATTTTTGGCCGCGCTGCACGGCTCGCTGGATCTTAGTTCTGCAACCAGGGATCGAACTTGGGCTCCCACAGTGAAAGCGCCAAGTTCTAACCACTGGACTGATGGGAAATTCCCTATAGTGGTGTTTTAGAAAGGATGCTGGGGGAAGGTTTTCTTCACAGGTGACATTTGAGCTAGCTTTGGATGGGTGAGAAAGAGCCCAGGGAAGGTTGATCTCAGCAGGACCAACAGTGAGAGCAAAGGCCCTGGGGTGGGAAAGGCCTGGTGGGTTAACGGGAGCTCCGGGGAGAGACTCATGTGAACAGGGGGGAGCGTGGGAGGAGGGGAGGTGGGAAAGCAGGTGGGCCTGGGTCACGGCGCCCTTCCAGACCCCAGGGAAGGGATGGAGGCATCGGGGGCTGTCAGGGGCAGAGGATGGATTTTAACCCATAAATCCAAGCCTCCGTGGCCAGCCTGGGCTCTGCCCCATTAGCCCAGGCCTCAGCCTTGACTCTGAGCTAGGCTTGGAGGAGGGGGAGAGGGGAGGCTGGCTGGGACCCCACCTCTGCTCATGGTGTGTCATAGGACAGGCAGAGCCACTCCCCGTTTCCCAGGTTTGGAGCCTGTCGGGGCTGTGGGTTCCCCACTGAACAACAGGAACAAATCTGGGGGGCATCGGACAATCAGCCCTAAGGAAGGAGCCGCTGTTCCAACCCAGGACCCTGCCTTGCCGGCTGCCCCCAGACTGCTGGGCCTTCTGCCTTCCTGCACTCACTGTTCCCTCACCATCGAGTTGGCATCGGCCCCACCTGGGTTCAAATCCTACCATCAGAGCCAGTGGGACAGTGAAGGAGTCATTTCATTGCCCCCCTGAGCCTCACTTCCCTCACCTGTGAAAGGGGCTCACACCTGTCTGCTCTCTAGGGCTGTGGGAGGACATTAAATCTGATGAGAGTGCTATTAGCAAACACGGAGAGCCTGCTCTGGGCCAAGCTTGTGCTCATTGCTCTGCGTGCGGTGTTTACCTTATTGTCATGTGCACGACATGGGGTAGGGATTGTTATGGGAGCCGGCTCTGTGGGCACACGGCCCGTGCGGTCATGCAGGGCCACGATACGCTTCCAAGGGCCCTACGGTGGGTTTTAAACTCAGCCATTGCTGTCTTGAAATTTTTAACAATTTTTTGACAAGGAACCCTGCAGTTTCATTTTGCACTGGGCCCTGCAAATTATGTAGCTAGTTCTGACTATTATGTATTCATTTATACATTCAAGAGATATTTATGGAGCCAGGCATGGCTTAAAGGCCCTGGAGAGAGAGGAGTGAACAAAACAGAATTCCCCACCTCCGTGGAGTTTACTTTGCATTACTTGGATCAGAGAGGGTAAGTTATTTGCCCAAGGTCACCCAGTGAAAAGGGGGTGCCCAAGTTACAACTCAGAGCTCTTAACCACAGTACCATTTCCCCTTCAGCCTAAGGCTGGAAAGTGTTTAACAGCACATCAGGCAAGGAAACAGCCACAGAGTTCTAAGCGCTTTAGATGTGTTAACTCATTGCAACGGCCTATTTTAGAGACAAGGAAATGGAGGTCAGAGAGGATGGGTAACTGGCCCAGAGTCACACTGCTGGTAAGGAGTAGAGCTGGAAGGGGAGCTCAAGCAGACTGTCTCTGGGCCACGCTCCTAGCCCCTCCAGCACACTGCCTTTCGAAGTCATCACTCAGGAAATGGTGGCTTTTTGTAACTCTTTTAGTCACCACCATTTTTGTTTTTGTTTCCGGAGACTCCACGCAGCCACGAGGAGTGATCCCACCCAAAGTGACCCATATTGAGGGGATTAACAAATGGATGAGCAGATCCCTTCCAACGATGGGGGTAACATCGACAGCTGCCCGCCTCCCCCCGACCCCAACTCTGACATGATTTCTCACCGGGTCCTTGACATCCAACCTTCATTGCCTTGCCTTCAGCCAGTGATGAAACCTCTCCACGTTCAGGATGTAGAAAACAGGGTCTCACCTTCCAGGAAACAGGCCGGGCTGAAGGGAGGGGGCGCTGCGGGGAGCAGTGGTTCACAGCGATGGTTATCGCTCAGTACAAGCTTTCCTTTTCCTCCCTCCGCGATGACAGGGTTTGTCCTAGGGGTGCCCTCCCCTCGAGGCTGTCACTGTTTGGAGGGTCTTGTCTCCCACGCTTAGGCTGATTTGAGGAACTGATCAGTCTGGCAGACCTGAAGCCCTGGGTGATTTCTGGGGGTCTGCCCAGACTCCCCACTCTCCTCACTGGTGTGTGACATGCTCTGTCATTCATTCATTCCTCAGCAAGTAGTTACTGAGTACCTGCTATGCGTCGGGTACTCTTCTAGGAACTGGGGATACAGCAGAGAGTAAAGCAGACAGAAATGCCTGCCCTCAGGGAGCTTATATTCTAGGCCAGGATATTGCCAACAGGGCCTTCTTTGGATTGGAGGGCAGACTTGGGGAATTCTCCCTTCTTGGGCACTGGGTATTTTTTCACGCTTATAAATATTATCAAGTTTTGTCTAGGACACAGTTAGGGTACTTTTTGTTTCAGGTAGGAGAGTAAATCCGGCTCCTGTTACTCCATTTTTGCCAGAATCAGAAGTTTTTCCTTATGAGAAAGCCTCTAGGCCTGGGAGGGGCAGGACTTAAAAGCTCATCTGTTATTTATACCTTCATGTGAATGAGTTTCTGAGCTCCTTTCTGAAGCATTGTGGTTATAGGAAGTGAAGAACCGAAAGACGTTAAATTAGAATATAGGACTTAGGAGATAAATCCAGCAAGTTCTCATACAGCCATAATTTCATTTGAATTCATCATCATCTTGCAAATCTGCCAACAAGTCAGGTGCTTCTATGTTCATTTTGCGATGAGGAAGGTGAAGCTGGGAGAGCTTAAATGACTAGCTCAGTCACACAGCTAGTTAAGACTCACAGCTACTAACTTCTGTCCTCGAGCTCCTTCTAACACACTGTGGGTCAGGGGTCACCATGGGGAGGGGAGAGGGCAAAGGGCATCTGTGATCCCCAACACTTGTGCTGATTTGGTTATTTCCCATAACTTCTGCCTCAGCTTCCTAGGGGCGTAAGTCAGCACAGCTCGTGTTCCCTGAGCAGCAGCTACAGCTTAGAAAGACAGAAAGAGAAATCAGACCAGAATGTCACTTCCACGAGGGCAGGGGCCACATCCGTTTGGTTTACCCCTAGGGCCCCCATGCCTAGAACAGCACCTGACCCCTAGTAAGTTTTGGAGGACTATTTGTCAAACAACAGAACACGACGGAATGGATTTGGGGAATAAACAGACCATGAGGAACACCTGCCTCAGTTGCCTTATCAGTAAAATGGAGACAAGTCTCTGCCTTTTAATGCTGTTTTGATTTTGTTGATGTATTGTATGCTAATGAGGGCAGGGGATTTTGTCTGTTTCACTTCCACACTGCTGTGTCCCCAGCATCTAAAACAGTGCCTGTCTCGTAGTAGGTGCTTAAGAAATATTTGCTGGGTGAACAGGTGAGAGTGAAATATCCAGGTTTCGGTGAATGTGTAGCGCCGGGGTTAAGAGCAAGGAATTTGAAGTCAGAGCTGAGTTTGACTCCTGGCTCTGCCACTTACTAGCTATATGACCTGGAAGATGCCTGTGAACCTCAGTTTCCCCATTGCTTACACTAAGGAGTGTCATCGTCTCTACATCCAGGTGTTCTGAGGATTAAGTGAGGTTGTGCCAATAAAGTTCTGAGCATAGCTTAAGGAGCAAAGAAAATGCTGCAAAGTTATGAAGTTCTCGCATGTCTAAGAGTGAGGGTGCATTTTAAAAAAATATTTAAAACAGTTTTTAAAAATTGAAATGTAGTTGACGTACAATAGCTTGTTAGTTTCAGGTATTTTACATAATGATTTGATATTTGCATACTTCATGGAATGATCACCACGAGTGGTCTAGTAACCATCTGTCCTCATACAAAGTTATTACAATGTTATTGACCATATTTCTTATGCTGTATATTATATCCCCATGACTTATTCATTATATAACTGGAGGTTTTTATCATTTAATCCCCTTCACCTATTTCCCCCACCCCTGAACCCCTCCCTTCTGGCAACCACCTGTTTGTTCTCTGCATCTATGGGCCTGGTTTTTTTTTTAACTTTTTATTTTATATTGGAGTATAGCCAATTAACAATGTTGTGACAGTTTCAGGTGCACAGCTAAGCGCATGAGTCTGTTTTGAGGGTGCACTTTTTAAGGGTTGTTTTTCTCCAAAAGGACTTTTATCCCTTGGACTCCTCCCAAAGACCCCAGAGGTGGTTCTCCTGAAAGATGAGGCTGCATGGAAAACAAATTCCTATCAAATCTCCATTGACATTTTAGGTGCTCCTCAAGCCCGCAGGGCAGGGCCCCATCCTGCCTTACGCTGGCTTGATCCTGACGCAGCCAGATTCACCGTGGGGTCACCAGGCTCTGCTCGACTGCCCTGGTCTTCTGCAGCCCTTTGAAGTTGGGCTGTGTCTTTTCTTGTCTCGTGGTTGGCTGGGCCTCAAAGCTCACAAGCAGGCCGTTCCGCACCAGGGTGCAATGGGTGCTCGAGAGATCTCCAGCAGAGATAGGGAGTGAAATCTAGTCCTCCAGCAAAGACAGCTGCAGATAAAGTGACCACCCCGGGCTCTGCCATCCCCACGGAAGCCCTTCAACCCTCATCGATGGATCCAGTCCAAGTCTGGGTCTTGGCCCACTCACAGGCCAGAGTTCTCGGTCTTTCTGGTCTTAATTCTTTGGGCCTGTAGACGCCATAAGTGTAGGTCAATTTTTGGTTTAGCAACTTCAGTCATGATCAAGGGAAGATTCTGTGGCTTTGAAAAGAATGACCAATGAGGCTGACCTTCCTCTGGACTGCAAGGGTGAGGGAGCAGTTCAGAAGAGTAAATAGGGAGGCCTCTGACACCAAGGGGGTGGGAAGATGCAGAAGATGAAGTAGGTAGGGTGCTGGACACAGAGAAAGCTCTCAAGTCCTGAAAACAATTATTGCGCGAGTTTGAGAATAAGGAGGTTCCAGGCCGAAGTGTCCATATCTTTCTTTTGATGTTCAAAAGTCCTACCCATCTTTAAGGCTCATTCACAACCCACTTATTTGGAGAATTTTATGGAGCTTAAATTTCTCCCAGCCTCACTACTACATGGCTCTCCTCCCCTTCTGCTCTGCTCCACTGCAAGCTCTCCTTAAACACATGTATATGGGTGTGTCTGTAACTAGCTTGTGTGCTTTTGTTCATTCATTCAGAAACAGGCAGTATAGTCCAATGGTTAAGAGTGCACGTGGGAACCGGGTAGCTGGAGGTCGCTCTGACAGTTACTACCTGTGTGAGTCCAGCAAGTTACCCACTTTTTCTCTCTGCCTCAGTCTTCTCATCTCTAAAGTGGGCATAATAGTACCGACGTCATCAGGCTGGGTGATGGTTAGCTAAATGACTACCTACAAAGCATTCAGAACAGTGCCTGGCACATAGTAAGTACTCAATAAATAAGATATCGTTCTTATCCTTTTCAGCAAACATTTATTAAGCATCTCACAATGCCGCGTGTATAACTATTACTGGGCTCGTGGAGATAAAGGATATGCCTGCCTTCCTGAACTGTCACTTCAGACTCCACACCAACCTTTGGTAATTTCTCTTCTTTATCGGCAGGAAAATGTTTACTGATAAATTCATGAAAGCAGGACAATTATTCCTTCTCTGATCAGAGCTGGAACTGCCCAGGGTTACTTTTGTCTTGTGTGCATTGTCTTAAGGACCAGAGGGTTTACAAAGAGCTCTACCACTCACACACAAAGTTATTTCTCCTCCCCTGAGGCTCAGTTTCCTCAACAGTAAGATGGGAAGTGGGTGGTAACTTCTGCCTTTTAGGGTTTGCAGAGCAAAAACAAATGAGGCAAAGCTCACGGAGGCATCCCGGAGCCCCAAATGCCTTGCATAGGATAACAGTGAGGGCAGCCTCTCACAGCCCCAGTCAGAGTTTCCTAGGAGGGCAGGGCCAGCTTCTTGGTCCCTGACAGGATAACACACACTAGGGCCAAGTGCAGGGTCTCTGTCACTTCATTAACAAACAGTTCACAGAGCAGACCCAGTGAGAGTCAGAACTATCATGATTGTAAGCTGCAGAAGCTCCTCTCCAACAGCTTAGGCAAAAATAGAAATGTGGGGTGATGACTCTGGGGGTAACTGGTGTGTGCACAGGAAAAGCAGAAGTGCAGGCAAGGCCTCAGGGCAGCTGAGGGGTTCACTCATGTGTTCTCTTGCTGGCTGTCTCTACCATCTTATCTCTTCTCTCTCTCTGCCTGTCAGCTCTGTTCCCTCAAACCAGCTCCCTCTATGTGACAGGAAACATGGCCATCAAGAACATCCTGTTTCCTTAGAGAGAAACTGAATTTTCTTCCCTAGATCCAAACCAAAAATGAAAAAAAAAAAAATCTCATGGAAAGATTCTGATTGGCTCACCTTGGGTCATGTGTTTCTTCCCGGGATCAATCAGCTATAGGGGGTGGAGGGCAGCAAGGGGAGACGGAGTTGCACAGCACAGACACAGACACTAGGGGCCTACCCAGCTATCAGGATCCCAGTCGGGAAACCTCCACTTCAGCCCCTGAGAATGTCTGAGGCTGTCCTCTTACCACACTTAGCACTTTGACTGTGCCCTGACCTGAATGCATGTCATTTCCCCCAGTAGATTATAAGCTCCACAAGAACAAAAATGATATTGGATACTCCTTTTTCTCTCTTCCCTCTCACACATAGGATGGCAACCTTAAGCACACTGCTACTCACATGGTCATGGAATGTCCCAGATAAGAGATCACAGAACTAAGGCACAGAGACAGAAAGCAATTTGCCCAAGGTAACACAGCTCAAAGTAGATGCCAGGTCACCTGCCCTGCGATTTCTGATAGCTTTCTCTCTCTCCTAGGGTTAAAGGCTCCAATCCTCATTCTTACAAGCTCAGTCACTTCCTCCCTCTCCAGGCTTATCTCATACACTCTATAGATCTTCAAGGTGGTTATTATTTTTATTGCTGTCCCTATCGTCGCCAGAGGCACCCACACTGATCCACTTCCCTCTCATTAGAGATAAAGGAATTTCTGACTCTGCATTCCAGCCAGGGGTAACTTCTTTCTCAAAGCTGCCTCACCACCCCCTACCTTCAGAGCTTTTGCGCTTGGAATTTCCTCTGCCTGGAACACACTTTGCTAGGGCTGCTGTAACAAAGGACCGCAAACTGGGTGACTTAGACAACAGAAATGTATGGTCTCTAGTTCTGGATGCTGGAAGTCTGAGATCAAGGTGTCAGCAGGGTTGGTCCCTTCTGTTCCAGTCCTGTCCCCCAGCTTCGGGTGACTTGCTGGCCATCTTTTATTCCTTGGCCTGTAGATTCCTCCCTCTGATCTCTGCCGTTATCTTCACATGGCATCCTCCCTGTGTCATACCTGTCTCCATGTCCAAATGTCCCCTTTTGATAAGGACATCAGTCACATCGGATGAGGGCCCACCCTCATGACCTCATGTTAACTTGATTACCTCTGTGAAGACCCCTGTTTCCAAATTAGGTCACATTCTGAGGTGTTGGGATGTTAGAACCCGAACCTCTCTTTGGGGGGGGGACACAATATAACCCATAACAAACACCATTTTTCACCCCCTTCCCACACAACAAGACATCCTCCTTATCCGTCCCATCTCAGGCGAGCCTTCTCTGAACACCGCAGACCTCACCCGGCCCTGCTGTCTGCCCTCATGTGTTCTTCCTTCCTATTTGTTGTGGATGGCTGGTATCTGCTTGTGTTGTGATCTGGTCAGTACTTGTGTCTCCCTCAGATGCTCCTCTTCGTGGGGGCAGGAGCATGACTGTGCTGTGCACCACTGCAGCCCCAAAGCCCAGAACCTGACTGTCAGTAAAGGGTATCAGTAAATGCCCATGGCCTGAATGAATGAACGATAGAGAGGTTAAGCTTCACTAATCACAAAAGCAAAGAGAAGTTTCTAAGCAAGGCCCTCAGAGTCAGAGAGATTAGTATTTCCTCTGGAGAGAAAGAATTTGCTCCAGAATCCACCAAGGGCCAAAATCCTGCCCTCACCTCTTGACTAATGGTCATGGCCTCTCCCTCCTACCCCACCATCCTGGGAGAATCCACTCAGCATAGCTTTGCAGGGAAGGCCTCAGGAACCTCGGGGAAGCTGGAGGTGAGTCAGAAAGGCTGGTTAAGTGAACAGCTCTGAAACCTGACCCTTGGCATGGAGCTTGGGGGAGGCGGGTTCACAGAAGGTAACAGCGCTTGCTTTAAAATTCAAGGGGCCCGAGGGAGCATCATCTTGCAGAAAAGCACTCTAGTTGGTAAGGGGCCAAGTGTGGCCCAAGCTCCAGGTACCCGGGGTTGCTCTCCCACCACTGCCTGACAGCATGGATGTTGTTGGGTCCAGCCCTCCCCGCGGGGCTCTCCTGCACTCACCTGTGTAGGAGATGCAGCTTTAACCTTTGTGGCCTCTACTCTCCCTTGTGTGGGTGGAGAGACCAGGTGGATAGTCGAGAGACCTTCATCTGGCTCAATTGAAGCAACTCGAACTGCCAACCCATAAAGGAATTCCAGCCCCCGGGCTTCCCAGGACCCCTGGGGAACACCTCATAGGCAGTAGAATCCCAAAGGGAAAAAGGAAGGCCTCCCTAAACCTAGCTCAGGACGAGGGCCAAGCTGGAAAAAGTGACTTGCAGGCCAGTCACCACGTTTTTCCCCAGTGAAAGGCTGACTCATTGCAACAGGCCTGGACTGGCTGGGACTCGAGCCGGTGGCTTGGAACATGCCTGGGCAGTGAACGCCTTGTCTAAAGGCTGGGTGGTGAGAAGCTGCGGGTCAGGGGAGCTGAGGCCGCGGCCCTGGGGAGCACCCACACGCAGCCTGGGAGCCCGAGGGAAGCAGGGGGAGGGGGGTCCCTAGTTTCCCTCCCCCTCAGACTCTTGGGGGCCTGGCATAGCACAGCAGGAGCTGGGTGAGGTCTGGAGGGGCCCTAAGACCCCAGGGGAATTAAGTCCTAATGTCCTAAGACATACGTGTTATGGTGTTTCCTGCCCATAGGACATGCAAACAGAAAACAACACTAAACTTAAATGTAGAGAAAACGAATAAGGTCTTGGTTTGCTTCATGAGCATTCATCCCCAGGCTTTCCTTTGAAATATCAAAGTGGAATTATTTTCCAGCAAGGGGGAAGATGGAAGGGAACTGGGCTGCTTTCCTAGTGCCCTGGGCACACGCTCAGTCTGCCCTTGGGGTGGTTTGGCGTGATGCAGAGTGCGGAGTTTGACTCCGATGGGCCCCCCAGACACTCTTCCCTCCTCATGCCACTGTCCATGTTGATATCCAGGGCTTTTCGGCAAGGACTTTTGAGCCATGCGTTGGTTTAAATCCTGGCTGTGCCGTCTGCTTGCTGTGTGACCTTGGGTAAGTCACTTGACCTCAAGGGACTAAATTTCTGTACATGTCAAATGGAAAGTACACAGGATAAATGCATGCATAGTGCCTAGCGCGGCACATAGCATGGAGTCTGGCTTATATACAAGATCTCTTTCAGCTTCTCCATTTATGCCCTACCAAGCTGCTTTTTAGGAAAAAATGGTGTCAGTCATTCACACTTTAGTGTGAATAAGCCCCTGTCAGTGTCATTCCTTCTTTTCATTTATTTACTCAACAAATGCCAGGTACCTGCCTGGTACCTCATTGGAGCGAGGGGCTACTACTCTAAGTACAGATTTTTCTTTTTATCCTCACAACAGTCTCTGCAAGATCACTAATATCCCCATTTGGTGGTGGAGGAAACTGAGACTCAGGGGGGTGAAAGAACGTTCTCAAGCTCAGACAGCAGAGCCTTGTTCATTCAGGAAACATTGACTGAATTTCTGCCCTGTCTCAGAATGGGGACTAGGGGCACAGCAGGCAGTGAGTCACGCCCCCATCTTAAGACCCTCATAGGCTACTGGCTGTATTTGCACATTTCTGTCATCACTCTAATTGTTAAAGTCCCTAAAAACCTTGTGCATGTGGTCAGGGAGCGCCTTCCCCTTCCCTCCAATTGCCTGTCACAGGGAGTTGCCTTCTTCCTAGTGTGTAGGACTGGCCCTGCCCAAGGCTGAGCTGCCAGATCAAGAAAGCCTCCTGCCTTTTCTTTCCACATCATTTTCTGGGGCTCCGTTGAGTAGATTTCCAAGACTACTTCAGAATTCCGTTCTTCTCCCTTCTTTTGCACTTCATGAAATAATATATATTACAGAAATAACACATGTTCATTGTAAAAGAGAGAGAGAGACAGAAGAAAATAAAATAAAGAAAAGCAAAAATTTTCAAAGTAACAGTAACTCCAAGTCGTGCTGAGACGGTTAAAATTTTGTGGTATTGTCTGCCAGACCTTTCTCTTATGCAATTAGAATATAATTAATAGTGATAATGATAACACTAATTTTAACTAACCCTGACTTGAAGCTTCCTCTGTACCAGATACCGTTCTAAGCACCTTAAAAATTTTAACTCATTTATTCCTCACAATAGCTCAGTGAGCTGATTATTACTGCCCTCATTTTACAGGTGTGGAAATTGAGGCAGAGAGAGAGAACATTTAAAAGGGTACATATTACTCTCTTGTTTTAAAATGGGAGCATTCTGAAAGCACTGTTTTGTGACCTACTTTTCTCCCCTTAACAATTAGAAATTTACCTTCTCAATTGTACTTTTCATGACTCTTTAGCATTCCAACCTTCATGCACACCATGAATTATTCAACCAGTGTCCTGTAGGCCACTTTTCTGATTTTCAAGGTTTTTTTTAACTATGAATGACACAGAGATGTCCATCTTTGTAGCTTAATCTTTTTTTTTTTTTTTGCGGTACACGGGCCTCTCACTGTCGCGGCCTCTCCCGTTGCGGAGAACAGGCTCTGGATGTGCAGGCCCAGAGGCCATGGATCACGGGCCCAGCCGCTCCACGGCATGTGGGATCCTCCCAGACCGGGGCACGAACCCGCGTCCCCTGCATCAGCAGGCGGACTCTCAACCACTGTGCCACCAGGGGAGCCCTGTAGCTTAGTCTTTGAAAACTTGATGAATCCCTCCCTGTGATAACTCCTGGAAGTGGAATCACCTCGTCTCGAGACATACCTGTTCCAAGGCTTCTGGCGCCCCTTGCAAGTTTTCTCCCAGAGCAGTAAGACTCCTGGGAGGCTAAAGGGATGTGAACCGTCATAGCCCCATGGAGGACAGCTTTGGTGATACCCATCAGAATGACAGATGCTCATGCTATGACCCAGCAGTCCCTCTTCTGGGAGTTTATCCCATAAATATCATTATACACATACAAAGTGACATCCATATGTTACAATTAGTCATTGCAGCCCTGTTGGTAATAGTGAAGGGTCAGAAGTAACCCAAATGTCCGTAATAAGGAACTGATCAAGTAAATGACAGTATATCTATACAGTGAAATCATATGCAGTTGTAAAAAGAATTCCAAGCCTTTCTATGTATTCATGGGAATAGCTCCCCAAGATATCATAGGTTAAAAATAAGTGCAGGCTACTTACAATAGCCAGGACATGGAAGCAACCTAAGTGTCCGTGGACAGATGAATGGATAAAGAAGATGTGGCACATATATACAATGGAATATTACTCAGCCATAAAAAGAAACGAAATTGAGTTATTTGTAGTGAGGTGGATGGACCTAGAGTCTGTCATACAGAATGAAGTAGGTCAGAAAGAGAAAAACAAATACCATATGCTAACACATATATATGGAATCTTAAAAAAAAAATGTTCTGAAGAACCTAGGGGCAGGACAGGAATAAAGACACAGACGTAGAGAATGGACTTGAGGACACGGGGAGGGGGAAGGGTAAGCTGAGACGAAGTGAGAGAGTGGCATTGACATACATACACTACCAAATGTAAAATAGATGGCTAGTGGGAAGCAGCCGCATGGCACAGGGAGATCAGCTCGGTGCTTTGTGACCACCTAGAGGGGTGGGATGGGGGGGTGGGAGGGAGACACAAGAGGGAGGAGATATGGGGATATATGTATACGTATAGCTGATTCACTTTTTTATACAGCAGCAACTAACACAACAATGTAAAGCAATTATACTCCAATAAAGATGTTAAAAAAAAAAGTGCAGGGAGAGACAAATTAAAGGTATGGGTCTATCAGATACAAACTACTATGTATAAAATAGATAAGCAACAAGGATATTTTGTATAGCACAGGGAATTATAGCTATTATCCTATAATAACTTATAATGGAGTATAATCTGCAAAAATGCTGAATCACTATGCTGTACACCTGAAAATAATATAATATTATAAATCAACTATACTTCAATTTAAAAAATGTGTGCAGAATGATGTAAATAGCATGCTATTTTTGTAGGAAAAAAGGAGGCAAGTGATAGCCCTCATTTGTAGTTGCATGTATAAACACTGATAAGCTCTAACATAAGTTAAAACAGTACCTACCTGCCTATTTACGGTGATTTTGGCTGGGCCAGAGAGATCAAGATTAAAGAGAACGAAACAAGACAGGAGAACAGTTTTTTTCACTGATCACTTTTTGTGCTTTCAGATTCTGAAACTATGCTGTACGTCTATTCAGAAAATTCTAGCTCTTAAAATTTCCCTTCCGGTATTGTTAAATTTTTTTTAGGTATGATAACGCTATTGTAGTAATTTTTTAATGGCATACTTGCTTTTGAGAGATAGTGAAATATTTACAAATGAAATTATATAATGTCCCGATTCCCTTCAAAATAATATTTGAATGGAGGAAGCAGGATAGTATATATATTACAGATGAAAGTGATTGGACATGAATTGATGACTGTTCAAGCTGAAAAGCTGATACGTAGAGGATTCATTATGCTCTTCTGTTTACTTAAAGAAAGAATTTATTGAGGTGAAATTCACATAAAATCAAGCACCTTAAAGTGAACAGTTCAGCGGCATTTAGTACATTCACAGCGTTGTGCAACCACCACCTCTGTCTAGTTCCAAAACGTTTCCATCGCTTCAAATTAAAACCCTGTACCATTAAGCAATTTCCCCCCATTTCTCCATCCTTCCAGCTCCTGGCAGCCATCTGTCTGTGTCCTGTCACTTATCTATTGTGGACTTATCTATTCTTGATATCTCCTATAAATGGACTCATAGTATTTGTGACTTTTTTGTCTGGCTTCTTTTACTGAGCATCATGTTTTTGAGGTTCGTCCATGTCGTAGTTTGTGTCATGCTACGTATACACACTGTAGTGTAGAGCGTGTAGTACTGCATTTCTTTTTAGTCCTTCGCGTGTATATACCGCATCACGTTTATCCGTTCATCCGTTGACGAACGTTTGGGCTGTTTCCACTTTTGGGCTATTGCGAATAGTGCTGTGAGGAGCGAGCTTGTACGTGTCCTTGTCCGGGTACCTGTTTTCAGTTTTCTGGAGCGTATACCTAGGAGCACAACTGCAGTTATACGGTCATTCTATGTTTAACTCTTTGACGCGTCACTCAGCTGTCCTCCCCAGCAGCCGAACCATCTTACGTTCCCACCAGCAATGTAGGAAGGCTCCAATTTCTCCACATCCTCGTTAACATGTTTTTTCTTTATCGTAGCCATCGTGGTGGGTGTGAAGTGGCATCTCATTGTGGTTGTGATTTGCATTTCCCTGATGACTAATGATGTTGAGCATCTCCTCGTGTGCTTCTTGGCCGTTTGTACGTCTTCTTTGGAGAAATGTCTGTTCGAGTCCTCTGCCCATTTTAAAATTCAGTCATTTGTCTTTCTGTTGTTTCTGTCTACTTTCTTATATGTCTTAAATTCTCCACAGTAAAAAAAAAAAGGTACAAAAATATTAGACATTTTATTAACAACTTTAAGAAACACACATCTCCCCTCCCCCCGCCCCCCCCTCCAGGAAAAGTAGTAGTTTTCCCTCCTTTTTCCCCCAGTTGAATTCCCCAGAGATCCCTACCTCCATATACCATAATGTGGTTTCCAAAAAAACCGTATTTGCTCTTCAAACAAATAAATAAGCACAGGTGTCTTCCCTTTCACCCTCTTACAGGTAGGTGCAGGGTGGAACAGCAGGGCTCTCAGGAGTAGCCGGGGCTGGCTGTCCCCATCACTTTGGCCACAGCCTGAGGCCAAGCCCCCACCTACCTAGCAGGCTGGTGACTCATTCCCTGAGGGCCCCGTGTAGAGCGGAAGAAACCTCCTGGGCCCCAATCCAGCCACATCACAAGACTGGATGGACCAGCGTGTCGGTGGCTTGCATAGCCAATGGGAGAGGCTTCACCCAGCTCATGTTCTGCTGTGGCAGTCGGGCCAGACAGATGGCTTGGGATAAATGGGGGGGGGGTGTTGCCGAAGGGGGGATTTGGCTTTGAGTGGCCTCAGCCTCCCTCTGGAACCCGGAGGAAGAGGTAGGTGAGGTGAAGGCCATGCCTGAGGAACGGGCTGTAGTTTGGTGCCTTCCAAACATTCTGTGATGTTTTTTAGCAATGGAATTCTTGCTTAAACAAACCTTTACGATATTTAGGACAGAGAAACAGGAAGCTGCTGCAGCTAAAGAGGGGGTGAGAAGCCCAGAGCCTGCCCTCCCTCCATGCCATGTGCACTCTGGGGAGTTCTGGGTCTCTGGGGAACATGCCGGTCCCGTTAACACAGAGTCTTTATATGCAACCACTTGGGAACTCAGCGCGGTCTGTCTCTTGGAGCCTCGAAGGGGCTCCAGAGGCCTGAGGAGAAACCTGGCAGCCCGGCAAGCTCCAGCCTGAGATTCTGACCCCCCTTCCACACAGAGAAGAGACCTCTTGCTTAACCGCTCACCAGCCACGTACTGGGGAGCTGACCAAGGGCTGTAGAGATGGGCCAGGGTGTGCGTGGGCTACAGGAACCTGCAAGGGACAGAAGGAGCTGCAGTGGCCTGGTCTCCAAGCCTTCCAGCCTCCATTCCAGCAAGAGAGCTGGGAACTCGGTCCCAGCCTCCCTCCCTCCGTCCAGCAGAAGTGCCTCATCCCAAGTGGTCCATGGGTAACTACTGTCCCAGGCCCCTCTACCTGCCCCTCTCCTAACCTTAAGAGAGATGTGGGGGAAGGAGTGGCCCCTCCTCCCACCCCAGAACATTTGACATAGAATTTCCTCAAACCCAGATTCTGGTTCTCAGCGTAGTCAACCTAAGTGCCCAGCCCGCCCCAAGCTCCAGTAGTCCGTCAGGGTTAGTTCTTTAATTAGAGAATGGGCCCATTTTTGGCTGCAGGATGGTATGTGGGGACATTTGTCAGGAAGCAAATAAAGAGTCGGGCGAATAACTTTACCCTGAGCTTCAGTTATCTCCTCTGCCCACTGGGGATCATAGTACCTATTCCACGGGGCTATTTTGAGGATTAAATGAGATAATGCATGCCCAAGCCCAACATCACAGCAGCTCAGTTTAGAAGCAGTTCTGTACCAGAGAAAGGGCCTAGCTCTGTCCTTCACACGATGTGTAACCTCTGATGAGGCTCAGATTTCTCCTCTCTGAGCTCCAGTTTTTTCACCTCTTATTAAATACCTACCCTTCTCCGTTGCTATAGGAAGTAGAGATAAGTCACATAAACTGCTTCATATAGTGCCTGGCATAGGGAGAGTACTCAAAATATGGTAGTAACTGAGGCAATTATTATACTTTTACTATTATTATTTTTATGATTACCATTACTATTATTTAACAGGAAGGGCAATGGGGTTTTGTAGTTAAGCGCGTAGACTCTGGAGCCAAATTGCCAAAATTTAAATTCCAATTCGCCACCGGAGCTGTGTGGCTTTAGGCAAGTTACTTAGCCTCTCCTTGCCTACATTTTGTTAACCATATAAGGAGAATAATAATTAAACCTACCTCATGGAGTTGCTGTGAAAATTAAGTTTTTGTATATGGAGTGCTTTGAAGAGTGCCTGGCAAATAATAAGTGCTACAAACTGCTGCTAGTAATAGTAGTATTGGTATGACTACTACTATGCACAACCAGATTCTGAAAGCCTTCCCCTTGGATCCAATTAAGAAGAGGCAGAAACCAACATGTTCACCATTCCACTAATGGTTTAGTGACTCAGAAGCTGTGTGACCTTGGGCCAGTTAACTCCCCTCTCTGAGCGTGCCTTTATCTATTTCCAAAATGTAAATTATACTAGTACCCGTAATGGTCCTTCTAGGTTGTTAGGCTTCATTAATGAGCCATGACCCGTGGGAAGCTTCTAGCTTCTAGTTAATTAGGCTCTTTTTCCAACGCCCTGCCTAAATCCAGCTCCACCCCGCCCCCCCCCCAGCAAGCCTTCCCTCCCCCCCCAACCCCGGGAGAGCGCTCGGATTCCCTCCCGCGGGGCGCGAAGGGGGGCTGCCCGGCGCCCGATGCCAGGTCCTATTCTGGGGGCCGAGCGAGCCCGCGGCCGTGCCAAGCTTCCCCGGGGATCAGGTTTCTGCTGACGCGGTGCCAGGCACGTCTGCTTCCAGGAACCGGCAGCCGCATTTAGCCGCGGGCCGCACATGAAAGGGCTGCAGTCGGAAACGTGACGTTGTGTCAACAGGCGAGGCAGGTCAGCGCTGGGTGAGACCATCCCGGCTGGCCGGAGGCTCACGCCCTGTCTGAAGGCGGCTGGATCGCAAGTGTCCGCTCCCCCTACCTCGGGCCACCTCTCCTCGGCCCCAAAGCCAGCGCTTCGGCCCCTCCCACTCACACACACCCCTTGGTTAACAGAGGTCCTATTTGTCCCCAAGGGGCCAGAGACTGGGGTGCGAACCCCTCCTCCACATCTCCCTCCGAACCACTTGGAACCTGCTGGAACCGACCTAGAAAGAAGATCAAGGGCAAACTGGAAGCAGAAGAGGAGGCAGAGGGAGGGCTGCTGCTTTGAGGGGTGCTCCACAGGCTCCAGTCGTGGGATTCTGGGCTGAGGCTGTGTGGAACCCCCAAACCCTTTTCAGTTCAGGGTGCGGTACCACTTCCCTCTGTCTCCACAGCTACTCCTTGAGTCACGGCCCAGGGAGGAGAGGGGGGGCAGGCCAAAAGAGCCTGGCCTCGATTCCAACCCAGTGCTCCATCCCCAGGATACCCTTGATTTGTTTAGGTTTTTTACCCATAAAGTCTAGCCAGAAAAGCTTAGCAATTCATGGAGGAATTCAGCAGCTTAACAGGCAGGAGACCCTGAGGGCCAGGCCCTAAGCTGCTGGGAGAAAGACGGCCTTACCCATGGCTGTCTGCCTGCTGTAGGACATGTGAGGAGGGCTCAGAAGCCTTTCTTATTGAACCACAAATAGGTGTGGAGGGGGCGATGCCAGACTACCAGTTCATTGATAAGACCACCAGCTCATCTCCTGACTCCTGGTCCAGGGCTCCTCCCAGGACACCAGGCTGCCTGCGGGCACCTCACACAAGCCAGGCGATGCTCACTGTCGCCTGCTGGCTCATCAGCAGAGAGGGAAGGTGACATTTGAAGCAAACAGACACGAAGGGCAGGTGGTGTCTCTGCCTGGCTGAGAACTCCCTGGGGGCAGTTTCCCTGCATGGGCTCCAGACAGCCAGAGGGTTCTGGAAAGTGCTTTGGGATCTGGAGCGTGGCAGCCAGGCGCTGGCCATCAGGAAACATCAGGACACCTCTGAGACGGAGAAGGGGACAGGCAGAAACGCTCACTCAACCGGGTCATTTCCCACTTCTTTTCCCATGGAATTTTTTTTTTTTTCATAAGAGCGCTTGACTAAGGAACACCAATATTCATTCACGCACAAACACACCCAATGAGAGGAAGTCCAGGAAGGATGTAGAAACTAATCATGGAATGTTGCTTTCAGAGGCAATTGGACAGGATATGGCAAACCCATTAGACCATGCTAGACTCGAAAAAGTCGCCTTGGTAGAGGTGCTATCCCCAGCAGCAATTATTATTGCATCATAATCATTAAATCTTCCCTCTGTGCTCCCCCCCTCCAGCAAGCTCCCCAGACACTGAGGCCCATGATTTCGTACTTTGATTTTCTGTCAAGTTTTAAGGACCATGACAAAAGCAGACTGGGGGAAAAAATAGGCTTTTTGCTTAACTCTGGAAAGAGGCACAGGCCAATAGTAAGCCTCTGGCAAAGGTTAGTCTAAGAAAACAGTTGAACAAATATTTACCTACGAAATTGACTAAGCTGATTCTGTGTGAATACAGGCATGGGAAAAGCTGAATGAAATCACACCAAGATTAACTAGTTGTTGCTTTCAGCCAGGAGGGGAGGGCAGAAGGAGAAGGCCATATCACACCCTTCAGAGTTCTTTTAAAAATGCGGGAGACCATCTTTCTCTTCCACAGGAAAAGGATTATTTTATTAAGTATTTTAAAACAACTAGTTAACATTGACTCATAGATAAAAATATTTACAATCTCCCACCTTCAGGAAGGCTCCAAAATATAGACACTGTACCTCTCCCTAGAGAAAAAAAAATTATTCTCTTCAAAAACAGGAATACATTCATTTGTTCTCACTTTTGTAGATCAAGTAATTATACAAATAAACATCTGAAACATTTTCCTTTTTAATATATTTATATAATATATATTTATAACAGTTTTACAAATAAAGGCAACGACTTTAATACCAAAATAAAAACAGGAAAAGAAAAAGTTAAAACACGATCAGTGACCAAGCATAGTGCATTTCAAAAAGCTGGTGCAGGGCGAGCTGGACAAGTCAGAAGAGTACTCTGGACCAAAAATAAAACTTCTTTGAAGAAGACAGAATCCTTTTTAGCAATAAGGACACTCCATACGCCGTCGGGCGAGGGGAATTAGCCTGCAGAGAGGATGCTGCTTTGCCAGGGTTGGTTAGGCCTTTAAGAAGCTAAGCTTGGTTAAAAGGAGTTTTAGGATAGAGCTGAGAGCGGAGTCTGGCTTTGCTTGTTGAAACTGCAATTTGTTACTCAGCTTTTGCGCGCTCTGGGGTGCTTGGAACTTAGGCACCTGCATCTCTCAGAGCCTGGTTTGGTTCCCTGGACAGAGAAACTGTTTCTAGGTGAGACTAGAAACAGGTGCCAGAGGCCCGGGGGACCCCTCCCGCCTCCCCTGGCAGCTGGGCTTGTACCAGGGTGCCCTTTTCAGGTCATTAGTAAGCGAATCACTTTGAAAGCCTGAGTAGGGAACTACGTTCTCTTTACTCACCCGAGGCAGGGGTGGAGAGCAGACCTGCGGAAATCTCCCCAGACCACTACCGTGCTATGCCAGTGTCTGCTACCTCACCACTTTGCAGAAAGCTGTCTGGCTGCCCTGTCCCCGTGTGGTGAGTCACGGAGACAATAAAAGGGAGCAGGGTGGGGTCATAAGAGCTGGCTGGGAACTGCACTCTGGAAAGCCCTCTTTTGAAAGTACCTTTTGCTCAAAGCCACAGACCCGGCTCCCAAAGTGAAGACTGACTCACAAACCAAGACTTTGAAGCTTTTGAAAATCCAGCTGACCTGTATCAGAGGGGGCTATTCTCTGGGAGGGGAAAAGCCCAGAGGTCTGCGACAGTCCCCCCTAAGTCTCCTGATGTCAGGCAATCTTTCATGTCTTCCCTACACCAAAAGGAGCTCTAATGTCCCATACCAACACACAACGCATATGCATGTGTGCACGCACGCGTGCACGCACACACACACACCCCTGAATCTTCTCTCCCTGCCTCAGATGATCTTGGCATACACACTGGAACAATCCTGCTACACTCACGAACACTTTTTTTTTTTTTTTTTTTTTTGGAAGTAGGGAGGAAGGAAAGCGAAGCAGCAGGACCCCCTAAATAGTTTAGTCTTTGGTTTCTAAGTTTAAAGGGGGGATCTGCTTCAGAGCTTGGAGCAGGGCGGAAGAATCGATGGCCGGATGGGCTGGCAAGGGAGAAGGGAGTCTCTGGGGCATGAGCAAGGGGGCTGAGATCTTGTCTGGGTTCATGAAGCTGGTGAGAGCTGCGGCAGAGGCGTTGAGGCCTGGGTATAACACTGGGACAGAGGTGGGATACCAGCATTTCTCCAGCATGGGCAAGTAGGCAGTCGCTGACGGTGGGATCAGATAGAAGGGCAGGCAAAAGGGAGGCTGGTGCGGGTGTGGGCCCAGGAACGGGGAGCTGATCAGGTCACTGCTAGTGAAATGGCCTTCGTCATCTGAGAGCTGCATTCTGCTCTTTTTCGTGGGGGGTTCTTCGGATTCTTGCTTAATAGCACCGATCCTTTCTCCCATGGTGAACCTGCGTCCATGATCACTTTTGAAGTACGGCTGCTCGACACGCAGCTCAGTCTTCTCTGATTCTCCTCCGTAGCCGCTGTCTGTGTCTGTGTCACTGCCACTCTGCTCGCCGCTTGAGTGAGCAAAAGTCCGCTGGATGACCGGCACACAGTTTTTGCCTGGGCCTTCAGAGCCTTTGGCCAGGGAGCTGGGTTTCTCCTTGAAGTCCATTGCTTTGGCACCTGGGTCTGACGGCTTCCTGGCGGTACCACCCTGCAGGAGCTCGGAGACCACACGGTGGAGGTGGGTGATGAGCTGGGAAGATTTCAGGTCCCGGGTGTTCTCGTGCTTGGCCAGGTACTGAAGCACCTCCCGGGCACATGTCTGGAAACCTGAGCAGAACATCTCTTGACCTGCTTCGACATTTCTCCCCGACAGATCACCTGGATAAACACAGATCCAAAGGAAGACGTTTCAGAAGGCCCTGTGGTTCACCTGGACACCTATGTTCCAAAGACCCAGAGCTTTCTTTTCTGTTAACAGCATTTGCTGATTTATGTTCCTAACTCCAAAAGTAATAGGATCAGGGGGAATGTGGAGGACAGCAAAAAGTATAAAGAATAAAATAAAAATCATCCATAATTCTACCACTCAGAGATGAAATATGATTTGTAATGACTGTACAATATCCCATCACAGACACAGACCATATTTAATAGAGACAGACTGCTTCCCCTCTTGTTGAATCTATAGGTTGCTCTTGAGTTTCCATTATAAGTGACACAGCAATGAACATCCTAGTATGTTTATAACCAGAGTCAATTTATAGTCAATTTATATCTTTTTACCATAGGAAGTGACCGGATCGTCGAAAAAGGAGAATGAAGGAACAGTGTTACCTAAAGTAAGCTTATTTTCAATGACTTATACAAGTTGCAGTCATGCTGTCGTCTTTAAAGGCTATTTCTAAGTCTTTCCCATGTATTCCCTTCATGATCCCCAAGAAATTAGGTATGATCATCTTCCTGTTTTCAGTAAGGAAACTGGCAGAAGCACTTGCTAGCTTTTTGTGATTCTCATCATACTTGTTTGGAAAGGAGGGCAGAGAAAAATGGGATGAGGGGGTGGGTAGAGGAATTTCTCCCTAGTTTGTACAGTATGATTTGGAATGGGTGAGACGAGATGGTTAGAAGGTGGCTGTGATTCTCTAGAAGTCAGTAGAAACAGATGATGAAACTTCAGTGGTTTCGTTAGATTGTGTAATTCACCAAGATACCTAGTGGCTATTCAGGGAATCACATGAAATGCAGGAAAAACTCCTGTTGTCATCCTGCCAGGATCTACCGCACACCGAGTGATAAGGAAGTAGAGGAACAGGAAAACACTGGGGCATACCCGTGATTTATTCTCCAATGAAACAGAGCTAAGAAGAACAACTGTAAAACACCCACGATGCAAATTATAGGTGCCTTGGCATTTTCAAAGGGAGGGGGGGAAACTCCCAGAATCCAGAAACTCTTAAGTCAAAATGCCACTGAACTATTTTACCATGTGACTAATACGTATGCACGCCAGGTGGCACATGCAGCGTTCCGAATGAAAAGTCTGACCTTTTAGGAAGGATAAAACTGCATCTCCCCCAATGAATGTGCATAAGCAGTTTGTTGCAGGAATGTTTCTCATACCAGATGTTGAGCCCACAGGCTCTCTATTTGTGCTAGAACTCTTAGGAGATGATAGCCAGGCTTGGGTACTCACCAGCTTGCAAACCGCTCTGCAGGGCAATGATTTTCTGCTGTTGCTGATCAATTAGGTTTGTTAGTGCTTTCACATGCTTCAAGGTAAGTTCAAGAACTACTGCTTTTTCCAAGTGACCCAAAGTCTGGAATAAAAAGAGCCTCGGTCAGCAGTGAGCGCAGAGAAGTCCCACCTCTGGGACACTAATTAGCAATGAGATAAAGGAAGAAAAAACAAAAAACCTTTCCTGGTTGGCTAAATTTCGTTTTAAGTTTATAGATGAAGTTTTAAAATATATATATATATATATGTATTCAATATATATTTTTGATTAAAGAACAAAAAACTGTCACCCATCTTTGGAGGCCTTTTGGAAGCAGCAGCTAGCTCAGGAGAAAGCTTTGACAGATAAATTTTTCCAGCAGCCGTTGCTGACCTTAACTCAGGGGAATCCGGAGATAACATTTCTCTGCAGTGGTGTCAACCCGAGGAGAGACTTCTACTGTGTCTGGCAGCCAAGAGGCTTTCCCTAGTTTCTTTCCTGACATCCTGTCATAACTTCCAGCTCATCTACACTTTTTTCTTCCTCCCTAAATACTATTCTTTTTTCTTTCCCCAACCAAAGCCTGCCAAGCTAGTAAGCTGTTGGCTATTGCCAAGAAAGGACAGGGCGTTAAAACACACACACACACACACACACCCAAAACAAGTCCTCTTATTTTAAAGAGGGACCGGGGGGCGGGGGGGAAGGGGGTGAAATATTTGCGAGTTGCTTGGTTTGCTCAATTCGGTAAAACGAAAGAACCCTGAAAATCGCCAGCAGGGAAAGTCTTAAACTCTTGCAAGGGAAGGCCAGCCGGTGTCGGTGCCAACCTGGAGAGGTACAAACGGTTCTCACCTCATTTGCACGAGGCTGCCAGAAAATTCTGACCCTGGGGAAGGGTACCCCCAAACAGAGCCGCCCACCAGCTCGGATCGAGCCATCTGGTCTGCAGTTCCCAGCGGGGCCTGCAGGTGGCGAGTGACCCTCGGCCGCCCTCTGGGCAGAGGAGCTGGTTTGGAGAGGGGCCAGCTTCTCACTTACTGTAAGTTTGAGATGTTCGGGGAGGAGATCCTTCAGCTGGGCGATGCACTCGTTAATCCGGTCACGTCTCTTTTTCTCGATGAGCCGGTGCGGCAGTTTGTAGGTCTCCTACGAAGCGCACGGGGAGACGGTGGGCGCGGGAGGACGGGGGTGAGGAGCCCTCCTCCTCTCCCCGCCGCGGCGCGAGGAGTCGGGGCAGCGGAGCAGAGTGACCCCCAGAACCAGCTCTCCTCCGCCCCTTCTTCTCCAGGCAACTCAGTAGAGGCACAGAGCCCACACCTGGCATACCCCCTCCAGCCGCAAAGTGAGAAAACTTTTACTGGAAACTCAGCGCGTGCGAGGGGCTGGGGTCCCGAGGGGGCGCGGTGCTCTTACCTTACTATCCTCGCTCCGCTTTATTCCCCGCCGCGACTTGTACACTTGGTACATATGGGCAAAATCCATCCTGCAGGGAAAGGGACGAGGAATGGCTGTGACTTGCGCACCGGCTGCAGGAGCCCTGGTTGGCAAGAACCTCCGGATGCGCCCAGAACTATTCCGAGTTGCAAGCCGCGCACAACGCAGGACTGGAGTTGAGGCTTGAAAGGGCCGGGGGTGCCAACTTACCCTGGTAGGTCTCCGGGCTCCAGTCCTGGCGCTTTGGGCAGGCAAGCGGGGGGCGGTTGCGCACTGGGGATCCGCTCCATTGCGCGGCGAGCCGGGGCCACTGTGCGCTCCTGTCTGCAGCGGCAGAGCGTCGGGTGAGGACGGTTCTGGAGAGGGTTTCGGAGATCTCTTCGCCGGGGTTCCTCGGACTCTGAGCTCCTTGAAATCCGTTGGGCTGCCGGGAGCTGCGGCTCTGAGGTGCGGCTTCAGTTGGGGGCGTGCATGGTGGACCCGCGGCCTCGGGCTCCGGCTCTGCGCACAGACTGGCAGTGTGTGCTCCCTGCGCCGTCTGCGCCGTGTGAGCCAAGTGAATGAGAAGTGGGGCGGGCGGGGAGGCGGGAGGGAGCGCGGTGGGGGGGGGCGGGGGGGGGGGGGGGGGGGGGGGCGAGCCGAGGAGTAATGGAGAGGCTGCGGGCTGGGTTAAATGGGAACGAGTGGGTGGGTTGGAGCTACGTGTTCTACCCTGTGACTCCAGGCACGTCTGGCCGCTGCCGGGGAGGGAAGGAGCGACCTGCCCGCCCTCCCCCGGCTTCATCACATGAGTCTCACGTGTTGGACGACGCTCCCGCGGCTGCGAGGGAGCCCCCGCCTCCACCCCCGGCCCCCAGGTGTCTGCGGCTGCCTTTCCCCGAAGAGGGGGTGGCAGCGCAGACCGGGTCCTGCCCAGCCGGGTGGGGGGCGCGAAAACTGGAAGGGGCCGGAGAGGTGGGGGGAGGTTGGTAACGTGGGCGAACCTGCCCCAGGGAAATGAAGTAAGTTCCCGTCTCCTGGGAGGGAACGGGGGAGGACGGACCCGCCCGCGTCTGACTCAAGCCGGGAGAGGAATATCCCCTCGCTAGTTCCAGCCCAACCCTCTTCCTCCTCCCCCCACGCGGCCCGCTCGGAGGAACCGGCGCACAGCGGAGGGAGTCGCCCGGCTCCCCCCCCCACCACCACCCCGGCGCCTTCCCCAGAGGCTGGGGTTTCTTTCTGTGCCGGCTTCCCTGCCCCCACCCCTCGGCCCCGCGTCCAGGAATCGCCCGCCGTGGGGAGGGGCCGAGGGGCGGGGCGGATGTCACCCCATGGGAAGCGGGCTGGCAGCCAAGCTCAGGGGCAGCCGAGGCCGCCGCCGAGCACGCTGCGCGCACCTGACCCGCGAGGCTGTGCGCCGCGGGCCCCTGGCTCCATCGGAGCTGCGTTCCCGGGCACAGCCCGCATGCCGGCGAGCACCCACTTAAGCACCCCCCAGGGTGCCCCAGTGCCCCCCCTCCCCGCCCCGCACTTGGGCTAGTCAAGCACAGAAAGATACAGGGCGCGGTGCCCTGCGTCCCCTCCCTCCTCTGCCCCCACCGGAGCAGGACGCATCCCCTCGGGCCGCAACGTTACACAACCGTAACCGTAACCGCAGCGACGCGCCTGCCCTGCAGCAGCCCGGGGTGTGACACTTCACGTGGCCGGGGCTCGGGCCGCAGCGTTCCCGACTGCGAGCCCCTCTGCCCTGGCCGGGGGGCCGAGGCCCCCGGGCTGCGGTGTGCCCGCCAGGGTTGACCATCTCCCTCCTGCCGGGGACTTCGGGGGTGCTGTGTGCGGTCTGCGCTCGGAGGAGGAAGGAAGAGAGAGACTAGGACAAACTGCCCATCACAGTGACATCTTAGCGTTCATTCATTGGACACATATTGTTGAGCCCCCTACCCTGTGCCAGGCGTTGTGCCCGCTGCTAGATAAACTGTGGGCGAATCGAACACAGATTCTGCCCTTGAACGCACAGGAACGTCTGAGAAGAGGTTCCGCTGGGCAGTGAGGGGAAGGCAGCCCTGGGAAAATTATATCGGTGCCACCGACGGACAGAGGGGGAAAAAAAGAAAAGATAGGAAGTGTGTGTGGTTTTGTTTTTATTAAAAAATAATTTTAAAAAAATTTAATACGAACAAAGATGCCTGGGCAGAGGAGGAGAGGGGAGAAGTTAACCCATTGCCCGGAGCCTGGGGCAGAAAGGCCTCCTCCAAGCGGCCCCAGATCTCCGCAATCTCACTTGGGCCGCCGCCGGAGGCCCCCCCCCCCCCCCCCCCCCCCCCACCCCGCCCCACCTCCCCCGGAAAAGTCCGGCCTCTGTGACCTTCTAACTGCCTGGAGCAGGGAAAACAGCTGAAACTCTAAGCCCGCGGTGTGAGCAGCGCTGATGCAGTCAGAGGAGGGAGCCAGTGGAAATTCATGACTAAAATAAGGCCTGGCTGGGGATTTCACTGACCTCTGTGCTGCCCTGCCCTGCAAGATCGGGGAGTTGAGAGATGACTGTAAGCCTTTCCCACCACGCCTCGGGTCAGTCACCCCGCTGCGGAGTGACCTGGCTGTGGGAAAGATAGAAAAAAATGGGGTTAACGCTGGGCGCGGGTGAAAATTAGCCTCGGCTGCAGTTTGGGGGCTGGGGTGGGGTCAGTCTTAATTGGCAGTGCCCTTGACAACCTAGAGAATTGGGATTCACACTTCGACCAAACTGGGAGTGGATTTCCTTCAGGTCGTTTTGGAGAGCTCCCACTTCCTGTTTATGTTTCACAAGCGTCAAACTCATTAGCAAGTGTGAGAAGTGCCTCCTTTTCTAACTGCTGACTGGCTTGACCTCACTTGGCGGTTCAGCATCCCTCCCTCCTGGAATGTACTTTTACTGGCTTTTGTTATCAACCGTCTCTCCGCAGGCTTCCTGCAGAGAGGTGGGCAGCAGGGCCACAGGCAGGAGGGGACTAGAGTCGCTCCTGGGTTTGTGCTTTGAGTCTAAGGGGACCTGCTCCATTGTGAGACTTTAATAGGGGTGAAGAGTTGTCATGACTGTGTCCAAACCACAGTTCCACAAGGAAATAAGTAGTGGAGAAGGAAGGAACATATGTCCCCACGGCTGTCACCACCCCCCCCGGCCCCGCCCAAGCCAGGAGTGAACCCAAACAGTTCAGATTCCATGGCTCAGGGCTCAGTATCATTCCTAGAATGCTTTGAAGTTATCGATACTTTTTGCCCTTACCTGACCTACAATTGGAAATAACAAAATATATCATTTCCTACTTTTTGTTTGTTCCAAATGTACTCTCAAGCATCAAGAATTCTCCCCACTTAACCAAAGTTCTACCATATCCAGCTTATGTTACTTTTTAAAAATAATTAATTAATTGGTTTTGGCTGCATTGGGTCTTCGTTGCTGCGCAGGGCTTTCTCTAGTTGTGGCGAGCGGGAGCTGCTCTTCATTGTGGGGCTCGTGCTTCTCTCTGCCGTGGCTTCTCTTGTTGCGGAGCACAGGCTCTAGGCGTGTGGGCTTCAGTAGTTGTGGCACACGTGCTCAGTAGTTGTGGCTGGCGGGCTCTAGAGCGCAGGCTCACTAGCTGTGGTGCATGGGCTTCATTGCTCCGCGGCATGTGGCATCTTCCCTGACCAGGGCTCGAACCCGTGTCCCCTGCATTGGCAGGCAGATTCTTAACCACTGTGCCGCCAGGGAAGCCCCGCTTATATTACTTTTAATGTTTTTCTTTTCTCAATAGCTTATGATTATTTTTTATTGATTTAAATAAAATAACTCCTTCCCCTCATGCATCTTTCCATCCATCAGAATCTTAATATTTCGGTCTGTCATCTTTTGTAGATAACTGTTTAGTGCTTACTGTGGACTAGTTTTTGGACTGTATGTAAAAACATTGCACATGTTAATTTACTTCTCACCACCACCTTATAGGGCAGGTATTAGCTCATTTTTGCCTTCATTTAACACATTTATTGAGAACCACTGTGTACCAGGCCCTGAACTAAGTCCTAGGAATATATAACATGTCCTCTTGAGGAAATTGAGGCTCAGGGAGGTTAAATTACCTGCCCCAGATTGTATAGCCTGAGAGTAGATCTGGAACTAGACCCCAGGTTTGTTGGGCTCCAAAGCTTGTGCTCTTAATCACTGTAGTTACGGCTGCCTGGTAGGGTTGTCTGGGTTGCACACTGCTCAACTCCAGGGGGAGCCATTCACATTGCAGTCTGTGTGAAAACATCCTCTAGAGTTGTGCAAGGCAGCACTGAGCAGCTGCTCTGAGTAATCCTGACATTTTGTAGCCCTCTCCTCTGTTTTGTTTCTTCTAAGTGTACAGAGAACATAATTTTGCACAAGGAAGGACGAGATTTTTCTTTTCTGTGCTAGTGAGGCTCAACATTTCGGTGGTCTGATGCTGTGTGTTGGGAAGAGTTAGGCAGGCCCTTCCTAGCAGGAAGTTAGAGCCCACAGCCCCCTCCCTGTACGTACCCACACCTTTCTTGCCCAGATATCTATCACTTTTTGCCTATTGATGAAGTCTCACGATCTATTTTATCACAGTTCACAGTAAGAAATACATCTTACATCATGACTAAACACGTACACACACATGCACCCTCGTGTACGCGCGCGCGCACACACACACACACACACACACATCTGAAGCATGTTTAAACATAGAGCCGCCAAGACTTGGCTGGGCTATAGTAATAAGCGACCACTATTCTGTCTCTCACACTCTGAGCAACGATTGCTCACTTAAAGAAAAACTTAAACCGTTTAGGAAGAAGCCAACCCAATGTACTTCAGATGAAAAATTTACAAAATAGTATCTCTTTGATATATTCTTTCTGATATATTCTGGTCTTGTCTAGTAAATTTTAAAAAATATTTTGATCTTACTGAATTGATTTTTTAAATTAATTAATTAATTTGTTTTTGGCTGTGTTGGGTCTTCGTTGCTGCGCGTGGGCTTTCTTTAGTTGCGGCGAGCGGGGGCTACTCTTCATTGCAGTGCGCGGGCTTCTCATTGCGGTGGCTTCTCTTGTTGAGGAGCACAGGCTCTAGGCATGCAGGCTTCAGTAGTTGTGGCACATAAACTCAGCAGTTGTGGCGCGCAGGCTCAGTAGTTGTGGCGCACGGGCTTCGTTGCTCCATGGCATGTGGGATCTTGCCAGACCAGAGCTCGAACCCGTGTTCCTCTGCACTGACAGGCGGATTCTTAACCACTGTGCCACCAGGGAAGCCCCTGACTTGATTTTTCAGTCCACCAATAAATCCCGATCTACAATTTGGAAATATGCTCTGCACTAGAGATAGTGCTGGAATTTGGGCTTGTCCCCACCAGAAAAACGTCAACAGCATCTATACACTTGCAGATCTTGCTAAGGCACTTATAGAAATGTTAAATAAGACTGCAGATTCAGGATGAATTCAACGGTATAGATGTCTCCTTTCAGGACATCTTTGCTTTATGCTCAATTGTAGGAGTAAAATATTCAGAGTTTTGTCAGTATGTATCATGTTATGTGTTGGTGAGATGTAGTTCCTTCATCCAGTTGAGGAAGTTTTCTGCTGTTGCTAGTTTGCTGACAGAGATTATCATAAAAGGATGTTGAATTTGTCAGATACTTTTACTGCATCCAACGAGATAATCATGTGGCTTTTCTCTTTCATTCTGTTAATATCATGAATTACAATTTTTTTTAGCGTTCAGTCAACCTTGAATTCCTGAGGTAAGCCTCTCTTGATCAATGTAGTATTTTTATTGTGAGATTTAATTAGCTAATAATATATGTTAAGGATTTTCATGTCTATGATTGTGAAGGGTATTCATCTGTAGTTTTTCTTTTCTTGTAATCTTTGTCAGCTTTTAGTATCAAAGTAATGCTGGCCTCATAAAACAGTTTGGGAAATATTCTGTCTCTTTTCTGAAAGACCTTAAGTAGGACTGGTACCATTTCTTTCTTAAATATTAGGAGAAGCTACTTGGGCCTGGAGTTTTCTCTGGGGGAATGTTTTTGCCATGAATATATTTTAATAGATTTCAGCCTATTGAAAATTTTTATTTCTTCTTTTAACAGTTTTGGTAATTTTTGTTTTTCAAGAAATTTCTCTCGTTCATTTAAAGTTGTGAATATATTGGTATAGTGTTATCCTTTTAATGTTTGTATAATCTATAGTGATAAACCCTTTTTACTTCTTTTAACATTTTTGTTAGTTTTTTTCTTTCTTTCTTTCTTTTTTCTTAATCATCTTGCCAAGAGGATTATCAGTTGTATTAATCTTTACAAATATCCAGTTTTGGATTTGTTGATTTTCTCTGCTGTCTGTTCATCTAATATTCCATCAATTTTCTCTCTTATTTTTCTTATTCCCTTTCTTCTGGTTATTTTATATTTAATTTGTTCTACTTTTTCTAGTTTCTTTTGATGCAAAGTAATATCATTGATTTTAAATCTTTCTTCTTATTATAAGTATTTAAAGCTAAAGAATTTCCTCTAAGCCCTGCTTTCACAGCATCCCACAATATTTGGTATTTGTATTTTCCTTATCATTCAGGTCAAAATATGTTGTATTAGCCTTTGTGATTTTTCTTTGATTCATGGGTTATTTAGAAGGGTAATGTTTAATTACCAAATATTTCTGAATTTTCCAGATAACTTTTTCCTTTTCCTTTTGAAATAATTTTAGAATCACAGGAAGTTACGAAAATAATATAGAGAAGTTTCATGTATCCTTTACCCAATTTCCCCCAATGGTAACATCTTACATGACATGACACGATATTGAAACAAGGAAATTAGCATAGATATAATCTACAGAGAGTTTTCAGTTTTCACCAGTTTTACATGCACTCACTTGTGTGTGTGTTTGCGTCTGTATGTGTAGAGTTCTATGGAGTTTTATCACGTGTGTAGATTAGTATAACAACCACCCCATCAAGATACAAAACTGTCCTATCACTATGAAGTCCCCTGTTGCTACCTCTTTATTGTCATACCTATTCCCTTCTCTTCTCCCATCTCTAATGTCTGGCAACCACTAAAATGTTCTCCATCTGTAGTATCATGTTAAGAATATTATAAAAATGGACTCATATATTATATAACTTTTTGAAGTTGAATTTTTTTTTCTGCTCAGCATAATTCTCTTGAGATCCATTCAAGTAGTTGTGTGTATCAATAGTGTTTCTTTTTTATTGATGAATAGTATTCATGTAGATGAATGTAGATGTAGATGTACCACAAGTTGTTTTAACTATTCATCCGTTCAAGGACATTTGAGTTCTATTTTTTTTTTTTGGCTATTAGAAACAAACCTACCATGAACATTTTTCTACATGTTTTTATGTAGACAAAAAAAGCTTTCTTCTCTGGGGTAAACGCCCAGGAGTATAATTCCTGGTTCATATACTAATACATGTTTGTGTTTTTTTTTTTTTACCGTTTTTGTGTTTTTTTGGTTTTTTTGGTACGCGGGCCTCACACTGTTGTGGCCTCTCCCGTTGTGGAGCACAGGCTGCGGACGCGCAGGCTCAGCGGCCATGGCTCACGGGCCCAGCCACTCCGCGGCATGTGGGATCTTCCCGGACCGGGGCACGAACCCGTGTCCCCTGCATCGGCAGGCGGACTCTCAACCACTGCACCACCAGGGAAACCCTGTTTGTTTGTTCTTTAAGAAAATGACAAACTATTAGCCAGGGTAGCTGTACCATTTTATGTTCCCAGTGGCAATGTTTGAGAGATCTAGTTTCTCTGTATCCCAACCAGTATTTGGTATTGTCGCAAAAATTTTTTTTTTTTTTAGCTTGTCCAAATAGGTGTGTAACGCCAGGTATCTTTTTATATTGGTTTCTAATTTATTACCATTGGGTCAGAAGACATACTCTATTTTATTTTAGTTCTCTGACATTCGTTAAGATATCTTTCATTGCCCAGCATATAGTCTGTGTTGATGAATATTTCCTGTGGGTTTGAAAAGAATGTGTATTCTGTAGTTCTTGGGTGCAATATTTTATCAAGTCATTTGGGTCAAATTGGTTGACAGTACTGTTCAAATATATCTCTCTACTGATTTTTTTGTCCATTGTCCTATAATTCCTGAAATAGGAGTATTAAAATCTCTCCAACTATGATTGTAGGTTTGTCCGTTTCCGTCAACTTCTGTTTTATACATTTTGGAGCTCTGTTCTTAGTTGCGTACACATTTAGGATTGATAGGTCTTCCTGATGATTTTATTCCCTTGTCATTAAAATTTTTCCTCTTTCTCTTCAGTAATATTGTTTTGACGTATGCTTTGTCTGATATTAATATACCCACACTTGCTTTTTTATACTTAGTGTTTGCATGATATATGTTTTTCTACTCTTATGCTTTCAACCTGTGTCTTTATAATTGAATTGTATGTTTGTAAACAGCATATTGTGGGATTTTGCTTTTATAGCAATCTGACAATCTCTGCCTTTTTATTGGAGTGTTTAAAATATTTATATTTGAGGTAGTTATTAATATGGTTGGGTTGAAATCTCCCATCTTGGTATTTATTTTCTACTTATCCCATTTGTTCTTTGTTTCTGCTCCTACTTTCCTGCCTCCTTTTAGATGTGTTGAATTTTTTAATCATTCCATTTTATCTCCTGTGTTTAAGTACACTTCTAATTTATTTATTTGTTTGTTTGTTTATTTATTTATATTTTTAGCTGCCCTGGATCTTCGTTGCTGCTCATGGGCTTTCTCTGGTTGCGTCAAGCGGGGGCTACTGTTCGTTGCGGTGTGCGGGCTTCTCATTGCGGTGGCTTCTCTTGCTGTGGAGCACCAGCTCTAGGCACGCGGGCTTCAGTAGTTGCAGCACGCAGGCTCAGTAGTTGTGGCTCACGGGCTCTAGAGCGCAGGCTCAGTAGTTGTGGCGCACAGGCTTAGTTGCTCTGCGGCATGTGGGATCTTCCCAGACCAGGGCTCAAACCCCTGTCCCCTGCACTGGCAGGCGGATTCTTAACCACTGTGCCACCAGGGAAGCCCTAAGTACACTTCTTTATGGTATATTCTAGTAGCTGTTGTAGGGCAGTAGTTCTTAAACTTCACCTGCATTAGAAACAGCTGGAGGTCTTATTAAAACACAGATTTCTGGGTCATACCCCCATAGTTTCTTATTCTGTGATAGAGCTCAAAAATTTGCGCTTGAGTTGTCAGATGCTGATGATATATATCTGGGAAGCATACTTTGGAAATCTCTGCTCTAGAGATTATGCTCTGTATCTTTAAGTTACGACAGTTTACCTTCAAATAGTATGCTAAAACTTGCTACTATACAACTTGACAGATGTATAACAACCTCACAACAATATAATTCTATTTATTCCTCCTCTTGACCTTTGTGCCCTTGTTATCTTACACTTCACATATGCTATAACTGTCACAATATTTTGGGTTTGTTTTTATTGTTTCTTGTTTGCTTTAAACAGTCAATAGTCTTTTAAAATGTTATTCATTCACAGATAGATATAGACGTAGACATATTACTTTGAAAAGGTCTTTGACATTTACCCATGTATGTATCCTCTCTGATGCTCTTCACTTCTTCCTGCAGTTCTGAGTTTCCTTCTGGTTTCCTTTCTGTTCATTCTGAAAAGTGAATGTTAGCTTTTCTTGAAGTGTTGGTCTGCTGGAGATGGAATTCTCCCAGATTTTCTGCCTGAAAATGACTTTATTTCATTTTTACTTTGGAAGTATATTTGAAATATATTTTCACTGGATATGGAATTTGACAGTGTTTTTCTTTTAGCATTTTAAAGAGGTTCTATTTTCTGCTGGCCTCCATTGGTTCTACTGAAAAGTCACCTGTTCTTGGTATGTTAGCGGTAAATTTATGTCTTCTTTTCCCCTCTGGCTGCTTTGCAGATTTCCCACTTACTGTTGCTTTTCAGCAGTCTGGCTCGATTTATTTAGGTGTGGTTTTCTCTGTGTTTAGTCTATGTGGCATGTGCTGAGTTTCTTGGTTTTGTGAGTTGATATTTTTCATCAGTTTGTATAAGTCTTAGGCAATAAAACTTCAGTGATTTCTTCTGCCATGTTGCCCCTCTTCTCTTATTTCTGGGAAGCCATTTACATGTATGTTGGGTTGTTTGAAATTAGTTCAAACATTGTCAGATGCTCAGTTTGCTCAGTTTCCTTTGCTGTTGAGTCAGCTACTAAGTTTATATAATGAATTTACTTGTGATTTTGTGTCTTTCATTTCCAGCATTCGCATGTGGTTCTTTTCTCTAGTTTCCACTACTCTGTTGAAATTCCCCATCTCTTCATGCATATTGCCTTCCTTTCCATGAGATCTTTTAATAGTTTTCTATCATAGGAATTTTGTATTTTAATACCCCAGTTTGATAATTTCAACCTCTGAGCTATTTCTGGATCTGGTTCTATTGTTTCTTTCTTATATGAACCATGAGACACATTTGCTTCCTTTTCCATAGGTCTTGAATTTCTTATTGCATGGTGAATATTTTGTAGGAAAGAGAAGTAAAATACAAAGTAAATAATATATACCTCCAAACAGAGCAAGCCTCTTCTCCCATGAGAGGCTGAGCCAATCTAACCTGTACTGGATCTGGATCTGGGCTTAATTGTAGCTTGAATTTGGTTCACTTGATGACTGCTTTCAAATGTTTTGAGGGTGAGGTAGGAGTTTCCCTTCAGCAGGGGCTGGGATCTGAGCACGGGCAAGATTTTTGAGATCTGCCTATTCTTCAAAACCAAGCTAACAGGTTTCAGACCTGTGGTAGGTCTCTCCCTGCTCTACTTACTGCCCCGCGTGCCCGTTTTTTTTTTTTTTTTTTTTTTTTTTAGTAGCTAGATTCCTGTATTGTGTGAAAATTTACATATGTTTTACATATGTGAACACTTACATAGTGAGTTTATATTCACGTGAGGTGAGTGTCCCAGTTCAAATTCATATTCCCTAAATAAACAAGGGGGTCTCTCCGAGAAACACTGACATGAGTCTTCACTGAGGAAAAATGAACAAATTAAAGCAATGAGTCTATTAAGGTAAATACCAAATACCGCCTCTGGGAAACAAGGGGACGAGGAAGAGATGGTGGGGTGGGTAACACTTAGAAATACAGGTGGGGAGGGGAAGGAGGGAGTGGGTAGGGGGATGGGGGAGGGGAGTTAGAGGGGAGGGGAGAAGGTTAAGGAGGGCAGGGAGGGAGGAGACAGGAAGGGTGAACAGAGAGATGAAGGTAAGGGGGAGGGGAAAGAGTTGATGTAAGAGATGAGGAGGGAATTTTAGGGGAGAAGGCGGCAAAGCAGGGTCCAAAATGTTCAGCAAATTCCATGAAGATGTTTCTTAGGTCCTATCTGAATGGAACCATGTTAGACTGGATTTGCATTCTAATAAAAACTTGGCCCAAACCCAGAAAACGCCTGTTTTAAGAAATGTATAGGGGCTTCCCTGGTGGCGCAGTGGTTGAGAGTCCACCTGCCAATGCAGGGGACACGGGTTCGTGCCCTGGTCTGGGAAGACCCCACATGCCGCGGAGTGACTGGGCCCGTGAGCCACAACTACTGAGCCTGTGCGTCTGGAGCCTGTGCTCCGCAACAAGAGAGGCCGCAGTAGTGAGAGGCCCGCGCACCGTGATGAAGAGTGGCTCCCGCTTGCCATAACTAGAGAAAGCCCGCGCACAGAAACGAAGACCCAACACAGCCATAAATAAATAAATAAATAAAATTCTTAAAAAAAAAAAAAAGAAATGTATAAGTTCCTCTGTCATCAGATGATCCACGTACTTAAGAGCTTTCGCCACAGGTACATGCGGTCTGCCTTACAGCTGATAGCTTTTTGATTTCTCTTTGACCTTTGTCCCCTGCTTTCTGCGCCCCCTGGAAATCTCTTCCAGACTTTTTGTTTGTTTGTTTGTTTTTGTTTTTTTTGTTTTTGCGTTATGCGGGCCTCTCACTGCTGTGGCCTCTTCCGTTGCGGACGCGCAGGCTCAGCGGCCATGGCTCACGGGCCCAGCCGCTCCGCGGCATGTGGGACCCTCCCGGACCGGGGCACGAACCCGTGTCCCCTGCATCGGCAGGTGGACTCTCAACCACTGCGCCACCAGGGAAGCCCTCTTCCAGACCTTTTGCTCCTTGCAGGCATTAGCAGCTCCCTAGACTCTGTGAAATGCCTCAAGGAGTCCTCCTCAGCCCTCTCTCCCTGCCCACAACTTTGGTGAACTACTTCCAACCCTGTGTGCGGGCTCCGAGGACAGGTTAGGTGCATAGGTGCAGACTCGCTTTGTGGCTACGGCTCCTCGGCCCACAGGCAGCCGTTACAAGTTTGGTGAAACTTCAGCTGAGTTCATCTTATCCTCACGGATCACAAACTCTTCCTCCTTCTGCCATTCCACCAGAGGCAAAAGTGGCTCTGGGTCTCTTTTCTCTTATGGAGAGCTTGTCACTTTGAGTTGAGTTCATTTAGATTTTTTGGTGCCCTCAGTTCTCTGATGGGTTTTAAAAGCCATTGATTATTTTGGGCTTACCTGGCTTGTTTCGGTTGTTAGGGTGAGAATGACAGTCTCTTGCAACTCTATACCTCTGACCTGTAAGCAGAAATCGCCCAGATAACTGCCTCTTATTAAAGATGAGAAGGTGTGTAGCGATCAGAAGGAAGAAACGAACTGGTAGTAACTGAAAATTTGAAAGATGAAGCCAGCGCAGGGAGCTGACAATAGAGGATAGTAAAGGTTTGCACTCAGATCTATCAAATAGGTGCTAAAGTGCTCATCTCACACACACACACACACACACACACACACACACACACACGGACACACACAGGCTAAGGCAAAGAAGGAAGAGATGCTTTGGGCACCCAACAAGTGACATTTATTTAGAAGAAGAGACTTGCACCGAAGTCTGTTGTTTCCTCTTCGGAGAACGTCCCCCTCCCTCCGATGTCTCTTAGGGCAGTGATTCTCACATTGCACTCTGCATACAGATCTCTTGAGCATCTTATTAAAATTCAGATTCTCTCCTTCTAGATCTGGGGCTGGGCTTGAGATTCTGCATTCCTCACAAAGCTCCCAGATCATACTGATGATATATGAATAGCAAGGTCCTAGAGAATGTACACCTTCATTTGTGGGTGGGAATAAAAATGGAACTTAGAGTCATGCAAGGTGCAGAGAAAAGTGACATTTTAGTATTGAGGAAAACTTGTGAGAGGCAGGCTTCTTTGGATGGGTTTTTTTTTTTTTAGATGTTGGGGGTAGGAGTTTATTAATTAATTAATTTATTTTTGCTGTGTTGGGTCTTCGTTTCTGTGAGAGGGCTTTCTCTAGTTGTGGCAAGCGGGGGCCACTCTTCATCGCGGTGCACGGGCCGCTCACTATCACGGCCTCTCTTGTCGCGGAGCACAGGCTCCAGACGCGCAGACTCAGTAGTTGTGGCTCACGGGCCTAGTTGCTCTGTGGCATGTGGGATCTTCCCAGACCAGGGCTCGAACCCGTGTCCCCTGCATTAGCAGGCAGATTCTCAACCACTGCACCACCAGGGAAGCCCTGGATGGGGTTTTAAGTTTTTCTTGAAGTGGGCAGCTGCCATGCTGGGAGCTAGGGTCAGAGGTGGTTCATTGCCATAAGAAACTAGGCTTTTTACACCTCTGGGCTCAAACCTGCCTAAGTCCGTGGAGCACCACCTCCATGGGGAGAGAACGACGAGGAGAGGATATGGGGAGAGGGTTTGGGTAGCATTAGGGAACCCAGCCAAGTTTGGCTGGGTAGTGCCAGCACTGACAATTGCAAAGAACACTCATTGAATGGTTATAAATTAGCACCTGAATCCCACCTCCCCTTCCAGTGTTTGTTTATTTCCACCAGAAGAGACTTACCCATTGAAATTTTATAGCTCTGATATTAGCTATTTGTCCTACGTTATATGCAGAACTAATTCATGCATCGTAAAAAGAGAGAATTAATTTTCCCTCATTTTCTGAACTTACCAATGCAGCGCTAATGTCAAACAAAGATGATTAGGGTCCAGACCACCTTTTAGGAAGAAAGCGTGGAGAAATCTAGAAAATAATGACAGACTAGCTGAAGATAAGGATTCAATTTAATAAAACTTTACCACTCACAGACATGCAGAGGGAGGTAGTCTGAGGTTTGAGTAGCATCTAATTAAAGAAAATTTAAGGGGTTGTAGTATTTATTTAACCAAAACATTTACAGTCAGCCCTCTGTATCTGTGGGTTCCACATCTGCAGATTCAACCCCACCACCGAAAAAAAATTCCAGAAAGTTTCAAAAAGCAAAACTTGAATTTGCCCCTCACTTGCCACTGTTTACATAGCATTTACATTGTATTTGGTGTCACAAGTAATCTAGAGATGATTTAAAGTTTACAAGAAGATGTGCATAGGTTATATGCAAATACTACACCATTTTATATAAGGGACTTGAGCATCCTCAGATTTTAGTATCTGTGGGAGTGGGAGGTGTCCTAGAACCAATCCCCAGCGGATTCTGAGGGAGGATTGTACTGAGAGTTTTCCACGTACCAGACATAGGCTATGTGAACAAAATTCTCATGATTGGACTCTCGAGAAGCATACAGTTCTCATGGATGATTTTATTACTTTGAAGCATATAAGAAACTTGAACTAGGCTAAGTGAATATTGCATACATTTCCCTACGGCAACTGTTTAATGAGTAGATAAGAATTATTCAAAATTGTCATGCTTTTTTTTTCTCCTACAAATGGGCATTTTAACTGGAAAATAATTTGTTCTCTTAAGTACTTAAGCCAAGTTTTTTCAGACATCACTCACACTATTTGTTTTCTTGAGTAGGGCACTTTCTTTTCTCCCATGGCAGGGACAAATTTAAGGCTGACTGGTAGCCAATTATCGCAGTGTTCTAGAAGGGTAAGACTTTCATTAAATGGGGATTGATAAATGAGGCTACGAGGTCCGAGAAAGCTGGATAATATTGTTAGAGGTTAGAGCCAGTACTTTGGTGCAGTGAGACTGACATGGATGAAAGTCTCTTGTGCATTCCTTAAAGCCTTAGTTTGCTCATCTGTAAAATGGGGTAATGATAGTAGATACCTCATAGGGTCGTTCTGAAGATCAAATAAGATCAGTGTTTAAAATCCTGATGACAGTGCCTGGCACATAGTAATGACTCTGTTAATATCTGTTGACACCGTGTATTTTTCTTGGTAGCGTGCCAGTAATAAGTTAGCATATCTAAGCCTTTAGGCCCATAGATGTAATTTGGATATTAATAGTACAATCATTCTCTCTGCAAAACGTACTGAAGGTGACCTCAGATTCTAAGACTGGGTGCGTGTTCTATACAAACTCTTGATTGCTCTTTGGACCAGCAAGCAGGGAAACAATTTCAGAGTCCTGAGCTTCTTGCCCAGAAAAAGATAACATTGACCTATGTCACCCTTCCCCAGCACAGTGATGTTGTCCAGAATAACCCACTAGACTTTTCTTTTAAATAAATAGATAAAATCTTAAGTTTTAGATTTTAAAGTATATTAAAAGATAAATTGATGATTCTGAGGAATGTGAATGAATGTTTATAAGGATTGTGACGACTAGAAAAAAATTAGACCCATTTTTAAACTATCTTTCCTTAGAATCTAAGAAAAGTCATGGAAATTTTTAGAATAAACCTGTATAAATTCATCCCACAAAGAATCATGCAGTTCCATGGAGGTGTTCAGAGCTCTGTGGTTTTGTCTACATGGTGCTGAAACTTTTGAACAATTCAAACAATGGCCCAGTATTTTTTTTTAATAAAATAAAATAAAAGCTCTTTGATGGATAAGCCTGGCTAGTGACAACATCTGATCTGGTAGCCAACTGTGCATATGGACTTTGCCTGGATGTATCTTTCAATAAAGTTTAGCAGTAACAGGAATTTGTGATAAGAGTAGCAAAGAAAGGTAGGCGTGTGTTTAATAAAGCTCCACATCACAATGGACTAAAAAAATAGAGTCTGAAACCCTGGCCAACTGACACTTTAAAAAATCATTCCAGGACCATTCAGATTATAAAATGTAGTTAACCGTTGATTACATACAGGAGATCATATATTCATTCATTCAGCAAAGATTTATTGAATGTTGTATTAGTCTGCTTGGACTGCCATAATAAAATACTATAGATTGGGTGACTTAAACAAGAGAAATTTATTTTCTCACAGTTCTGGAGGCTGGAAGGCCAAGATCAGGAAGGCCAAGATCATGGTTGGTTCCCGGCATGAGCTCTCTTCCCGGCTTTCAGATAGGTGCCTTCTTACTGTGTCCTCACAAGGCAGAGAGAGAAAGAGAAAGAGAGAGAGAGTTAGTTCTCTGGTGTCTCTTCATATAAGGGCACTAATCCCATCATGAGGGCCCCACCCTCATGACCTCATCTAAACACTAATTACCTTGTAAAATCCCACCTCCAAATACCATCACAGTGGGGGTTACAGCTTCAACATATGAATTTGGGAAGGACACAATTTAGCCCATAGCAAGCGCCTTCCTATGTTTGGTCCTGGAAATACAAATATGATCTCTATGTTCCTGGAGGGAGGAAACAGACTATAAATTAGTAAACAAAGAAAGTCAATTAATTTCTGCATATGATGACTGCCATGAAGGAAATGAACAAGGCTCCTAGAAAAATAATGGGGCAAGAGATGAGGAGGCCACTGGCCCTTCTGATGATGGAATGTTTAGGCTGAGACCTAAGGAATGAGAGGGAGCCAGCCATTGGAGACTAGCCAGGAGAAGGGCATTCAACAGAAGGGACTGCAAGGGCAAAGGCCCTGAGATAGGAAGGGGCTTGCCATGTTCTAGGACCAGTTACAAGACCATTGTGATTCGAGGGTCATAACTAAAGGATGAGTGACACGAGAAGAGGTTGAATTGGTAGCCAAGGGCCAGATTATCTGCAGTTTATTTAATAGTAATACCTAGGTGTTTTTTGGTACCTTGGCATTTGTTATGAGTTAAACTCAATCATCTACAATGCTGTAGAATTTTGTTTGATAGTTCGGCTTCCTCAATTCACTTTGCCTAGAGGGATACCCTTTGAAACCAAACCGTACACCTGTGGTAATTTAGGAAGACGCAAGATGTGCAGTGCCATCACCAGCATGGGACGAGTTAAGCCAAGTCAATCACCTGAGGCGGTTTTTGTTATTGTATTAATACCAGATTCTTAGAACATCTGATACCACACTGAAATCACTTGAGGATAAACAGCCATGCAAAATGGTGTGACCAATTAAAAACTGCCCTTCTTGGATGGGAAACCAACCCTTATGAGTTAAGGTGCAATGTGACTCGTCAGAACTGAGTCAGCAAAGCAGCGCACGTGGGATTAAAACCCATGCTGTTTGCCTCCTTCCATAAACAAGTCAACTCAAACTCAAAGGGCATATTTCCCTCCTCATTTGGCACAAGAGCCCGAGGAGGTCCTTGTACACAGCCTTGATGTTACGCCAGCTACATTTTTGAGAGGTAGAAAAGATTTGCTTCATGGGCTTTTGGTAAATTCATACTTTCACCCAATACCACCCATTGTTCAGGAGTAGAATCCAAGGTTCTTCTCACGCGGAAAGGTGCTTCCTTTCTCTCTGCTTCTATGTGTTGCTGTGAAAGGGTCCCTGAAAAATATGCAAAGATAAAATGCAAGAGCAGCATATAAAATGGACAACTTTTTGGGCTTCCCTGGTGGTGCAGTGTTTGAGAGTCCGCCTGCCGATGCAGGGGACACGGGTTTGTGCCCCGGTCTGGGAAGATCCCACATGCCGTGGAGTGGCTGGGCCCGTGAGCCATGGCTGCTGAGCCTGTGCGTCTGGAGCCTGTGCTCCGCAACGGGAGAGGCCACAACAGTGAGAGGCCCGTGTACCGCAAAAAAAAAAAGGACAACTTTTGATCTCCACTGTTTGCCGTTTGGAGGGTAAGGTTTAGTGACTTTTAAGGGCTGGGTATGTTGCATGTTTCCTCAGTGATTCAACCACGTGATTACAGAAGGTATTGAATATGTTACTAGCATCATAAGTGCTAGATGAAATGTTTAGTCATGGAGGGAAAATGTGTACTGTTACTTAAAAGAGTTTGATCTCATAAAATGCAAATACTGAAAAGAGAAGGAATATTAGAAAATTTATGAGGGGCAAGACAAAGTGATCATTTCATGTGACAACACAGGCATAGCCACCATTGACACCAATGAGTCAAATTAGGTCCTGAGAAGCACAAGGGTTCTTTCAGTTTTCTCGACCTGGAGTGTGAAAATCCTAATGGCACCCTCTCAGGAAACCCGAATTCTTGCCCAGGGAATATATAGATATTTAGTAAATGCAGTAGCTGTTTTAATTATACAGATATGCACTTTCTGCTTTTTAGTTCTTCCATGAACTGGACTATAATGTAGAACTATCTCCTATCACTTGCTTGTATTAGAGTCTAATTAGATTGATAACCAAGCAAAACTTTGTTTGTTACCTGATATTTCAGCATGCCGTTTGAAAAGCTATATATATTACTACATTTATTTGGATTGGGTTTCCCCTGAAGTTTTTTTTACTTAAACCAAAAAAAAAAAAAAAAGAGGGTATAAGAGGTATAGTGACATTGAATTCACGAGTATCCTAAGTGCATCTGAGTGTATGCCACTGTGAAACTTTCAAGATGATTGTTTTCATGGGTTAAAAGAAACAGGAAGAAAGAAAATGGGAGAGGGAAGGAAAGTGAGTTTGTAGAATGTACACACTTTCTTGAACAAACAATTTGTTCTCAGGCTCTCTGCCCCAACCAGCTTTAGTCATTAGCTGTAAGATCAAACAGGGCTTTACCCTGGGAGGGACGTTGAGGAGAGTGTACAAATGGAAAACAGCAAACATCTAAGCAGAACATGTGGCTCAGAAGAGAGACTCTAAAAAGAAGGCAGGGGCCTCTATCTGATTCATATGTTCATACATTCATTTATTCATTCATTCATTCATTCTGTTTATTGAGCCCCAAACATTGTCCTAGTCATTAAGGCATCATTTATTGACTTTCTCTTCGTCTGCTGTTTTCAAGAATGAAAGAAACAGAGCAATCAGTGATTTCCGGTGTGTGGAACAGACCAGTTCCATTTGGACTTCCTTTCCCTGGACCAGCTCAAAGGGGCAGCCTGGCTCTGCTCAGAACACCATCTGGGTTCTGGTGCCCTTGGCCAGCCCTCCACAGAAGGCTCTGCCTCTTGGGCAGGGCCAGGAAAAGACTCCACAGCCCCTAAGCTGAGCCAGAATCACTATAGAACACGTGGAAGAAGGTCCAGAAATGTTTTTGTCTCTTTAAAACGATGACCCCTGACTAGATACTGCAAATGAGGAGTGGCCAGAGAACATTTCCCTAATCGCGTTTATGGCAGAGTTCTTTCAGTGGTCGTATCGGGCATTCTTTCTGTTGTGGGGCTCGGGTGAGGCAGTGAGGCACCTAGGGTGTGACACTGAGGGACGTGCTCACTCTTGGGCTGTGCAAGTGGTTTTGCACAGGTGGGGGCTTTCTTTTTTTTTTTTATTGAAGTATAGTTGATTTACAATGTTGTGCTGATTTCTGCTGTACGGCAAAGTGACTCGGTTATGCACATATATACGTTCTTTTTTAAAAATAATTCTTTTCCATTATTGTTTTTCCCAGGATATTGGGTATAGTTCCCTGTGCTGTACAGTAGGACCTTGTTGTTTACCCATTCTAAATCTAATAGTTTGTATCTCCTAATCCCAAACTCCCAGTGCATCCCTCCACCTCCTCTCCTCCCCCTTGGCAACCACAGGTCTGTTCTCTATGTCTGTGAGTTTGTTTCTGTCCTATAGATAGGTTCATTTGTGCCATATTTTATTTTATTTTTTAAAATAAATTTATTTATTTATTTTTGGCTGAGTTGGGTCTTCGTTGCTGCACGCGAGCTTTCTCTCGTTGTGGTGAGCGGGGGCTGCTCTTCACTGCAGTGCGCGGGCTTCTCATTGCGGTGGCTTCTCTTGTTGCAGAGCACGGGCTCTAGGCGTGCGGGCTTCAGTAGTTGTAGCACCGGGCTCAGTAGTTGTGGCTCACGGGCTTGGTTGCTCCGCAGCATGTGGGATCTTCCTGGACCAGGGCTCGAACCCATGTCCCCTGCATTGTTAGGTGGATTCTTAACCACTGCACCATCAAGGAAGTCCTTGTGCCATATTTTAGATTCCACATATAAGCGATATCATATGGTGTTTGCGTTCCTCTTTCTGACTTACTTCACTTAGTATGATAATCTCTAGTTGCAGCCATATTGCTGCAAGTGGCATTCTTTCTTTTTTTATGGCTTAGTATTCCACTGTATATATGTACCACATCTTCTTTATCCATTCATCTGCCAGTGGGCATTTAGGTTGTTTCCATGTCTTGGCTATTGTGAATAGTGCTGCTACGAACATAGGGGTGCATGTATCTTTTTGAATTATGGTTTTGTCCGGGTATATGCCCAGGAGTGGGATTGCTGGATCATAGGGTAAATCTATTTCTAGTTTTCTGAGGAACCTCCCTATTGTTTTCCACAGTGGCTGCACCAACTTACATTACAGGTAGGGGCTATCTTGAATGTTGTGCCCTAGGTGTCTCACTCACTTCACACTACTTCCAGCCCTGCAATTAACTCTTTTTTTACTCCCCTCACCCCTTCCTCCAAAGAATCTACTGTCAAAGAAATTTGGAAAATATTGCTTATCATATATGGTATATTCTTCACTTCCCCATCTGCATCTTTTAGTTTATACACAGTATACGGTACTCTATTATGGGCTCTGAGTATTCCTGCAGAAACGAAATCCTGTAATCCTACTGAGCCCTGCATTTCCCAGATGTATTTGACTGTGGAATTATTTTCTTTTTTAAGAAAAACATATTAGCATCTCGTGGGACATTCAGGGAAGTTGGTTAAAAAGTACCTCAGAATGGTTGCATATGGAACATACTCATTATTTTGAAAACTTCTTTTGCTGAATAATAGCTGTGTTCTATTTTGGGTTTGGGTTCATTTGCAAGTTGCACGAAACCCTCCAGCCTCTGAATAAGGAAAGGGTTAGAATGTTCATTCATACCTTCCAACTCCCAGACGAACAGTTCATTGATTCAACCAACATTGATAAGACACCTACTATGTGCTAGGAATACAAAGGTGAGTGAAATGGTTTTCCTTACCCCGAGGGGGCAAAGGAGGAGCAGAGACTTACACAACTACAAGTCCAAGTACTGTTGCTGTAAAAGTGAAACACAAATAAAGAAAGTAGCCCACAAAAATATCCTTTTATGATTTTACCTCCAGACCAAATGAACTGCTTCTAAGGAGAGAGCTATTTATGATACTTTTCAATCTTTCCTATAACATCTAGCAGGGAACTAGGCACATAAGGGGTGCTCGATAAATATTTGTCAAATAAGTAATAGTTGAGGAAACATCTTGCAACTTAATTGATATACATTAGATTATAATATCTATTAAGGATCACTTACAAACACACTTTAAGAACTCAAACAAAAGGTTGTACTAACGCTTCTAAGTTTCATTTCCCCATCTGTCGAGTAAGGATAATAGTACTGATTTCAGGGGGTTCTTGAGAGGATTAAATGAGAATTACAAAAAGCAGCTATTATGTTCCCTGGCATGTAACAATTTGGCCAATAAACTACAGTTATTATGATTACAACACACTGTGATTTTCATCCAGAAGGTTACCATAAGCGGCACACTCTGATTTGGCAAAAAGCTCACCTAGAGCTTTATGTGGTCCCATCAGCACTGTCCCCTTGCTGAGAACATATGGTTTTGAAAGGTTGTTGTGAACGCATGCAGGTCCAGAGCCCTAGGTAAGGCTGTACATGCACACACACTACAACACACCCACCGCACACTCACACTCCTCTGTCACCCCACATCTAGCTCCACCACAAGGCACCTGCAGCAGCTCCCTAAATGGCCTGATTTCCCCAATTGCCAACGTGAACTTGTGAAATAGTCAGGCTGAGTCCTCCTTCTGAAGGCACTGTTTTGAGACACAAAGCAGGCATGATAACCAGAAGAGAGACCCCGCGAGCACCCATGAGCAAGAGCCCGCCGCACGTCGCTTCCGGTTAAGTTCAGATTCCTCCGCTGACGCTCTGCAGTGTTCGCTTTGGACGCCTCGCTGATTTCTGCTGCGTTCGTCCCCGCTAACCTAATGCCCCCTGAGAAGAAGCTCTGAGCCGCGTTCACCTGGGTTTCCCTGGCTCCCCCTGCATTGTTTTCCAGACTGGAATAGGCATTGGGTGACTCGTTAAATACACACAGAGTGTCTCCAAAGTCTCTAGGCGTGGGCCCCACAGAGCCGCGTTGATAAGCCTTTTGGGGGAGTTCTTGGCAATCAGGGTGGTGTTTGGGCCCCGCCGTCGCACAGCGCTGCATTCCGTGTCTGTTCACGGTTGGTCTTCTATGTTTATTGAAAGAATGAATGACCTATGAGAGGGTAGGGATTCGGCAAATAAGAAGGCGTTTTGCAGAGGAGTGTGTATGTGTGCTCACGTGTGCCCACATGCATATGTGCCGCGTGATCTATAAAATAGAGCTCAGTCTGTGGCATAAGATGCTGCCTGTATAGTAATCCCCCCTTATCCTTAGGGGATACATCCCATGACTCCCAATGGATACCTGAAACGACAGATACAGAGGTACCAAACCCTATATAAACTGTTTTTTTCCTATACGTATATACATGTGATAAAGTTTAACTTATAAATTAGGCACAGTAAGAGATTAACAACAATAACGAAAAATAAAACAGAACAATTATAACAATATACTGTAATAAACGTGGTGTGAAGGTGGTTTCTTTCTCTCTCTCAAAATACCTTATTGTACCAATTTAAAGCCTTTTCCGTCTTAACTAAGCATTTATCATGCACTGTGGCTGTAACTTTTGCAGTTTGAGGTTTGAGACCCAAACTAGCATGAATTTCTTTTTCCTTCTTCACAGTTTCACCAACAGAAGAGTCATTCTTACCGTAGATCTTAGCAACCTCAGCAGATGATTTCTCTTCCTTTCCTCATTAAGTGGGGGACCTTTCACCTTTTCACTTAAAGGAAGAATTTTGTGGCGTCTCTTTGGCATTATCCGAATTGCCAGCATCATTACTTCTGCGCTTTGGGGCCATTATTAAGGAAGATAAGGGTCACTTGAACACAAGCACTGTGATACCTCAACAGTAGATCTGATAACTGAGAGGCCTACTAAGTGGCTGACAGGCAAGATACGCTGGACAAAGGGATGGCTCGTGTCCTGGGAGAGATATCGCGAGATGGGGCGAGATGGCGTGAGATTTCATCTCGCTACTCAGAAGGGCATGTGATTGAAAACTTATGAATTGTTGGGAAGTCCCTGGCGGTCCAGTGGTTAGGATTCGGTGCTTTCACTGCTGTGGCCTGGGTTCGATACCTGGTCAGAGAACTAAGATCCCACAAGCCACACGGTGCAGCAAAAACAAAAACAAAGCAAGAAACAACCCCCCCCCCCAAACTTATGAATTGTTTACTTTGGGAATTTTCCACTTAATATTTTCAGACTGCGGTTGACCGAGGGTAACTGAAACAGTGGAAAACAAAACCGAGGGTAAGGTGAGACAACTCTAAATCAGGACCAGGTGACCCAGCAGTCACAAGGTCCACGAGGGAACAGTAATCATGGAGCTGCAGTGAGTTGAACGATGATGCCAAAGCAAAGCCAGCACCTCACTCTGCAGCACAGCACAGCAGCTGAGCGTGGTGGTCTCGACTCTTTTTGTTGCTGGAACAGACAGCTCCAGATTTTCATTATCCTGTCCAAAGGAACCCAGAGGAAGGTGAGCACCCATTAACAAAATATCAGGATAGGAGCCTGATGGACCCAGCTTAGGTCACATACCCTTCCCTGGGCTAATCTCTGTGGCCACGAGGCTGGGGTCTGTTTTGGCCAGTCTTGGATTACTTATTGATCCTTTGGCTAGGGAACAGGGTCCCATGGTTGGCATCTCCAACAGAAGCACGTGGAGTGCGAATCCCAGTTCCTCGAAGGAATAGTGGCTACTGCCAGAAGAACTGGAAGAGACGGCTGTGGAGATGAAACACAGGTTCACTCCCAGCAGTGACCTTGACCTATTCTAATGAACTGAGGCATCCAGCCAGCCCCAAAGGGATGCATCCTATCCCCCCCCCACCCCCGACCAAGCTCCTTGAACCTCCCCATGGAAGGACTGTTCACCTTGAAGTGACCTTGAAGGTAGTGTTTATTTCCTGGGGGTCTAGGGTCATAGCTCAAAGCAAGCATGGTCAGCCTAAACATCTTTTGGAAGTCTCCTGTTTGAAACGAAAAATATTTTGTGACTTGTATTGAATCCATTTAGTTTAAAAATAATGTTTTTTCCCAAATGTTTATTTTGAACCTACAGAACAGTTAAAAAGAAAATAGTACAATCAACACCCATTTTCATCAGATGTGTTGTTAACATTTCGCCACATCCACTTTATTTCTCTCTCTTCACACATACCTATGGAAAGATATACACAAAAGAACCTAAAGATATTTCCCTCTTTTTCCCTCTAAACCAGTTAAGAGTTAGTTGCAGGTACAATGACACTTCATCCCTAAGTACTTAAGGTTATACCTCCAAAGAACAGAAACATTCTCTTATGTAACCACAGTTTAATTATTATACTCAAGAAATTTGACATTGATGCAATAATATTATCTAACATACAGCTTATATTCAAATTTCCCCAAGTATCTCAATAATGTCCTTTAAAGTGTTTGTTGTTTTTTTCTTCCCCTGCTCTGGGATCCAGTCAAGGATGACACATTGCATTTGGTTTTCCTATTTCTTTAGTCTCCTCTTTTTGTCTTTCATGCCATTGATATTTTTGGAGCCCAAGCTCCAGTTGCCAAACGTCCCTTAAATTGGAACTCTCTGATTCTTTCCTTATGATGAGATTCAACATTTTTGGATGGAATACTATGTACTTCTCAGTGCATCCCCTCAGGGACACATGATATCGGTGTGTGCAGTTATTGGCAGTGTTCACTTTGATCAGTTGGTTAATGTGGTGCCTGCTGGGTCCACCATTATAACAGTACATTTCCCCTGCATAATTAATAAGGAATTCATATGAGATCACGTAAATGTCCTGCTTTCCAGCAGCCTTCTACACTACGGTGATTTTTGTCTGAATCAGTTATTCCTCTGGTGATTATAAAATGGTGATTTTTCTATTTCTATCATTTCTTCTTACAGTTTTGAGTTGGTATTATTCTATCTTTTAAAAAACCTTTCCCTCTATGCAACATTTAGTTTTTATTTTTAGTAACAATAGGGACTTGTGGATTTTTAAAAATTTAATGTGTTATAATCTCTTCTTGTTTTTATGCATTTTGATGCTCACATTGTCTGAAGTTTGGCCAGAGAAAGTTCCTTCACACCACCTCCTCTGTCCTTTTGAGATAGCTACGTCAGTTTTTGAGAGTGCTCTTAATGTCTGGCAGAAGATATTCCAGACTGACCTTGTACTTTCTCTGCCTCAGCCCTGGAATCAGCCATTTCTCCAAAGGGCACTGATTGTTTTTCATGAAGGATGGTATTTAGAAACCAAGGCATAGGTGGTGGGTGTACTCATTACTATTGGTATGACACTGCTTCCATGCTGTCAGAGCCAGGGAATACATCTATGTATATACATGCACATACACACATATACCCACACATATTCTACATCTGTCTATACATATTCAAAGCTGTGAGTTCACACTGATAGCTCCAATTCCAATCAAACAGCCCAGGATTCATTCTATCCTTCTCCCTTTCCATATTTGCAACTCCATTCCTCAGCAATGAGAAACCATATGGAGGATAAAATTTAATTTTGCAAACATTGTGTTATATGCATAGAATGGAATTGTACTCAGTAATAAGCAGAAATGAACTAATGCTCAACATGGATTAATGGATGAATCAAAAAAAGTATGTTACAGCAGAAACTAACACAACATGGTAAAGCAATTATATTCCAATAAAGATGTTAAAAAAATTACGTTTAGCAAAATAATCAGACACATATACAAAATAGATACACATAATGTATATTCCATTTACACAAAGTCCAAGAACAAGCAAAACTAATCTATGGTGATAGAAATCAGAAAGTGGTTGCCTCTGGAGCGGGTGGGAGGGCTGGCTGGAAAGGAACACAAGGGGATTTTCTGGGGTGATAGAAACATTCTAGATCTTGTTCTGAGTGGTGTGTACGCAGATGTATTCAATTGTCAAAGTTCATTGAACTGAACACTTTATATCTGTACATTTTACTGTATGTAAATTCCTTCATTAAAAAAGGAAGATATAAAAATATGCAAAATGCTCTTGAACAAATGAAAAGATTAAATTTCATTCATAATAAGAGGATGCAAATTAAAACTGCACTGAGATACCACTTTCATTTATCTAAGTGGCAAACATTCAAAACCTTGACAAGACACACTGTTGGTGAGCCCATGAGAAAATAAGCAATAATATCTAAAAGTATCTAAATATCTAAAAATAACTATATTTCCTCTCTGCCCCATCAATCTCACTTCTGGGTATTTATCCTGAATATATACTCTAGTGCTAAATTTCCATATATACTTGGGTCTGTTTCTGGACTTCCTATTTTTTCTGCTAGTCTGTCTATATTATGCTCCAATATCACACAGCTTTAATTATAGAGGTTTTATAGTATGTTTCAATGCTATTAGAGCTAGTCTTCCCGCCTTGCCTTTATTTTTCAATTTTTCTACCTATCCTTTTGCACTTTATTTTTAAAAATATATATGAAGAGATACGGGAACATATGTATATGTATAACTGATTCACTTTGTTATAAAGCAGAAACTAACACACCATTGTAAAGCAATTATACCCCAATAAAAAAATATACATATAGATGAAGTTTAGAATCAACTTGTTCAGTGTCAGAAACAAAAACTTATTAGTATTTTTTTTGGAATTGCATTACATTTACAATTTAGGGGTAGGTGACACATTTATGATGGGTGATACTTCCCAAAAGCAAGGAATGTCTTTCCATGAAGTATACTTTTACATGTTTCAGGAATGCTCATATGGGATTTCTTCTTATAACTTTTACACATTTCTTGTTAATATCTAAATATTTTATCTTTGTTGTTGTTGCTATTGTAAATGGGGTTTTGTTTTTGTTACCCCTTTTAGCTGGTCATTGTTTGTGTATATGTACCTATTGTTTTCTGTAGGTTAATTTTATATCCTGCTATATTATTGAACTGCTTTTTTTGTTTAAGTTAGTTTTATCTTTGGACCACTTGGCTTTTGCAAGTATAATATCATGTCATCTGCAAATGTAGTTTTACTTCTCAGTTTCCAACTTTTATAATTCAGATTGCTTCCTCCTGTCTAATTGCATTGGCTGATACCTCACATATGGTGTTAAACATGTAGTAGTAGAGATAGTTGGCATCCTTGCCATTACCTGACTTTAGTGGGAATGTCTCTAGTGTTTCCCAATTAAATAGAAAGCTGGCTTTTGGACTTAGGTATTTTTTTATTGTGTTAAGGAAATATCCATCTTCCTATTTTATTTAGTATTGGAATGAGTGTTGAATTGTATCAAAAGCCTTTTCAGCATTTACTGAAAACAATCATACAAATATCCTTCTTATATTAATATGGTCAATTACATTAAAGGATTTCTTAATATCGAACCATTCTTGCACTCCTCATATAAATTCCACTCAATCATGTTATTGGATCCTGTTTGCTAATGTTTTATTTAGGTGTTTTTTTTTTTTTGGTATCAATATTCGTGAGACTGATCTTTAAGTTTGTGTATATGCTATACTTATTAGGCTTAAGTAGGAATGTTAATCTTGCTTTATACAAAAGTTAAACATTTCTGTTTTCTATGCTATGAATAATTCACATAGCATTGCGATTACTCCAATTTTCAAGATTAGGTAGAATTCCTCTCTGAAACTATCTGAGTGTGATGATTTTTTTATGGGGTAGTTCTTTAAAATGTCCTTAAAAATTTTAATGGAAATATGTCTACTTAAGAATTTTCTTTCTACTGGGGTCAATTTTTTAAAATTGTATTCCTAGAAAGTTATTCATTTTATCTAAGTTTTCAAATTTGTTTGTGTAACGATTGTGCAATGTAGTCTTCCATGATTTTTAAAATTTCCTTCATGTTAAGATATTTCTCACTTTCCTTTTTTCTATATTTATGCTTTTTTTCTTTACGTTAGCCAGTGTGCCCCTCACCTCCAAAGAACCATTTTCATCTATTAATTAGTTCTCTTATTTTTCTGGGATTTTAATTTCTGCTTTAATATGTATTACTGCTTTCCTTAAGTTATTTGGTTGACTTTGTTTTTCTAGCTTTTTGAGCTGGGGTGTCATTCACTTGTTTTATCTTTATGGATATAAGTATTTGAGGTTATGAATTTCTCTTTGATCACTGCTCTAATGTCTGCCAAAAATTCTCATATATAGTGCTTTATTTTTTTAAGAAATACTCCTGTTGTGGTTTTTATTTCCACTTTCACCTGACTGTTTTTTAACCGAGATTGTTTTAATTTTCACCTGTAAAGGCCTTTAAAATATTTTGTCATTTCACTGTATTGTGATAAGAATTATAAAGTCCTCGTCAGTTAAAATTTTTTTCTCCCAAAATATTAAACTAAAATTGACACGGGGAAGATGAGATATGTTCACCTGGTAGTGTCTTGTTGCCCTGGCATACAACCACACATCCCTGACAGCATGTTTAGTAATTTTTGGTCATAGTTTTAAAGGGTAGAATCAGTTCTTCTCGTAGGTATTCAAGTATTATTTTCTTATCAATATAATGACAGTATTTGATTAAAGTAGTCTGGATATATCAAACCATATTGGTTCACTAGAATATCAACCTAAAATTATGTATATGCACTCAGTTCTCCTGTGGTTCAAAAATTTTATGATAATTAAATTCCTCCCTTTTTTTTCAGTCCCCTGGAAACTATCTGATTTCATGCAGTCTTTGTTTTACTGTATGCTCAAGGTTACCTAATAGGTTATCAGCCTGCGTTAAGAACAAGGTGATGGCTGTAATCACCACAACGCAGTAAAGATCTAACAGTTAATAAGTGTTCAAGAAATAATTTTTAAATTGATGAGAGAGTAAATGAATATTTATTCATGTAGATTATAACATAACTTATGATTACATATAGAACATATAGATTATATGTTCCTATATGCATGTGTTACATGATATATTACATATGAATATAATATATAGAACATATAGATTATAATTCACTTACTTTTGCAAAATAACATCACTCTGATAGATCTTCAAGTAGTTAAGTATGGATGTTTTCATCTTACTACTAATACCCCTTTTGTGTCATACTCATCATCTAAGTTTAATGGGTTGTGCTTTATAGCTTAAGTACAGTGTGTTGGAAATTGCATTTTCAAGGGTGGGTGTCAGGAGACCTAGAGTTTCCCAGGCTAATGGAAAGGAAATAATTCCTCAGGCTGTCTTAAAATAATAAATCATACAGTCTTTCAGTTGATGGTACAAAAAAAAATAAAGAACTCTTGAAAGGATTGATGATGGAAAGGATGGCTTTACAAGTCACTGAGTCTTTTCCTTAGGTGAGGGTCTCTAGGTGGAATGTACAATGGAGCACAGCTTTAATAAGCAAAACTCTGCGAGTTGTGTGGTTGTCTGTTACATTTGGTAGCCTCTAGTGAACCATGCCTCCTGGTGTGAAAGTTCCAGGGCTAAACCTTAGAAGCCTTGTCAACGTCCGCTTTTCATTCTTGGAACCAGCCACCGTGCTGTAACAGCCCAAACCACATGCAGAAGCCACACTGAGGAGTGACAAGGCACTGCAGCGGTGAGCCACCTTGGATGTGTCACCCTAGCTCAGCCCCTAAATCAAGGGTGAGAAAACTATGGCTTTCAGCCAAAAGTGGCTTGCCATCTGGTTCTGTAAATAAAGTTTTACTGGAACACAGCCATGCCCATTTGTTTATATATTATCTATGACTGCTTTCTCACTACAATGGCAGAGTAGAATAGCCATGACAGAGACCTTATGATCCGCAAAGCCTAAAATATTTACTATTTGGCCCTTTATAGCAAAGTTTGCTGACTGCTGCCTTAGATGACTGCAACCTCATCTGCCATCATGTGAAGCAGAAGAACCGCCTGGCTGAATCCAGCCAACTCACATCGTGAGTGATAATCTAATTGTTGCCGTCTTAAATCATTAAGTTTTGCGATGGTTTGTTATACATCAACAACTGAAACAAACTGTAAAATCTAATATCTGTATTTTATAAGCTTGATGATTTCATGGTTTAAATTTTTCTTTTCTTTTCTCTTAACTTTCAGTAAGCTCTGTTGAAATTTTTCCTATGTGTCTCAGCTACATGTCACTGAAATTTCTCTCTCCAAGGTGAACACATTCTTTGTTACTAAATCCACTAGATGTCTTTCAGTCTTCATCTCATGTGACTCTTGGTCAGCATTTGACACTCTTGACCACCTCTTTGTTCTTGAAACATCTTCTCCCTTTTATTCATTTAAATCATAATCTCCTAATTTTCTTTTGTCTTTCAGGACATTTCTTGTCAATTTCTTTTGCGGGGAGTGGGAGGGGAGAGGTGCGTGCTGATCTTCTGCCTAACATTTAATGTTCAAGTCCTCAGGATTCTCTCTTAGATTTCATTTGACAGTCAACTAATATATATTGAGCCTACTGTATGCCAGGCATTATTCTAGGTACTTGGGACACATTAGCAAACAAAACAAACAAAACTCCCTGCACTTGGAGAAATTTGTAAGTGTACACATAATAAAATAAATCATTACAAAACTAGACGTTAATAAGTGTTTCAGAAAAAATAAACAGAACAGGGGGGTAGGGAGTATAGGGTAGGGGGAGGTGGGAATTTAAAGAAAGAATAGATCAGAATAGGCATTTCTGAGATTATGATATTGGAGCAAAGCCTTAAAAAAGGGAAAGGAACTGACCTGTGGGTATCTAGAAAAGCATCCCTCTAATAATTAATGACGTTGAGCATCTTTTCATGTGCCTCTTGGCCATCTGTATGTCTTCTTTGGAGAAATGTCTATTTAGCTCTTCTGCCCATTTTTGTATTGGGTTGTTCCATGTTTTTGATATTGAGCTGCATGGGCTGTTTGTATATTTTGGAGGTTAATCCTATGTCCGTTGATTTGTTTGCAAATAATTTCTCCCATTCTGAGGGTTGTCTTTTCGTCTTGTTTATGGTTTCCTTTGCTGTGCAAAAGCTTTTAAGTTTCATTAGGTCCCATTTGTTTATTTTTGTTTTTATTTCCATTACTCTAGAATGTGGGTCAAAAAAGATCTTGCTGTGATTTAGGTGAAAGAGTATTCTTCCTATGTTTTCCTATAAGAGTTTTATAGAGTCCGGTCTCACATTTAGGTCTTTAATACATTTTGAGTTTTTTTTTTTTTTTTTTTTTGCCGCGTTGGGTCTTCGTTGCTGTGCACGGGCTTTCTCTAGTTGCAGCAAGTGGGAGCTACTGTTGGTTGCGGTGCATGGGCTTCTCATTGCGGTGGCTTCTCTTGTTGTACAGCACAGGCTCTAGTTGTGTGGGCTTCAGTAGTTGCGGCACGTGGGCTCAGTAGTTGTAGCTCATGTGCTCTAGAGTGCAGGCTCAGTAGTTGTGGCATACAGGCTTAGTTGCTCCACGGCATGTGGGATCTTCCTGGACCAGGGCTCGAACCCATGTCCCCTGCATTAACAGGCGGATTCTTAACCACTGTGCCACCAGGGAAGCCCCTTGAGTTTATTTTTGGGTATGGTGTTAGGGAGTGTTCTAATTTCATTCTTTTACCTGTAGCTGTCCAGTTTTCCCAGCACCACTTATTGAAGAGACTGTCTTTTCTCTATTGTATATTCTTGCCTCCTTTGTCATAGATTAGTTGACCATAGGTGCGTGGGTTTATCTCTGGACTTTCTATCCTATTCCATTGATGTATATTTCTTTTTTTGTGCCAGTACCATACTGTCTTGATTACTGTAGTTTTGTAGTATAGTTTGAAGTCAGGGAGCCTGATCAAAACTACATGAGGTATCACCTCACACTGGTCAGAATGGCCATCACCAAAAAATCTTCAAACATTAAATGCTGGAGAGGGTGTGGAGAAAAGGGAACCCTCTTGCATGGTTGGTGGGAACGTAAATTGATACAGCCACTATGGAGAACAGTATGGAGGTTCCTTAAAAAACTAAAAATAGAATTACCATATGACCCAGCAGTCCCACTACTGGACATATACCCAGAGAAAGCCATAACTCAAAAAGACACATGCACCCCATTATTCATTGTGGCACTGTTTACAGTAGCCAGGTCATGGAAGCAACCTAAATGCCCATAGACAGAGGAATGGATAAAGAAGATGTGGTACATATATACAATGGAATATTACTCAGCCATAAAAGGGAACGAAATGGGATCATTTGTAGAGACCTGGATGGACCTAGAGACTGTCATACAGAGTGAAGTAAGCCAGAAAGAGAAAAACAAATATCATATATTAATGCATATATGTGGAATCTAGAAATATGGTACAGATGAACCTGTTTGCAAGGCAGAAATAGAGACATAGACATAGAGAACAAATGTTTGGACACCAAAGGGGGAAAAGGGGGTGGGATGAATTGGGAGATTGGGATTGACATATATACAGTAATATGTATAAAATGGATAACTAATGAGAACCTGCTGTAGAGCACAGGGAACTGCACTTTGCTGTACAGTAGAAACTAACACAGCATTGTAAAACAACTATACCCCAATTAAAAAAAAAAAAAGAGGACAAGTGAAAAGCATCCCGGGCAGAGAGCACAGAAGTGCAAAAACCCTAAGGCAAGGAGCGAGCCTGGGGTGTCTGAAGACAGGAAGAATGACCCCGGTGGTGGGATGCAGTGAACCCTAGGATGTGAGGTCAGAGAAGCAACGGGGTCCAGATCCTGTAGTCCTTGTAAGCCATTGTCAAGACTTGGTCTTTTCTCAGGGAGATGGGGGTGGACTTTGGGGAGTTTTGAGGAAAAGAATCAAGTCGTCAAAAGGACCACTCTTGCTGCTGAATTGAGAAAGAATGGAGGTGGCCGGCATGGCAGCAGGCTCTGGGAGAGAGGCAGACAAAAGGGTACCAGCAGAAGCCAAGAGGAGCGATTCTCTCCTCTAACTGGACACACTTTGCTTGGACAATCTGAGGTACTCATGCTGTCCTGGTTCCAGTGATCATTCATGGGCTGATGCTCCCAAGTCTGTTTTTTTCCAGCCCAAATCTCTCTCCTGAGACTCAGACTCACAAATCCAAAAGCCTACTGGTCATCTCCCCTTTCCGTGTTTTGTGGGTGCCGCAGGCTCTGCTTTTTCATCTAAAACCTTTGTCTCCTCTGGTGCTCCCTGGATTTCGCTACTGAAGCCATGCAGCCATGCCTTCTTATCAAGGCTTTGTCTTTAAGAGGCCACTGCTAACATATGTTAGTGGACAATCTGTGGTGGCACATAAATGCTTTGGGTTCCATTACCACATCGTTATGGTTTACCTTATCGGGTTTTCTGCCTATAGCGCTGGCTTGAAGGATTGGACATAGAATAAGTAGGTTTTAACTGGGACAAGATGATGGAATGCTGCCTTAGATGACACTTGAAGGCAGGGTGCCATAGTGGTAGGGCACTGAATACCCAGAGGATAGAGGATCGGAATTAGAGTGGATTCCTTACATTTTGCAGTTTTGACCAATAGGCGCCTTGCCATTGGGTAAGTAATTCTGAATTTGTCACTTTTGTTACAATAGTAAACTTACCGTGTAGCCAGAATGCAAGAATGAAGGCTCCATAGATATTATAGAATTTTAATATGTGAATTCAGTTTTCTTCCATCTCTCTTGGGAATTTTTTTGTCCACTCCCCATTATAATTTTAGAATTTAGTATTCATTCTTTTGACTTTAAGCAAAGGAGTTATGGAAAATGTTTTATTAGAAGGGTGTGTGATTCCTTTTTCTATGATCTTTTTTAAAAATATATAATTTGTGTGTAAAGGAGCTTCAGAAATATCTTAATCTTTTTTGTCTAACTCTTATAAGTGGTTTTTAAAAAGCAATAATTTATACAAGGCAAATAAATCTTCCCAGATTATTTTTTTCCATATCACACTTGTATGTGGGAAAGAGTCTTGTAAAAATCATTAGTGTGAAGCTAGGCCAGTTAAGGCTATTATTTTTTATTAAAAAATCAACTTCAAAATGAATGTTTAAATGCAAGCTTAACGTAGTTAAAAATGCAATTAAGTCTCATTCCTTGACACTTGAGAGCTCTTTTTATTTATTTATCATAGTCAACAAATATTTTTCAAAGGCTTGCTCTGTACCAGGCAGTATGTTTGCGCTAGGGGTAGCCGGTAAGCAAAACAGAGAAGGAAGTCGCCACCGTGGAACTTACTTCCATTGGGGGAGGTAGACAAAAAAATAGTACAAGAGAATTACTGCCTGTGGTAAATGCTAGGAAGGAAATAAAGCATGGAGGAAGAGAGACAGACAGACCTACCTAAGAGGCTACCTAAGGAGGATCTCTCTGAGAAGGTGAATTTGAGTTGAGGCTTGAAGGATGAGGCCGCGTCCACCAGGAGAACTGGGAAGCGCCTTGGAGGGAGGGACCAGCAGAAGCAAAGGCCTAGAGGCAGGAAAGGTTCAAGGTTCCAGAAGGAGAAAGGAGGCCAAAGTGACCAAGAATGGCAGAGGTGGAAAGACGGGCGGGAGCCAGATTCTGCAGGATGTTACAGGCCTTGGTGAGGAATTTGAATTTTATTCTCAGTGTAGTAGGAAGACAATGAAGGATTTATGCAAAGGAATGATGTGACCAGATGCTGTTCTTTGCTTTTTAAAAAATTGTGGCAAAATATACGTAACATAAAATTTACCATCGTAACCATTTTTTAAGTGTGCAATTCAGTAGCATTAAGTATATTCGTGATGTTTTGCAACCATCACCACTATCCGTTTCCAGAATTCTTCGTCATCCCAAACAGAAACTCTGGATCCAGTAAACAGTTACTACAGGCTGCCTTATATGGGAATCATTTTCTGTTCCTTTAAATTTTGCATGCCCGTGATGACTTTTCTTAGAAACTCTCCCTAGGGAGAAGTCTTTCCGCCCAGGGAAAGCTATCGTGGTGACTCCAGCAGTTCTGTCCCTAACCCTTATTATCCTCACAGCTGTAATCCAGACTGAGGCTCACTGAAGGGCAGGCTAGTGCTTCTGGTTGAGTAGAAGGTAGCAGCTGGGTTTTAGACCAGTTCCGAGCAAATGGTCTTCCTCGTCTCAAAAACCGGCCACACCACTTTGGAAGATAGTTTGGCAATTTTTCAAAAAGTTAAACATGAAACTACCATGTGCCCAGCAGTTCTACTCCTACGTGTCTACTCAGGAGAAATGGAAACATGTATCCACAGAAAGAATCCCACCTGAGTGTTCAGAGAAGCTTTGTTCATAATAGTCCCCAACTAGAAACAACCCGCTGTCCATCAACTGACGAATGTATGAACACAATGTGGCCGGTGCATGCGACAGAATACTTTTCAGCCCCAAAAAGGAACAAACTGCGGACACGGGCTATGTCAGAACCTCAGAAACGTGATGCTAAGTGAAAGAAGCCACACACAGGCGAGCACATATTGTATGAACATGAAATAACCAGAAAATGCAAATTTCTAGACAGAAACTAGATTAGTGGTTGTCTGAGGCTAGGACTGGGAACAGAGATCACCCGTAAGTGGGCATGAGGGGGCTTCTTAGGGGAGATGAAACTATACTTAAACTGACTGATGACGATAGTTGCACCATTTGGTAAAGTTACTAAATATCATTGAATTATACACTGAATACGAGTGAATTTTATGCTGTGTAAAACATACGTGATCAGGGGCTTCCCTGGTGGCGCAGTGGTTGAGAGTCCGCCCGCCGATGCAGGGGACACGGGTTCGTGCCTCGGTCCGGGAGGATCCCACATGCCGAAGAGCGGCTGGGTCCGTGAGCCATGGCCGTTGAGCCTGTGCGTCCGGAGCCTGTGCTCCGCAATGGGAGAGGCCGCAACAGTGAGGGGCCCGCGTACCGCAAAAATAAAGACAAATAACCCGTGGTCGGGGTCAGCTCTCCCTATCAGAAAGTCAGCCCGCTGTTCTGGCAGCGACCCTTCCCTTAAAAAAACCAAAAAAAAAACAACAAAAAACCATACGTGATCAGTAGCTTGGATAGAGTCTGATACTCAATGCTCACTGGAAGACAGAAGGTTCACCTGGACCAATATAGAAACCTTTTAGCTGAGCAGAATGGGAAGGAAAATCTGTCCTAGTATTGCTGATATGCCTTGCTTTATCTGTGACAATTCTATTTTGAATGGCTCTCAGTCTCTCTATTTTAAAGGGAATGAAAGTCTCTAAAGCCTTTTTCCAAAAGCCATAATTACCTAAGGTTTTCCCTATAACTGCAATTCTTATTTCCTTCAGCTTTTCCTACTAGGACTTCAGATCTGAAATAATTTCTGTTCCCTGAACTGTTATGTCTGTTCCCAAGTAAACTGGTTGTATCAAAGATTACTACTGAATATTTCATTTTTGGTGGCTTTGAGGAATTTGAGGAATTTGTTTTTTAAATTCTCAGAGAAGCTTTTGGTCCTCAAATGGCTGAAAGTTTCTGATCGAGATAACTTCACAAGATAACTTGGCCAGTGTTTGTTCAAATCCTGTGCTTGGCTGTTTTTGGAAAAATATCTTCAAATTAATTTTTGTTTACAGGGTATGGTTAGGAAAAGAATAACTATGTTATAAACATCCTTTTGAAAAGTAGCAATTTAGGAAGAACCTAAGAATCAGGACCTGTGGCGTGACCCTGGGTAAGTCTCATTACCTCTGTTTTCCCTCTTTTCTCATCTTGTACCCTGGGGGCGGTATGTACCTTAAAGACAGCGACATAGAGAAGCACCTAGAACAGTGACCGCCAGCTAGGAAGCACTCCATAGGTGTTTTCTTTATTCTCGTGGAAAATGACCATCGGTAGTAGTTTGTATGGTATTTCTTTGGATATTTTTATTTTTGCACGATCATTTCTTTTCAAGAAGCAGAATGAAAACCATTGTATATCTTGGGTTTTGAAAGAACAAAGCCATCATCACCATCTACATTATCATCAGCAGCAACAAACACTTATAAATGAAGGGTGGTGTTGTGGTTCAAAGAGTGGGAGCTGGGTCAGCCTACCTGGGTGTGAATGCCGGCTCTGCCGTTACCAGCTCAAGTGACCTTGGACAACTCTCTTAGCTTCCCTCGGCCTTGTTTTCATTAATAAATTGGGACTCATAATGGTACCTTTGTCATAGGACAGAGATTAAATGATAGAATATGTGAAAAGCACAACACTGTAAAAATGGGGCTAAATGATGACTCTTAGTAATTGTAGATGCTTCGACTCTGTATGAGAGACCATCCCCATTCTTGACCAGCCAGCAATCTCTGCACTTGAATGCTAAATTTTATGTGACTTTAATCAGTTTAGAGTTGCTAAGAGCTCAAATTTCCTTACTGGGAAATAGAAATTGCTATTGTAGATTTAATGAAAGGCAGAGACGTGTATTGTCTGGCTCTTCCGTCCTTTGGATTTAAGGAGGTGTGTATAGTAGGTGAGTCCAAGGAAAAGATCTGCATTGGGCAGTGTTCATGTCTTTGAACCTCCTCTTAGCAATATTCTCTCACTTCCCCTCATCAAATTTGAAGCCTCTTCTCTGAATGTCTAGGGTCTTCATATTGCCTCCTGTGGTAGATTGAAAAACGTGGCAAAGATATTTGACAGCTGCTCTTGTGAAAAGGGAGAGACTGTTTGTCCACACCTTGAATCTGGGCTGGTCTAGGCACTTGCACTGACCAGCAGAATGTACCGGAAGTGACTGTATGCAAGTTTAGGAGCCTTAAGAGGCCTTTCCTCTTCTGCCTTTGCCTCTTGGAACCCTGCCCCGCAACCACCATGCTATGAAGAATCCCAGAGTGAGAGATCATGAGAGGAGAGAGGCCCAGGACATTGCCCTGCTGAGCCCACTGGAGTCCAGTGCCAGCTGACCCCCCTGCTGACTGCAGCTGTGGGAGTGAGCTTAGGTGAGACCTGTATGAGCCACAGAGTTGTGAGAAATACTAAACCGTTCTTTTAAGCCACCAATTTTAGGGTGGTTTGTTACACAAAAAGTGTATAACTAATACTCCTGCAAACTTCCCAAGACATCACCTCTACCCCACCCACACGCCCCACGCACACTCACGAGCGTCTCTCTGACTTGCTGGGCTAAATCAATGATGCTTTGCTGTGACCCCATCCCTGTCTTAACCCCACAGTAAAACTTTCCTCTAATGTGTCCTGGCCTTTAGGAGCCTTGCAGTCAGTTAATGGGTTTGAAAGCAAACTCATACTGTAATTCATACTGAGACCCTAGGAACTGATGTTTGCTTAATGTTTTACCTTGCTTTTTTTTTTTTTTAAAAAAAATAGGTTATTTATTTATTTACTTTAAAAAATTTATTTATTTACTTATTTATTTTTGGCCGCATTGGGTCTTCGCTGCTGCGCAAGGGTTTTCTCTAGTTGCTGTGAGCGGGGGCTTCTCTTTGTTGCGGTGCACAGGCTCTAGGCACGTGGGCTTCAGTAGTTGTGGCTCACAGGCTCAGTAGTTGTGGTGCGTGGGCTTAGTTGCTCTGCGGTACGTGGGATCCTCCCGGACCAGGGCTCAAACCCATGTCCCCTGCATTGGCAGGCAGATTCTTAACCACTGTGCCACCAGGGAAGCCCCTGTTTTACCTTGCTTTAACCCACAGGAGTAGCTCCTTGCAATGAAGAAATTTAAGACCTGAGGCCGGCGAGGTCCTGGGAAAGATCCCTCTCGTACATGGCTGACTCCTTGTCCTAGAGGTAGAACCTTTAGGTATATGAAAGCTAAGTAAGGCACCTCCCACCTCTGGACTCTTTTCACCTGCTTCTAACATTGCTCTTCTTTTGAGTAGGACAGTGGTTTAAAATACCCATTCTTGGGTCCTGCCCACTGAGGTACTGAGATTCTGATTCAGTGGGTCTAGGTGTGGTCTAGGTGTCTGCATTTTCATTGATGTTTAGTGACTCTGAAAATCACACACACACACACACACACACACGCACACGCACACACAGGGAGAGAATTCAGCCCAGTTCAGCTGAGGCATGAATGGGTACCAGTGGAAGCAGTCTGATTGATATTCACATCACATAGTAACATGGCAGAGGTAAATGGAGTTAACTTTTTTTTTTTTTTTTTTTTGGTGGTACGCGGGCCTCTCACTGTTGTGGCCTCTCCCATTGCGGAGCACAGGCTCAGCGGCCATGGCTCACGGACCCAGCCGCTCCGCGGCATGTGGGATCCTCCCGGACCGAGGCACAAACCCGCGTCCCCTGCATCAGCAGGCAGACTCTCAACCACTGCGCCACCAGGGAAGCCCTGGAGTTAACTTTATAATGTGTAACTATCCTTTGTTATTGATTGAGGAAGGGAATTATACCACCCAGTCTCATCACTCAGAAATCTTGATCTTCTAGAATGTAGGATGGAAAGGGGCTTGGAGAGATGATCTGATCCATAGGCAGAAACAATCATGTCTACCTAGACACAGGAGAAGCTATCCTATTTCTAAAGGCTCTGGAAGTTGGCAATTTTAAAATCTGGTTTAATCATCCATGAATCCCCAGATCTGGAGTTTACTACCTTTTGTCAGTAAAAGTTGAAGCCCAGAAATTTATTTTTTAAATCTTTACATTTTTTGTGTGTTTTACAAATTCATGTCGTACAAAATTCAAAAGGGACAGGAGTGTACAAAGTGAATATTTCCCTCCTAGGCTTTTCCCCCCTTCATTCTGTTCCCTTCTCTGGGGCCCAATACTTTAAAAAAATTTTTTTAAATAAATTTATTTATTTTATCCTTTTTTTTTTAGATTTTTTTTTTATGTGGACCATTTAAAAACTCTTACTGAATTTGTTACAATATTGCTTCTGTTTTATGTTTTGGTTTCTTGGCCGAGAGGTATGTGGGATCTTAGCTCCTTGACCAGGGATCAAACCCACACCCCCTGTATTGGGAGGCAAAGTCTTAACCACTGGACTGCCAGGGAAGTCCCTTATCTCATTTATTGTATTGTTGGCTGTGTTGGGTCTTGTTGCTGCGTGTGGGCTTTTCTCTGGTTGCGGTGAGCGGGGGCTACTCTTCACTGTGATGTGCAGGCTTCTCATTGTGGTGGCTTCTCTTGTTGGGAGCACGGGCTCTAGGCGCATTGGCTTCAGTAGTTGTGGCACACAGGCTCAGTAGTTGTGGCACACGGGCTCTAGAGCGCAGGCACAGTAGTTGTGGTGCAGGGGCTTAGTTGCTCCGCGGCATGTGGGATCTTCCCGGACCAGGGCTCAAACCTGTGTCCCCTGCATTGGCAGCGGGATTCTTAATCACTGCTCCACCAGGGAAGCCACCTAATACTTAAAAAAATTTTTTTTAAATTGAAGTAAAACATATTTACATAAAACATAAAATTCATCGTTTTAACCGTCTTAAAGTATATAATTCAGTGGTTTTTAGTATATTCACAGAGTTTTACAAACATCAACCCAATCTAATTTCAGAATACCCCATCACATCAAAATGAAACTTTATACACCTCCCAATTCCCCCTCCCCCAACTCCCTGGCAACCACTGCATTGGACATTTAATATAAATAGGATGATACGATGTGTGGCAACTTGTGTTTTTGGCTTCTCTCACTTAGCGTAATGTTTCCAAGGTTCATCCACGTTGTAGCGCGTATCAGACCTTCATTCCTTTTTATTACTCAGTAATATTCCATTGTGTGGATACACCACATTTTTTATCCATTCATCCACTGACGAACATTTGGGTTGTTTCCTGCTTTCAGCTATTATAAATAATGCTGCTGTGAATGCTCACGTGCAAGTTTGTGGTAGGTGAATATGTTCCTCGGAGTGGAATTGCTGGACCAATGGTACCTCATTAACTCTTTTTTTTTGGCCGCTTTGGTTCTTCGTTGCTGTGCAAGCTGTGTGCAGCTTTCTCTGGTTGTGGTGAGCGGGGGCTACTCTTCGTCGCGGTGCGTGGGCTTCTCATTGTGGTGGCTTTTCTTGTTGCGGAGTGTGGGCTCTTAGGTGCGCAGGCTTCAGTAGTTGTGGCACATGGGCTTAGTTGCTCCGCGGCATGTGAGATCTTCCCAGGCCAGGGGTTGAGCCCGTGTCCACTGCATTGGCAGGTGGATTCCTTACCACTGCGCCACCAGGGAAGCCCTATGTTTAACTTTTTGAGGAACTGCTAAGATGTTTTCCACAGTAACTGCACCATTTCCTGTTCCCACCACCAGTGTATGAAGGTTCCAATTTCTCTGTACCCTCACCAACACTCATTATTTTCTGTTTTTATTGCCTTCCTAGTGGGTGTTTGTTGCTAGTGTATGGAAATACAATTGATTTTTGTATATTGATCTTGTATTCTGCAACTTTGCTGAACTTTTTTATTAGCTCCAATAGTTTTTCTGGTGGATTTTTTTTTTTTTTAGTGGTTTCAATATAAAACATCATGTTTTCTGTGAATAGATATAGTTTTACTTCTTGTTTTACAATCTGAATGTCTTTTATTGCTTTTCTGTGCCTAATTGCACTAGTTAGAACTTCTGGTACAATGTTGAATAGAAATGGTGAAAAGTGCATATCATTTTCTTTTTCCTGATCTTAGGAGGAAAGCTTTCATTGAGTATGGTCGTAGCTGTGGGTTTTTCACAGATGCAGTAGGAAGGTTTGGGTGTGTTCTTTCAGGGATAGTATATTCATATATTAGAAAATATATTAACATAGCTTTTAGCCTATATACAGTGTCTGCACCTTGCATTTTTCAGCTAAAAATATATCTTGGAGATCTTTCTAAATTAGTACTTAAAGAATTTCTTCATTTAAACAAAAATGGTTGCTTGGTTTTTTCATTGTAGGAACACACCATCATTTATTGAATCAGCCCTCTATTGAAGGATAACCTAACTCTCAGCAGTGTTGGTCATATGAATTCAAAATCAGCAATCATTTATTTAATCCCTAATATTTATTTAACACCTACTATTGTGAAGGGCACAATAAAAGTTATTGAAGAAAGTAGAGTCTTTCATTCACCTCATTTTCCTATTTTTGTTATAGAAATACTTGAGCAAAAAAAAATAAAAAAGTTAGCCTAACCCTATTTCTTCCAACTTTCTAAATTTCAAACACATAGAAGAGTTGAAAGAGTTGTACAAGGTAACTCAAATAATAATTACCTAGAATAATCAATTGTTAACATTTTGCCATCTTTATCTATGATAATATGTTTATTTGCTCTGTTTGCTGAATCATGTGAAAGTAAGCTGTGGATTTCTGGACAATTCACCCCTAAAAATAAGGATGTTCTCCTACTTAACTACCATATTATATCACACAGAAACTTAACTGTTTATTCCTAAATATCATCAAATATCTGATCCATGTTCAGTTTTTAAAATTTGTCCCTGCAATGTCTTTTCAGTGTCTTTTTTTTTTTTTCTTAATTAAGATCTAATCAAAGTCTACAGTGCATTTTGGTTGTTATCTCTGTTAAGTCTCTTTTATCTAGAACAGTTCCCGTATCTTTTTTTTTTTAAATAATATTGACTTTTTGAAGAGACTAAGCTAGTTGACTTTTAGAATGTCCCACATTCTAGCTTTGTCTGATTGTTTCCTCATGGTATTGTTTACCCTGTTCTTTTATTCCCAGTATTTTCTGTAAATTTAGAGGTTAATCCTAAAGTTTTGATAAGATACAGGTTATCTTTGGGACAACATTTAGTAAGTGAATCTATATACTGTTGCATCCTATCAGGAGGCATATGACGTCATTATTCTCCTATTAGTGATGTTAAGTTTGATCACTTGTTTTCGGTAATGTCCTCTAGAACTCTCCATTGAAAAGGTACAATTTCCCCTTTAAGCTCTGATAGTTACTCCTTTAATCATTAGAGAATGTCAAAGACTTGTATTTGGAGGAGAGGTGGTGGAAATCTATTTGCTTCTTTTCTTCCTTATATACCTCAATTCCAGCTAGTGGTTTAGACAACTTTTAGTTACAAATAGAAATCTAATGGCAGGCATGCAATAGATCAGGTGACAATCTATAACCTGGAATAGTAGGGCATGATCAGCCCCTTACTCTGGGATCAGTGGAAAGGTCACTGCATTAGAAATCAAAACCAGGGATCACAGTTTCAGTCTCTAATCTGCCACGAGCTAGCCATGTGACCTTAAATCATTTAACTTCTCTGGGCTCCAGTTTCTTCATCCTTGAATCCAGATGGTCTTTAGAGTTCCCTATGGCTCTGGTGATGCTATGCTTTTACTCCATTTCACTTAGTGAAAAATATTAGATCACATTTACTAGATGTACAATGTGGGAGCTTTTGTTTCTCTCAAAAATTAAAACACTTGGGAATTTCAATTAATTCCATGATTAGGGGGTGCCTACTCCATGTAGGTGTTCACTACATATTCTTGTGAATCAGGATACTAGTTTTGATGAGTGGACTTTTGGTTTTATTATTATGTTTTATTTTTATTTTTTCCTTTTCTTTTCCATGACCCAAGAAAATTGTTGGGCAGCTAGGTTACTTTTTCTTTGTCCTATCGGTTGAATTGTGTCCCTCCACCAAATTTATATGTTCAAGTCCTAACCCCCAGTACCTCAGAATGTGAACTTATTTGGAAATAGCATTGTTGTAGATGTAATTAGTCAAATTAAAATGAGATTATCAGGGTGGGCTCTAATCCAATATGACTGGTATCCTCATAAAAAGGGGAAATGTGGACAACAGAGACATACACACAGGGAGACTGCCATGTGAAGATGAAGGGAGAGATTGAGGTGATAAATCTATAAGCCAAGGAACACCTAAGATTGCCAGCAAACCACCAGAAGCTAGGAGAGAGACCTGGAACGAATTCTCCTTCATATCTTTCAGAAGGAACCATCCCTGCTGACACCTTGATGTTGGGCATGTAGCCTCCAGGACTGCAAGACAATACATTTCTGTGGTTTAAGCAAACTGATACACTTGGTATCCCTGATCTGGTAATCAATTCCTTGAGGAATTATAATAACCTACAGGGAAAGTAAAGAAATCACAAGCTTTTCTCTCTTTCCTTTAAACCATTTTTGAAAATTGAAGTATAGTTCATTTACAATGTTGTGTTAGTTTCAGGTGTACAGCAAAGTGATTCAGTTATACATACATATATACATATATATGTTCTTTTTCAGATTCTTTTGCATTATAGGTTATTACAAGATATTGAGTATAGTGCCCTGTGCTATACAGTAGGTCCTTGTTGGTTATCTATTTTACAGATAGTAGTGTGTATATATTAATCCCAAACTCCTAATTTATCACTCTCCCCACCTCCCACAGGCTTTTCTCTTGTACAGATGTCAGAACCCTTACCAGGCTGAAAAATATGTATGAATGTATGTATGTACGTATGTATGTATTCATGCAAATTCTGTATCAGACCAGACACATTTTCTGAACCGTTCATGGGGTAATTTGCTGCTATTGTGTCTCTGGTAGGTTTTGTGCATCTGTACATGTGCACATGTGTATATTCTCAGGCATGTATATATAAATGTCAGCCTTATCTTTTCAATACATTCTGACTCTTGATACCAAGGAGACAGACTAGAACTCATTATTCTCCAACTGAATTTAAATATCTTAGTTGTTTCAGCATACATACGGTCACGTCCCCAACACAAAAAAAATTATAATCAGACTTTTGAGTAAAAATCTTAATAATTGCTCGCAATTCCTATATGTAGCAAGATACCAGCCATGGAAAGATATAAAGGAAGCCAGGTAAGTAGAAAATTCCTCTGAAGAATACAAATGATCTGCTAGAATTTTCCATGCATTTCCACGTTTCGCCAGAATCTTGGGATGTGGACCTCTCGATACATGTTATACTTCAATAGGTAATTTAAAAAGCACACAGATGCAAAAAATGCTTTTGTGTGGTTCAGATGAGTGGCTTCAGAAAGCTCTATGGATGTAGTGGTTTTATGAGCATTTCTTCATCTATTCTAATGGTATAATTTGTTCTGCTTTGGAGGAGTTTCCTCACCTGTGTCCTGATGACCACTATGGTTCCTTCCGCCTATAAAATGCTATCGGTCTAACATAAATGATAGCAGAAGTAGTTAGTGCTAGCATGAATTTTTCAAATGTGACCTTTCAAGGTTGACGTTCTGACATAAGCCTTCATCAGTGATTGTTACTTAACCACAAAATCATCTTGCAAACGTAACAAACAAATCTGGCTGTTGTTATAAAAAATTTAACTGTGTCTGATTATGTACTGTGATAAGAACAAAGTGCTTAACCAGAGAGTTGGTGGATATGAATTAAAAAAGGGGCAATAATGGAATTTTTATACTTACTGATGAGAAGTTCAAGTATATCTGCATGTCTGCAATTAATGCCTTGTGTAAATGTAAGCAAAATGCATTTATCTACCTGAAAAGAAGCTCATCTTGCAAAAATAAAGATTTAGAATAGTTCTGTTTTGCAATAGAAAGACTGGTGATAAATGAGAAACGTGTTCATCATAAAGACGACTGTGGTTCAGACTAGTCCAGATGCCACAGGGTCACTACCAAACTCTTACACTCGTGGTTGAATTTAGAGTGGTTTGCTTAGGCACATGGTTTGGAGTGAACAATCATTACCCAGACGTTATACACATGTCTCAACTTCTGTAGTGGTATAGAAAGAACGGAGACCTCAGAATCTCTTCTTCCGATTCACAGTGTTACAAAGACAAACTAATGGAAAACAAAATGAACTCCTACGAGCCCAAAGAACATAACTTTGTCACTATCAGCCTAAAAGACTGCCTTTACCTGGTCTCGTGGAAGTTCTAATAAACAGTGCAGGAGGCATTCATCCAGGGGTAAAACGTATTCCATAAAAATTGTCCTTTCTTTGGACTTGAGGATATGGGGAGGGGGAAGGGTGAGCTGTGACAAAGTGAGAGAGTGGCACGGACATATATACACTACCAAACGTAAAATAGATAGCTAGTGGGAAGCAGCCGCATAGCACAGGGAGATGAGCTCGATGCTTTGTGGCCGCCTAGAGGGGTGGGATAGGGAGAGTGGGAGGCAGGGAGACACAAGAGGGAAGAGATATGGGAACATATGTATATGTATAACTGATTCACTTTGTTATAAAGCAGAAACTAACACACCATTGTAAAGCAATTATACTCCAATAAAGATGTTAAAAAAATTGTCCTTTCTTTAGGGATACTTCTGGTATGATAAGCACTTATTTCACAAATCTTTCCAAAAATGACTCCATAGTCCATGATTTATCTTTTCAAGTGTGCATCCTAAGAGCCCAACCCTGGCAATTCCATTTTCAAACCCCAAAGAGACATAAGCAGGACTGTGAATTATGGCACCAACCTGATAATAACCGGTGATCCAATTTAATCTGTTTCCAGATTTTCTAATAATGATTCGATGTTACAATGTTTGGCTTCAAAAATGACATAAATAACATTTTTTACTGCCAGTGTTTTTATGATCTCTTTTCATATCTGTCAGTTCCGATTATTCAAGATATCTATCAGTGTATATCAGGCATTGAGCCACTTATTTGATTTTACTTAGATCCAACTGCTTCTTTGAAAACCTATGCTGAATTGGGTTCTTGAATTATGATAGTGAGTTTCTCAAGTTCACATATCTGGCAAACAGAATTGTTTTTGTATTCATTAATCCATTTTTTAAAAATAATTTTATGGCTAGTGTGGACTGCCAAACACAAGCTCAGTGAAACTTTACAAAGATGGGGAAGGATTAACTATTTAATGTAATTAATTATTCCTGTTTTGTTCACAGTGACAATCTGTCTTAAGACACCCTAAGACATGCCCTGGGCGTAGGCTCTTTTCCGCCTAAACTCTCCAGTGTTAGCAGATGTGCAGGGACTCAGGAAGACAATTATTGATAAAGTACCAGCTAGTTCCCCAAAGACCCAAGGCTTGTATACATCCCAGCAGCCCATAAGCACATCCTTCTTCTGACCCAGCAATAGGAGAGCGCAGAGATGGGAGTGCTTCTTTGCCATCTACTCACTGGAGGATGTGCGTCCACACTTCTCCTTAAGGCTTGGGTGATGTTTGCAGTATGTGTGTGAATGCACCCTCCTGAACCTGGTGTGGATCTTCCAAATGATCTCCCCTTCCTTCCTTCAAACCTCAGCTTGAATATCCCTTCTGCTAGGAAGCCTTTCTCCATCAGCCTAACATGGGGCATGAGTTAGGGTTGCCACATTGCACAACTGTAGAATATATATATATTCTTTTTCAGGTTCTTTTTCCTTATAGGTTATTAAAAATATTAGGTATAGTTCCCTGTGCTATACGGTAGGTCCTTGTTGTTCATCTATTTTATATATAGTAGTGTGTATATGTTATTCCCCAATTCCTAATTTATCCCTTCCCCTGGACCTTTCCCCTTTGGTAACCATAAGTTTGTTTTCTATGTCTGTGAGTCTCTTTCTGTTTTGTAAATAAGTCCACTTGTATCATTTTTTTAGATTCCACGTATAAGTGATATCATATGATATTTGTCTTTCTCTGACTTACTTCACGTAGTATGATAATCTCTAGGTCCATCTGTGTTGCTGCAAATGGCATTATTTCATTTTTTTAATGGCTGAGTAATATTCCATCGTGTATATGTACCACATCTTCTTTATGCATTCCTCTGTCGATGGACATTTAGGTTGTTTCCATGTCTTGGCTACTATAAATAGTGCTGTAGTGAACACTGAGGTGCATGTATCTTTTCGAATTATGGTCTTCTCTGGATATATGTCCAGGAGTGGGATTGCAGGACCCACGTGCCCTTCTTATGTGCTACAGCTTCCACTGACTTTACCCTGCTGAACTGTAACTGTTTCCTTGTCCACCTTTCCTCCTGAAGAACAGGGACTGTATCTTAGGTGGTTGAACCTGGCAGAGTATGTGCTCAGTAAAGGGTAAACTGAGTTGTTAAGTTCTGTGGCTCTGGATCCCGTATCCCCCGATGTGTGGACCAGAGCAAGCAGTTGCCGTAGTCTTGTTTTGGAAGAGAGGTGCTACCCGCGTTAGAGGTCTCCCTATTCCTCGTCATTTATGAGCGTTACCTCCTGCCAGGCCCCAGTACCCTGTGTACCTTCTGAGAGAACAGGGCTGCTGGAGGGGTTGGAATGGGAGAGAGGGGCTGAATAAACCCAGGTGCTCCAGCCTTGGTTGGTACCATGGTTTTTTAAAAAAGCATGTCCACCCCCTTCCACACCCCTTATCTTTTCTAAGGTAGACCTGTCCGTTGTAAATTCGAGTTTTAGTGGCAGAGAATTATATAATCCATAAGGTCTGATTTGTTATTTATTCATTTAATATTTTTTATATATATATATATGGAAGAATCAAAATCATTGAAATCAAAAAAGATGGTTCTGCTTTGTGGAAAACAAATCCTTATGCTATAGTACATTTTTCTATTAAAAAAAAGAAAAACTGATTTTCAGAGTTCTGCCAACAACACTCTAAGTGCTAGATTTGCAAATAGGCTTATATTCGTCTTTAGAGAATATGCATATTCAGAGCCATATTATTCAGGAAATATTTGGTTATCTTCAGACTTAGTAAAACTTATGGCTAAAAATAAAAGGGGTAAAATATAAATAGTGGGGAAAGTTAGGGAAGAGGAACAGCAGCCATTACAAGAATAGAAAAGAGAGGAAGAGGTAAGGGGGACTGTGTGCTATTTTCTGTTTTGGTTTATGTCTTCACCACTATCTGAAGTTCAATTCAACTGAACAAATATTAACTAGGTACCCAGCATGCAGAGGGTCAGAAGATGCAATATCAGCCTCCATGTTCTTGGAGTTGAAGAGACAGGATATAATGACTGACTCCCCAAAATGCTTTCCTTCAGGTAATGAAACCATGATGTAGTTTAGGGTTTGGACTCAGTTCCATGGTAGCCCCGGCCCCTCACCAAAGAATTGTTCAGACACCCAGGCCTAAGCCTGAAATAAAATTCCTCCAGCCACAATGGTTGGTTCAGGAATGATTGTGTGACCCAATTTAGTCCAATTAGATGCCAAAGGAAGTTTTCTGAAGGCGACAGGGAGAGTTTCCTGATTCCTAAAACAGAGAATAGACAGTAGGGTATTCTTCCCAGGGCCCCAACTGGGTATGAATAGGAGACCCACAAGCACTGCAGCATAAAAGTTGTGAACAGAGATCAGCAGAGTCAATAAAATCTCAGAGAAATGGGTGGAGAACACTGATCAGGCCTTGCCTGAATTTGCACTAATGCTTCATTTCATTTTAATTGTATGAATCAACAGATCTTTGTCGATTGCTTAGGGCAGTTGGAGTTGGCTCTTTGCATTCTAACCGATACACTTGGTAAGCACACTGATATTTATAACGCTTGTCAGAATATGATCAGTGATATAAAGTTTATGCTGAAGAACAAAGCAGAGTCCCTAGGGGAGGGGATCCCGTTACTAGTAATTGTGGAGTAAAATAATATGAATAGTATCAATTAGAAATTAAACTAGGTTTACAAGAAGGAATTAACACACGACAGAACAAATAACAAACGTTAAGTAAGAGGAACCTAAGTTAGAAATGAATCATAGAATTTGAGAGTTAGAAGAGATCTCAAAGCTTAGATAGGAAAACCCCTAGATTTCCTGTGTACAAATAGGCTCCGAGAGGCTAAGTGACTTGCCCCAAGTCGCAGAACTGAGTTGCAAGGTTGAGAACCCAGTTTTCTTGAATTCCGAATGGGGTTCTTTCTGCTGCATTCACATAGTTCCCTCTCTAAAGATAGGAAAAGAAATAGGAAAATGGTATTTTAAAATGTCAGCATAGGAAGAAAAGTGAGGAAAATGCTGCATTTTCATTTAACGGGGATTTAGGAAGCTCATAATAGAAATTTTGGATATTTTATTTTTAAATAAGACCCTGGCCTTTACTAAAAGGTTGAGCATATGATACCACGTGGAACCACCTGGGGTAGCAATGCTATGTGCTCCATGTAAAGCCAGGCGGGGCTGGTTCAACCCACTCTCACCCCAAACCCGTGACACCCCGCCCCGCCCCCTGAGCTGTCAATCATCTGGCTCTTGATAGAGTTAGACTCTACATTCTTTTACAAGATCAAAAACCATTCCTTAAGAGGTCAGGACAATAGTGTATTCAGCTTGGTGTCTTTGCGCTGTGGGACGTTTTTCTTTATTCTTCCCACATATTAAGTGAGGTAGGAGATTCCAATAGAACTGTAAATGCTAAAACTGCAGTAAAATGAATCTCTTGAGTTAGACCTGTGTTCTGGTCTCAGGTGTTCTATTTTAATTGCTCTAAGATCTTAAACACGTTGTATAACCTCTGAGTCTCCATTTCCTCGTCTGTTAAACTAACAACTGCCTTGCCTATCTTTCAGGGTTGTTATGAAGATCAAAAAAACTCATGACTGTGAAAAGCAGAGGGTGATTTCTACAGCCCTTCATGCCCCTCAACTCAAAGATTAGGGAGCCGGGAGCAGCTGAGTGACTCCCAGGTCTGTTAGTGACAGACAGGTAGACCAACCCCTTCCTGAGAATGGTGAGATGCGACCTCCAGGATAGAGACTCATAATTACATTCAAAACAGCTACCAGATTTGCGAGATTTATTCAACAACCGCCTAACAAAGCTATATATGAACACTGGATTCTACCATTTCTCTTAAAATGATGCCCCAAACGTAATAAAACATTACGTAAAATGCCAAGAGAGATCGGTATGAACAATCTAGCAGAATGAAGCCCATTTTAAAATCAGTTTCTAGCACTGTTTTGCTTTTTTAGCTAAAGAAAAGAAAAAACACTCAGAGAGTGACTAGGAAGTTCAGTGAAGGAAAGGAAAATGATTTCTTGTGGACCTGCGTTAACGGTACAGACACTCAACACGGCATCGTCTTCTCCAGACCTTTCCCAAATTCTCCTTTTCCCTGAGTCTGTGAACCCTGCAACTTGAATACTCGAGGTCTTTACTCACACGTAGCCAGTCTCCTGCGTTAACAATTTAAACGATGTCTTTCCTCAGCCAGAATGACTGTGAGATCTTGTGATCTACCATATTGACATTCTTTCTATACTCTATGTGTTTGTCTGTTTGCCACTTTCACAGAAGGATTTGAAGCAATTTATACAAATATATGCTCTGTCCAAGAATAAAACAAAGTGGAGTGAGTTTGGGGAAAGAAAAAAAAATATGGATAAGGAAATGTGATGAACTGCCAGATATATATACACAGTAGCCCAGCTCAGTTGCCAGCAGTGTGGGGAAAAGAGGAAAAAAAAAAAAAAAAAAAAAAAAGACTCTAAGCTTTTCGAGAAGCCAGAGCAAAGGCAAATCTTTGCTACCTGGTGATCGCCATTTGGTTTATAGTCGGCAGCCTGTGCCGGGCTGGAGAGAAGCAGCAGAAGGCAAGCTTGGCTTACAGCCAATGCAGCATACTCTTAGGGAACCATACTAGCGAAAGCATTAAATTGCACCCTGAACTCTAAATATTCACTTTTAAAACATCCATCTGTCCACCACCCACGAGCCCAGTGGAGTGGCTGCTTAACTTCTCCAGTGAATACCCTATCTACAGATTCTCCTACCCTGAGCAAATTGGGTTATATCCAAATTCAAAGGCTGCCTTTGCTCCCGCGGAAGCCACTTAAGCGTCTGCTGCCCTTGGTAAATTCACTGCCCTAGGCAACTGCTTGTTCCATCTCTGTTCTTTTCCCAGCCAGAGTCATTGTTCCAACTTATTTGTATGAGTCAATGCTTCTCAGATACCCAGAAGCCTATTCCCAGAGCTCACTCATTAGTCAAGTCTGTTTTTTCACTAATCAATTATATTCTTTTGTAAAACTAGCTAATCTGAAGAAAAGTGAGTTAGTTAATTTGAGAAAACAAGTGTTGAAATTGTTGTAGTATCATGTTTTCATAGAAAGTGCTTCTCTAAATTAGAGTTGAGGTATATATGTGAATGATGCAAGTGGTCATGGGATTTTAGGAACGGGTCTTTATCCTTGTGGCCATCTCCCTAGATTTTCTTCTCTCTTCCAGTGTACCTTTTTTAAAATTTTTTGTTTTATGTTGGAGTATAGTTGATTAATATCGTTCTGTCAGTTTCAGGTGTACAGGAAAGTGTTTCAGTTATACATATACATGTATCTATTCTTTTTCAAATTCTTTTTCCATTTAGGTTATTATAGAATATTGAGCAGAGTTCCCCATGCTATACAGGAGGTCCTTGCTGGTTATCTGTATTTTAAATATAGCAATGTGTACATGTCAATCCCAGACTCCCAGTCTATCCCTCCTCCCGACCTTTCCCCCCAGCAACCATAAGTTTCCAGTGTACCTTTTTGACAACAGTGCTATATAAACAACCTTGTTCCTAGTTGAAAGAAAGACCTGTGAAATGACAGACCCGTGGGTGTGCATGGGAGGGTAAGATTGAAACACGGGAAGTAGACAAAGAATGGGTGACACTATTTGGGCAGCTTGATTTAGCTGTGTCTATAATCATTACTTTGTGATCATTTTTATCACCATCTGCCCAACTAATAGTGTTTTTAAAACCAGAGCCTTAATTCAGCCCCTACAGAGTGTTTGTTTTAAACTATTTGGTCTATCTAACAACTGGTGAGAAACTATCAGAAACTCGCAGAGAAGATTCTTTCATTCATTTACACAGACTTAAATGTTTCAATTGCATGAACACATCACTTTTATTTTAGTCACAGCTTTCCTCTCTCGTTTTGATCTGCTGTTTGACTTTTTGCCTTGCCAACCCAGATTCAACTGTCTTCAAAGATGTCTTTAGCGATCATTAAAAAAATCAGCTCTCTTTTCTTTGGATAATTCTGCAACCTGGAGAATTAAAACAACATTGTCTAGTTGTGCTGTTGACTCATGTGCAATCTTCAGAAAAGTAAATCACTTTCCTGTGGCTGATTAGCTTTTGTAGCAAGGTTTCCATGAACATATGCTCTTTGGAGACTAGCAGTAATTCCATCTGTTTTTCTCTCCTATCCTTTGTAATACAGAATGTGGAGGATCTATAGGAGCTGTAAATTACTGAAATTCTCTATACCTTTAAGAATGCGTTTCCGATTCAAAAGATTTTCATTAGTTTTGATAAACGGTACAGTTTAGGAAAAGAGGCTATTTCTTAATCTGTAAAACTGATAGGTTTTATAGATTTGGATTTCTGTGGAGTCTATTTTTTTCTTGTCCATCTGTTGTCACAAACTCACAAATGAGAAATAGCAATTATTGTGAAAGCAGAGTAACCAGTATAATCATCTCCAGTTTTGGAACAGGTTGTACTACTTTGTATTTGTCTTCACCTGCACATGTCAATTTTAGTGCTTCTCTGAGGTAGATAATTTTATGTTATTTTATAGATAAGGATAATGAGGTACTGAGAGGTTGATGGAGTCCTGGTGTCATATCACCATGCCACAAAGTAAGCTTTTAAAGCTCAGATTCAAGGATCAGAAGTATGATTTGCTGCCAAACCACATCAGAAAAGATTCCCAGATTTTGACACCAAGGTTGTGTCTATTTGACATAAGGATATGCAGGTTGACTGGGTCAACTTTTTCTCCGCCTCTCGGGTCCTCCTTCCACTTCATCAAATACAACGTAGGCTCGAAAACAAGAGCCGTGACGCTCTCCCAAAAGTTTTATCTTTAAAACAGGGATTATAAGCCTAATACTTATAGAGTTGTTTTGAGGAGGAAATGAGAAGATGTACAGGCTTTGTTACAGACGCTGGTACTTAGTAGGTATTCAATAAATGTTAACTACTATTATCATTATGATCAGCTCATAGAGGAAAGAAATGGAGGACTTCAAAACCCCTGACTTGGAGCAGATTAAAAGAATGTTTGTAATAGGGTGTTTACTTTGAAAAAGAGAAAGTTTCAATTGTTTCTTCCAAAAGCTTGGAAGAGCTAAAATACTCTTCTGTAGACGCACAATGCTTGGAGCCAGGAATTGTCTTGTATTACTTTCTACCTATTATCGATTCTTGTCGTCTACTCTCATCTATATATCTACTGTCTATCATTATCTATTGATTTTCTGTCAGTTATCTATCATCTGTTATCATCTATTATCCTATTACACAAGAATAAATTTTTATCCCATAACTCTCCCATTTACCCACAGCCAATTGACAAGGGTCAAAGACCTATCACAGGGATAATAAAGGAGAAATAGCAAAGTGGTAGCTAGCAACCACTTATGAAATTACCAATATTTGGTGATTTTTGACCTACATGAGTAGCAATTTCATATGATTCAACCTAATAGACTATGAATCCAGATGCACCCAGGCTACGAATTAAAACCTAAGAGACGATGTATTTTCTATTGTTTTTTTCTGACCTACTTCCAAAGCATATGAAACAAACATATAGCAAAAGATTAAAAAAATTGAATAGGAAATAGTGATTCACCAGGGTTGTTCAACGTTTAGAAAGTACAAATGAATTCAGCACAATTTCAGTTTATTGCACTTGCCATCTTCAGAAGCCATTTTAGATACAGGAAATGGCATTTTCTAAATATAAAACAGAAGTAAACATTAACAAAAATTATGGCTATTTCTAGCATGAAAGCCCACTGTCTTTTAAATATTTCTTTTTAAATTTAAGTTTATTTATTTTTTAATTTATTTATTTTATTTATTTTACTTTCGTCTGCGTTGGGTCTTTGTTGCTGCGCGTGGGCTTTCTCTAGTTGCAGCGAGCCAGGGCCACTGTTCGTTGTGGTTTGTGGGCTTCTCATTGCGGTGGCTTCTTTTTGTTGCAGAGCACGGGCTCTAAGAGCTTGGGCTTCCGTAGTTGTGGCATGCGGGCTCGGTAGTTGTGGCTCACGGGCTCTAGAGTGCAGGCTCAGTAGTTGTGGCGCACGAGCTTAGCTGCTCCGTGGCATGTGGGATCTTCTGGGACCAGGGCTTGAACCCGTGTCCCCTGCATTGGCAGGTGGATTCTTAACCACTGAGCCACCAGGGAAGTCCCAGGACAGGGTTATTTTTAAAACCAAATTTTCTACTGCGTTAGACGATATATTCTTATTATGTGTTAAATAGCTCTAATGTTGAAGAGTATTTTTACAAGATAATTTTATACCTTCCTCCTTACTGTTTCCTGCTTCCTTAATTGGTCACCTCGCTAATGGAACTCTCTCTCTGAAACATTGTGGCTTCCCTGTCAAAAGGGAGAGGCCAACAGGCTATGAGTAATGCTGTCTTCAAGGCTGGGATTATTATGCTTCCGTCCGTCTTCCTTTCCTATAAGCAGAGCTACCGTCCGTTATAGGCTATACACGCTCTCCCAGGACAGGCTGACCTTCAGCATGCTAATGAAATCAAGACACGTCTTTCAGCACGCAATTAAATTTCAGTGAAGTTCAGAGGTTTTCAGATGTGACATCTTAAAGACGATTTCATCTGCAAAAGTTTCACAAATCACAGGCTGGCAAATTATCAGCTGTACGGAGTCAACATTATCCTCAGCTGTATCTTCTCAGGAAAACAGGCTGAAGTATTATTAACAGGAGGTTTTCTGAAAGGCTCCCTGTGGCACCTTTGTTGAAAAGATATTAAACCAAACAGCTGCTGATACGGAAACTGGCTGTTTGAACTCTAACTCAGTATATGTTGACGGGGGAGCCTGTGAGGTCTGACAAACATGATGCAAGAGATGACTAAACATTTGATACTTATTACTCTGCAGTATTCCTGGGGCCAGGGAGGTAGCAGGGATGGCGTTGTGTGGTGCTAAACCGAGACCCAGGTCAGTGAGACTTGAAAGGAACCATTCCTTTGTCCTCCTTTCTAGAGATTCAGGCATTATAAATATTAACTTGTCCAAGATCCTGCTTCAGAGCAATCCTTGACAGGACGAATGAAACATTTTGCAACACCTTAAAAAGAAACGATCTTATCACTGCTGCAGAGCTAGTTTTATTATCCCACTTCCTAAAAAAGCCAAGAGACCTCAATAGCTCTGGCAGAATCTTTGTAAAGGTGATGGAATTTGGCCTTTTAATGACGCAAAAAGATGCACGTGTGGATTTTGCAAGGTCGTACTTCCTCGTACATAAATGCTGGGTTTCACCCATGTTTGAACTGTTTGGACTTTTAAAATACAATAAATACAGATACTATCGTATGGAATTTCTTTTAAAAGCACAAAAAGTTAAGAGTATAGAAGTGTATTTGGGTTATGTGGCACAGTTGGTCTTTCACAATTTTAGAAAAATGAAAGAAAGCATTCTCATTGCAAATACTGTTATTTTTAACCAGTACAAAAGTCATCAGTTGTGTTAAAATTTCCATAAATGCAAAACACGTGTGTTCCAACATAATTCAAGACCATGGATGACAATCCAAGAAATACTTACTAAGCCAGCGGTCAGGCGGACCATGGCCAGAGGGTCACATCCAGCTCCCAGCTGATCTGGGAGCTTAGGATGGTTCTTATATTTTTAAAGACTTGTAACAAAGAAAGCAAAGAATAATCAATCGCTACTGTTCATGGCCGGCAAAGCCTAAAATATTTACTAACCAGTCCTTAGCAGAAAAACTTTGCCCACTCCTGTAGTAAGCAGTTTGCTATGCTGTGAGCAGAACCTGCATCTTCCATCAGACCCTGCAAGATTGAGTAAAATCTTCCCTGCCCCTTAATAGTTTATAATCTACACATAAGGGGCATAAGGCCAGTAAGCCCGATTGTAAAGTAAATGGAGTCAGATAAGGGCTTCAAAGGAAGAGACACCAGGCTTGGTGGAGAAATAGGGAGTGGTTTCTTGGGAGGTGATTCAGATGAACGCTGCAGATAAGAGGTTTTGAAGGAGAGAGGTGGGTGGAGTGAAGAGGGGGTCAGAGAAACCGAAATGCAGGGAGTGCTCTGGGACCTTAGGGCAAGTCACTGGCAGAAGCAAGTGGCCGACGGGTGGCCTTCCAGGCAGGAAACCCAGGCAAGGGTATAGCACAGGCCACGGGTAAGGAGTTGGTAAGGAATCTAGACATTCATCCTCTTAGAGGCCCAAAGGACGGCAATTCACGCTTTTACTCTGGTGTCTGATGTAACTGTATTCTCCTATCCTGACAGGGAAGTGTTGGGTTATACTCAGTGACAAACGAGAGAAATAGTCCCTCTTAGCCTGAGCATCTAGTAAATGAGTGGCTTTGGCTGTAAGTCAATGAATAACATTAATATATGCAGTTACCAAGTCACCATTAATAAAGCACTGCACAGTTTCAATCTGCTCATCAGAATTCTTAAAAGTCCTATTTTTAAGGCAGTTCAAACCGAGGCGAGGCAGCCGAGGCTGCCAGGAACACGGAGTCCTGCCTCTGAGGGCTTCCCTGACTCAGTGCGTGACCTTCGGCAAAGGGCTCAGCTCTATCTCGGCTGCCTTGGCGATAAAATGGGGGTAACAGCTCTTGACCACCTCACAGGAGTGTGACGGAGAGCAATAAACGGCCACCAAAAGCTTTCAAGATAAGTGCTCCTGGAAACTGAGTTGTGAAAAGTTCTCTTTCGAGAGTTCAGGGGAGGAAAAAAAAGATTTTAAAAATCAAAATAGGACGCTGCTTATAGCTTCTAAGAGTCAGGAGCTTTTCAACACAGAAATGATCGCTGATGGAAGATACAGAGCCTACAGATTGCTAAGGGTGCCCATAAACTACCAGGAGAGTTCTGTTCTGTAAGTTAATGTGAGGGAAGAAATTGTTTTCGTTTAAGGTGGGAGAGGATACTGAACATCAGACAGCACTGCCTTGCACAAGACAGCCACACGTGGCTGCATGATCTGTACTTCCAGAGCTTGGAATATTCTGCCCACTTCTCCTGTGTGTTATTCAGTTATGAAGGTACACTTTCTTTTCTCTTGAGACTTTCATAATGTGTCCTAGAGAGAGACTGTGGCCAGTCTAGGGACAGAAGGGCTGCCCCGTAGCTGGCAGTCTGTCACTGGCCCTTGGAGTTTGAGGGAGATGCTATCAGGTTGAAAATACTAACATTTCAAAAGAACGTTGAAGAACCGACCCCTAGGTATGCCCACACCACAGCTAGAGCAGACTCCTGGGGGTAGAAGACCTGAGCTGCTCTGCTCTGTAGAGTTCACGGTGAAATATTTCTAGGATTCTGCCAAGAGCACTCTCCTCTTTTTTGTTTTCTTTGTTTTTGTTTTTGTTTTTGCGGTACGCAGGCCTCTCACTGTTGTGGTCTCTCCCGTTGCGGAGCACAGGCTCCGGACGCGCAGGCTCAGCGGCCATGGCTCACGGGCCCAGCCCCTCTGCGGCATGAGGGATCTTCCCGGACCGGGGCACTAACCCGCGTCCCCTGCATCGGCAGGCGGACTCTCAACCACTGCGCCACCAGGCAAGCCCGAACGCGCACCTTTTTATCCTCTCCTCCTCCTCTTCCTCCTTCCCTCCCCCATCTCTCCTTCCCCTCACTCTCTCTCTCTCTCTTCCTTTCTTGCTTAAAGAAATCTTGATCTTAGAGTTGACCAAACAGGAGAGATAGGCCAAAAGAATTCAACTTGCAATCTTGTTGGGAGGACAGCAGCTCAAAACCACAAAGCCCTGAGTTTGACCCTAGCACTCTGTGGCTACAGATGACTCATCTTGATAATTATCAGCCTGAGTCTTCTCTATTGGTTTGATAACACCTGAGGAGTGGAAAAAGAACTTCAGTCAAATATGCACCCCTAATAATCGCTCTCCTTATTGCCTGTATAGACTCGTTCTCTTAATTTTCCTGGTATGTATCAAACAATAAGATATCCATGCAATCCTTGGGTGCTGCTTGAAAAAAAAAGATAAACTGTTCTCAAATCTTTGGAGAATGTTGCCTGAGTGACGAAGGGAACAGCAAGGCAGAAGTACCAGTCGGGGGTGGCTGGAATAGGAGGAAGTACCCTTTAATGAAATCTTGATTTTCTATAGCTTTTTTAATAACAGGATTGCTAAGTAGGAAAGTCACTGGAACTCGAGTGCAGCAATTTTGCCCTTTTTTTTGTAGCTCTCAGTTTACTGAGGCTCCCTGCCACCTCATCTGTCTATAACTTTTCATCACTTTTTCCTCAAAGTAAGAAATGTGTCCCAGAAAATGCACCTCTGTGACTTAGCAACGTGCCAAAGTGATCTGAGCCTTCCCAGTGTTCCAAAGGAAGCAGTGATTTGAATTCATCTGCTCAAACAATTAGTCTCTAAGCAGGCAGCTTGAAACTTCCTTAAAGTAATGGTGTAAGTTCTGGAGGAGAAATCAGCTTGTTGGTAATTGTTTTAATCTTTCAGTTAATTAATCGTTCGTTTGGTTGTGTACAATCTTTTGAGGCTGATGCTCTGCTAAATTAATCTTGATGTTAAAGTAAGATGGGAACAATATTAATTTCTGTTCAGTGAAACTATGTACTTTCTGACATTGAATTGTACTTGCAGATCCATGGTAAAAATCACGTTTGAATGAACCACAATTGCACTCCAACAGTGTGTATAAGCTATACACATACACATATATAACATATACATAGATATCAATAACTTACATATGTAACTTATACACATGTCTATAATATATATTTAGGTGTATATATATATGCACCAAATAATTACATTATTTACAGCAGCACTATTTATTATAGTCAACAATTGGAAACAACTCAAATGTCCATCAACTGTAGAATGGATAAATAAATTGTGACATACAATGACCTATTACATAGCAATGAGAATGAATGAACGACTGCTACAAAAACATAGAGGAATTTTACAAACAAAACACTGAGCAAAGGAAGTCAGATGCAAAAGGACACAACTATAAATCCACTTGCGTGAAGCTCACAAACAGTTAAAATTAGTCTATGGGGATCTGTTCTAATAGAAATCTGAACAGTGGGTGTCTTTGGGGAGAGGGATACAATGACTAAAGGGAGAACAAGGGAGCTTCTGAGTTTTGGTGATGATTACACAAGTATATTTGCTTTGCGAAAACTCATTGTGCTGTACAATAATGATCTGTCAACTTTTATGTATGTGTGCTATACTTCAGTAGAAATTTACTCAAAAACCTGCAGAGTCATTATTATCTGTTTTGCTTTAGTGTAATTTCACTTTTCATCAGAATGAAAGAGATCAAAATTTTGTGAATGCTTTCAGGCTGCAAATAAGAGGAGACCCAACTCAAAATGGTTTAAACAGGGGTTGGCAAACTTTCTCTATAAAGGGAAAATAGTAAAGATTGCAGGTTTTTCAGGCCATGTGGCTTCTTGTCAAGACTACGCAGCTCTACTGCAGCGGAAGAGCCGTCACAGACAACACATGAACAAGTGAGCGTGGCTTTGGTCTAACAAAATTTATGTGATCGTGGGGCCATCTCAGAATTCTGCCCGCCACGAGCTCTAACGTGAAAAATTAAATCAGGTAATAGAAATAGAATCAGGCAGTAGAAAATTACACATTCAGAAGAAATGGGCTTTCTTTGGCATTCTCCTTGCTTGGAGGATTTATATTTAAAACCCAACTCCATAAAAACAAAGATAACATGAAAGTCCTGAAAGATCTTTAGCTATTTGCTGTAGCACGATTGTCAAAATACCAAGTAAAATACTGAACTGTTTTCAGAAAAACGATCAAAATGGCAAAGGCTTTTATTTAAAATTTTATCTATTTATTTCTGGACTAAGTGATACATTCACAGGGTTCACATTTCCGAAGATAAAGCGATGTGCAGTGACAATCTCTTTCCCAGTTGTCTCTTTTCTGTCTCATAACCGATGACGGCAGGTCCTCATTTACCTTTTTCTGTGCAATAGATCATGGAAATCGTTTCACATCAGTACATAAAGGGCTTCCTCATCCCTTTTAACACCTCCATAATATTCCATTATATTCATGGAACCGATTTATTTATTTCCTATTAATATGCACTTAGATTATTCCTCATCTTTTGCTATTACAGAAAATTATGTATTAAATAACTTAGTATCCAGATTATTTCACACATGCTTGAGCACATAGGATAAATCCCTGCAAATGAAATTGCTGCGGCATAGTGTACGTCCATTTATAATTTTGATATATTTTGCCAAATTGCCTGTGATAGTGTTGTAACGATTTAAACTTTCAGCAGTAAGACTGGAGTACCTATTTGACCATGTTCTCTCCAACAATGAATTTTACTTAATCTTTCCCAATCTGATAGTTGAAAATGATATCTTATTATGAGTGAGCTAGAGCTTTTTTCCACTTATTTCTTTTTCTGCAAACTGTCTTTTTTAATGGAAACATTGATCTTTTTCTTATTAATTTGTAGGAATCCTTTATCTGTTATAAAAATGGCATTTTTTTAAAGTTTGTTGTTTGTCTTTCAACTTTGCCTGTGTTTGTTGTTGTTGTTTTGCCATACAGAAATATTTGACTTTATGTATAAACCAACTTTTTTTATGGATTCTGGCTTTTTTCTATATTTCAAAGGGCCTACTGTTCTCTAAGATTATATAAAAAAATTATCTAACAATTTATTCTGGCATGCTCAGGATTTTCTTTATTTCTAAAAATGTTACACCACCTGGAATTTATCATGGCAAAAGGTATAAGGTTTGGATCCAACTTAAAATTCCCCGCCCAGAGGACTCCTCAGTTGTTTGCACACCATTTATTGGATAAGCCATCTCTCTCCACTGATAAAAGATGCCATTTTATCTCATACTAAATGTCTTTTTGTATCTGAGTCCATTTCTGTTCCACTGAGCCGCCTGTCTGTTCAGGTACCATGCCTTTTTAATTATTGTAGCTTTACATTTTACTATCTAACACAGCTAGGCAACCCTTGCTTCCCTTTTTCAGGATTTTCCTGCATACACCTGCTTGTTTATTTTTCCATATTAATGTTATAATCAACTTGTATCATTTTAAAAAAACCTTTTTAAAATTGAGGGTTTTTTTTTACATGTATAGGTAATTTAGGAAGAATGACATTTTTATTTTATTTATTTATTTTTTTAAAATTTATTTTATTTATTTATTTTTGTTTGCGTTGGGTCTTCTTTGCTGCACGTGGGTTTTCTCTAGTTGTGGCGAATGGGGGCTACTCTTGGTTACAGTGCACAGGCTTCTCATTGTGGTGGTTTCTCTCGTTGTGGAGCACGGGCTCTAGGCGTGTGGGCTTCAGTAGTTGTGGCACGCGGGCTCAGTAGCTGTGGCTCGCGGGCTCTAGAGCGCAGACTCAGTAGTTGTGGTGCACGGGCTTAGTTGCTCCGCGGCATATGGGATCTTCCCGGACCAGGGCTCGAACCCATGTCCCCTGAATTGGCAGGCAGATTCTTAACCACTGTGCCACCAGGGAAGCCCAAAAATGACATTTTTATAAAGCCTTTTTACCTAAAATCATGGATATCCTTCCCTCTGTTTAAGTCTTCTTTTTGAACCTCAGTAGCTTTAAAAGTTTATTCTTAGGAATTCAATCTTTTTGTTGCTAATACAAATGGGGTCCTTTTTTCCATTATATTTTCTAACTGTTGTTTCAAGGACTTTTAAAAGCCAAAGAAAAAATTTATTCTTATCTCAATAAATGGAATTTTCTAAACCATAGTAAGTAACCATAGCACTTGTAAATTAATTCTGTTCAAAATAGTTCAAAAGGAAAAAAAAATCACAAATTCATACAAGTGAAAGGATATTAGGAACAGACTAAAATATCTTTTAAAAACTGCTTATTGATTCACATATAAAATGAATAAATAGAATCCATATAATTTTCTTGTTCTCACAAATCACTCACTGTTCATCTTTTGCCCAGTAGGGCACGCAGATTGTTTTTGCTCAGTGCTGCTTATGGAGCTCTGCTAATTACTTAGCTCTCCCCAGGTGTAGGCTGGCAGCTCAGCTATTCTGATTCTTTCTCACCTAGATCTTAAGAGACAAACACTGCTGGGGACTAGAGCTTGAAACTCAAGCAGAAGAGACAGATGATGCCTCCCTGCTTTCCCCACCTGCCAGTTCCCCTCAGCACAGCCTGGGGAAGGAACACGGAGCCAGGAAACCACAGTTCTACCCAAATCTGAGAACATTTCCAAGGTTAGCTGGAAAGAAGAAAGAGGGAAGTCTTTTTAGGGGACCTCCATTTTGGTAACCTGGGAGGATGCAGTATGGACGAGCAAGTCGTTCTAAGAGGGGAGCCTGGAGCTGGGAGGTCGCTAGGCTGTGTAGCCTTAGGGTGGAGTTTTCCTTTAGTGAGTGGTCACATTCTAGTCTTGGGTCTCACTCTTAGAACCGAGTTGGCTGGCTCTCTGACTTTGGAAGAATCACAGATTGGGCTGCGAGAGGAAAGAGTAGGGTGACTTCTCACCTCTCCTTTCAGGCAGGGGAGGAACTGGAGGCCATAATTTCCCCTTTCTGACACCTGAACAGCGTTCTTATAGGCAGAAACCCTACCGATCCCATTGCTTGGGTTAACTGGTGGCCCTCTGTATTTATTGAAAGTCAATCAAGAGGTCTTCTGCAGAATAACAAGGAGTAGAAAGGTTACGGAGTGTCCATCCCTGCCTCTGCCATGTACATGGATTCCCTTATTTTAATCCTTACCACAGCCCTGTAAGTTAAATATTTCTGTTATTTTCAACTCACAGATGAGGAAGGTCAGGTTCAGGGAAATTAACTAAGATGGCAAAAGACAGAGTCAGGATTTGAAATCAAGTGTCTGCCTTTGATGATCAAGCTTTGTACCACTATACTTGTGGGTCTTACGAAAATTAATGGTAAACCTCAATATTTGGAAGTAAGGATGAGCAAAGGAGTTAAAGTTGTTTCTGTATACTGAATACTTCTTCCTATACTTTTACATATTAACATTTATTTTAACATGTGCGTTTTACATATACTGGCAGGGCTCCTGTCTATGAGAGTAGTTGTAAACTCCACTCAAAGGCATATAATATTTTGTTCAAGTGATAGATATACTCACAAAGACATTGAAACATAAATAACAGATCAGCTAGCATGTTTATTCTACAGTGCTCTGAAGACTGTTCTACTTGTGACTATAATTCTGTACTCATAGTTTATTACATTCTTCCAGAGATGTCAGATGTGTGTGTATGTGAGTGAGTGAGTGTGTGTGTATGTGAGTGAGTGTGCGTGTTTATGAATAATATGATTTCCTTGTGGGTGAGAATTTCACCCTCTCTGTGATTCCTGTGCCCTAACCATATTGCTAGGCAACACTAAGAAACACACAGCCCACATTCTCCTAACTCCTTTTGATGTTCCACAAATGGACTTTTGCTTTTCTGTGCAAGTAGAGTCACACCAGTGGGTTTAGAATTTCAGATTTTTAAGTCATCAGGTGTCCATGCAGATCTAGACCAAGTGACCATAACTCTCAGAAACTGGCAGAAAAGAGGAAGAGCTGGCATAAGGGACAGGCACATATTTGTTTTAAGTCTTTAGCTGATAATTCATTAGTGAAATCAAATGTGATTCTTGTAGGTGACGTGAAGGAGAGAGAGGGTGCTGGCTTCCTTCTAAAGTACTCCTAGGACTTGGAGCGTAATTGTGTAAGGAATACTCTTCATGATACTGGTGATGTCAATATACCCAATTCGCCAGATGCAAATCGGGTGCACATCTCCTCGGTCAACATAGAGACTAGTATTTTCAGGTCCGGCTCCAGAGCTTAGCAGAGCACAGTGAATGGATCCTGTGTCACAAGCTAAAGTCACTTAGAGCCCTTCTGCTCTCCATTTCTAGAGAAAGATCAGAGAGAGGCTTCAGTAGGCTGAAAAATGCCAGAACTGGGCCTGCCGTGGACATGATGCTTAGCACTTCATTAGCACATAAAAGATCTTTTGGGTTTTCCCCGTCCTCTCAAGCCACGTCTCAGGGAACCACAGGAGGCAGAATTTTCAGGTCTTTACATGTCTGACCGACATGACTGAAGAAGTAGCGCTGCCCAAGTCAGAAAGTCTGGGACGGCGCACTGAGCTGACACTCAGCCTGTGAAAGCAAGTATCACATTACAGTACCTTAGTTGTAGGCTTAAGAAACTGCAACATTTTTGCCAGTTGGGAGATAAAAATGAAATGGAAATGGGGCCACTGGTAAGAACTAAACGTATGGGAAAATATGGTTGTATTAGTCATCTAAGTCTGCGTAGCGACTTCCCCCAAAGCTTAGCAGTTTAAAACAATAATAAACATTCCTACAAATGGTTTCAATAGGTCTGGAATGGAAGAGTGCCTTAGCTTGGTTCTGTGTCATGATCTCGTATGAGCTCGCAGTTAAGATGACAGCCAAGGCTGTAGTCGTCTGAAGGCTTGACAGAGGCTGGAAAATCCACTTTCAAGACGGTTTAATTGCATGACCTGCAAGTCATTGCTGGATTTTAGCAAGAGGATCTACCAGCTAAACATGTGGCTTCCTACGTGTCCTCACAACATGGTAGCTGCCTTCTCCAGAGTGGATGACCCAAGAGAGAGCAAGACAGAAGCCACGATGTCTTTTATAACCTAGCATGAGAAGTCACACTCCACCATCTCCACAATATCCTACAGGTTATACAGGTCACTCCTATTCAGTATGGGCGGGGACAACATATGGGTGTGAACACCAGGAGGTGGGAATCACTGGGGCTGGCCATCAAGTGATAGAGACATTTCTGTGCATACAAGATTGAGAAGAAATTCATGTATTGATTGAGTGATTGACTGCGCTAGGGCAGTGGTCTCAATGCAAGCGGCAAGCAGTGCTATAACAGACCCACCTGAGGAGCTTTAGACATGGTTTCCCTGCCCCACCCTAACCCCCAATATTCTGATTAAATCAGAGATGATACCCAGATTTGGGAACTACTGGATTACATGAGCACCAAGGTCAAGTCCCACCTTAATCCTGTTCGCCAAACTTTCCTGATCGTTTACCTAGTGTTACCTGGGGAGTTTGTTAAAAATACAGATTTCCATGCTCCACCTCTAGCTTCATGAATCAGAATCTCCAGGGAGGGGCCTAAAAATCTGTATTTCTGCGTAATTTTTAAAATTCTTGACCAGGTCATATATTGAACATGATTAGAAATCCCAAAATATATAAAAGAATGTCATCGAAAAGTCTCCTTCCCAAGCTTGTCCTCCCCACATCCCAATTCCCCCTCTGGAGGAGGTGATCAGTGTTACTGGATTTTTTTGGTATGTGTATACTCCTCCAGCAATATGTGAATACATGATATATGTAAGGTAAATATATGTACTTTCCATTTATATGTGTGTATGTATGTGTGTGTGTGTGTGTGTGTGTGTGTGTGTGTGTACTTTTTAAAGAAAAATCCAAAGAGTAAACAGTGAAAAGCCAGTTCATTCCTGGTGCTGATCTCCATTTCTCTTCTTCAGAATCAGTCAGATTCAAACACTTTTCCCAGTGTTTTGTGTGTCTCTTTCAGAGATAGAACTCTGTCATTTTAACAAGTGACTCAAGTCATTCTTATAATCTGGTGGGTTTGCGACACCCTGATCTTTCCAAGTAACTTGAAACAGCTAGAAAACTTCACTTGGTTACGCTTGAGTTGTATGAAATGCATTTAGTTGGATTCTATCCTGGATGTTATACTTAGTTTTGTGGATTTAACCATTATTTTAAAAGGCCAACTATGTGCCGGGCCCAGGCGGCGGTAACAATGAACCCAGCTCACAGGCGCTCACAATCTGATAGAGGAAACAGCCACTTTCAGCCCGAGTGTTATGAGGAAGGTGTGTGTGGGGACCACAGCAGCTGCTGGCACTGGAGGTGAGGGTGGCGTCCTGAAGGAAGGGCTTTCCACCCTGAGTCAAAAGGGATGATGAGGGGGTGCAGACCAGGCAAATGGAGAAAGAAAGTATTCCTGGCAGAGAGAAAAAGAAAGACGCCAAGGCTTTAAGTTTCGGTCCAGTCTGCTGCTCTCAGCAACCGAAAAGTAAAGCATTGTGGTGTTTGTGTGCAGGAGAAGTTCAAGATAAAATGAGGGAGGTAGGGACTTCCCTGGTGGCGCAGTGGTTAAGAATCCGCCTGCCAAGGCAGGGGACACAGGTCCGAGCCCTGGTCCGGGAAGATCCCACATGCTGCGGAGCAACTAAGCCCGTGTACCACAACTACTGAGCCTGAGCTCTAGAGCCCGCGAGCCACAACTACTGAAGCCCACGTGCCTAAGGCCTGTGCTCCGCAGCAAGAGAAGGCACTGCAATGAGAAGCCCGCACACCACAATGAAGATTAGCCCCCCGCTCGCCGCAACTAGAGAAAGCCCGCGCACAGCAATGAAGACCCAATGCAGCCAAAAATAAATATATAAATAAATAATTTTAAATATATATATATTAAAAAAATGAGGGAGGTAAACTGGGATCAAAATAAGATGGGAAAAAATATGACAGCTCTGAAAGTCAGGCATTAAGCTTGGGAATGATATAACCAATGTTTAAAAGGAATGAATTGGAAGGGGGTGCGAGTGGAGTCAGGGAGATAACTGAGGAGACCGTTGTCAAAAGAGACGGGACTGGCTTAAATTAGACGACCATGGTAGGGAGGGAGAAGACCGCAGACATTTTAAAGTTACTTAAAAGGCAGATTCAGCAAGAGTTGGTGATGGATTGAAAGGGCTGTAACTGGGACAGCCCCAGATTTCTACGATGGGCAGTCAGGTGTTTTCACTTCAACTGGGAACACAGGTGGGAAAGCGCTTTGGGAAAAGGGATTTAGGAGAATGAAGGATCGAGTTTGACATTTTGAGTCCGAGGAAGAAAGGAGAGCTAAATGAAAGTCTGCAGTCCGACTGAGAAATGAGTCGTTTGGTGGTGGCTGGTGGCAGGACAGGCATCTCCTAATTCCTCTTTAAACCTTACTGAGTTTGCATCTCGGCCTCCACCCCTGCTTTTTCCCTGCCCCCCCACACTCCCGACGCCCCTCCTAAAGCAGGCTGAGCCTAATGGCCTTTTCCTCCTCTCTGCATCTTCCAGAGTGGAGGGGTCCGAAGGGTGGTCCTGCGTTATAAGCTGCCGTGTTTACAAAATTCAGGAGCCCGCGTGTTAGGTTCTGTAAAAAGAAAATACTCTTAAGGTGCTTATAAACCATCACCTCATGGTTCCACGTTTACCAGAATAGTGTACAGCACGGATTCTGACTCTGTTTAGTTTCTCATTTACTCTGGGTACTAACGATGTACCTCTTTAGTACTGCACTGGCCACCGATTGCAGTGTGGATGTGTTTGTAATAATGTAAGGCTGCAGTCATAGTTTCCTTTGCCATTTGCACTTATTAACTCCTTTCGCTGGAATTAATAGAGCTTAAGCAAGTTAGATATTGGAAAATACGCACCTTTGCTTTGTGCTGTGAACAACCAGCCAGAGGCATTTCAAATTGTGAGGGTGACTAAGAAAATAAGATCTTTGCTATTGTGCAGAGAAATCTGAAGAATTTTATCCATCCTTCGGTTCTCTCTAAATGGCTCATTGTATGCTATCTGTAACGGCTCTAGGACAGATTTCTCTCTGAACTTCACAGCATGGGTGGAAGAGAGTAATTTGGCCTTTATTTTTTCCTGGCAGTCGGTGCCGGTCCATTTATATGGTATGTTCACAGGAGAGCTGACAAGTGTTGAAAAGTTTTATTCGATATGCATTTTTTTTTTAAGTAGAAACAAATCCGTAAAAATAGGTACGTTTAAGCTAGTTTTCCTAGTTATTCTTAAGAGCATAACCAGTTCGGTTTCATTAAGGAGTTCCACCTCAAATAGACTAACTAGCTATGTTAAACAGTCTGGGCTATGTTTAATATTCATGATAAAACCGTGTACTGTATGAACAGTTTTTAATGATATAAATGCAAAATCACATTATTTTTCTGTGTAACTTGTAAAAGCCATTCCTTCTAAAATGGGGCTGCTTATGCTAATTTGTTATAGTTAGTGAGTTGCAGGCAGCTCTGTGAATTTACTTTTCTTGGCAGTTCTAGAATATCCTGCCATAACACATACTGAAAAACTGTTTGATGGGTTATGAAAATCTGGATGTACTAAAGGTACATCTTGTGCAAACCATAAAATAAATACATGATTACATTTAAAAATCTGTTATCTTATCAGGTTAAGGAAATTGTCATTATAACAACCCAAGGAAAATTAAACCATTTTCAACGGAAGATACACTTTCCCTTTGTACATCCTGTAAATATTTTTAATATCCAATGCTGGCTCAATTTCGCGGGTCTTTCTGGAATAAAAACCCAAAAAACCTGCCAGCTGGAGGTAAAATGGATTCCATCTAGAACCTACTTTGGAGATAGGTAACACCTCATGGCTTTAGTTGATATTCTGAGTAAAGTGTAAGAAATGCTAGTTGTCAGGATTATTGGTATAAAATATATTTTGAAATTTTCCGCATTATTTCTAAGCAAACCAGCCAAGTTCCATTATTTCAAGGATGTTGAATTCTGGGTCTGTCAATATTACTGTTGCCTCTGATACATGATTGCTTCATTAGTAATAAATGAATAAGCTATATAATTTGGTTTGGTGCTGTGCTAGCTATACCTTCCCAACTCCTCTGAGACAGCCTCGGCCTCCAGGAGCTTAGATTTCTAACACTTGAAAAGATGTCGGGGAGAAACAAAGGCAATTCATTTGTCCACTTATTCAACAAATGTATATTGAGAATGTACTATGTACAAGGCCCCTTGTTACACTTTCTTCCGGCCTGGGGAATACATTGTGGCAAACAGGAGAGATTTGGTTCATATCCTTGTATTCTATCGGGGAGACAAAACATGAAATGACACATCATACAATTAATTATTTAATAATTACGGAAAGTGTTTCAAAAGATATCTGGAGGCGGCTGGAGGAACAGGCTTCTTTTTAAGGGAGTTCTTGAAGTTTAAATTGTGTTTGGAATGAACTGGGACAAAATCTTAATTGTGTCAGGTTAAAAAAGTTATTGTATTTAAAGGTAAAGAGTCAAAAGATCTCTAAGATAAATATGGTGTAGTTTGGTGATAATCTTATGTAGGCAGGAATATGTCCGTGCACATGCCGAAGACAATTTCCTATCACTTGAGGAAATGATTTTTAATCTTAGGGTAAAAGTAAGATATTATATTCCACTTAAGAAGGAGGAAAAATGGATAAGAAATGCAGATGGCCAATTAACTTCTTCAGTCAAACCTCATGCACAGGATAAAAAAAGTAAAGTTTAATGTTAAAAAAAAAAACCTTTAACATGCTTATATGTTTGTAAAAGCTTCAAATTGATTAAAATTCTTCAGTGATAAGGTTAGGTTCCTTGATCAGTGAATGTTCTCATATATTTCTAAGCAAAATGGAATGATTTTATTTGAAGCTGAGACGTAAGGACAGAGTTGTACAAGGAAGTCCTAAATTGACTAAGAAAAGTCAAATATATAATTTAAATGATTTTTGCAATTTACTCTTTCAATAATAAAATTCAACCAAACCTAATTAATTTTCAATTTGTAGCACAATGTGCAGTTTTAGAAAATATGTCATTAAAGAGATATACAACCAGGGACTTCCCCGGTGGCGCAGTGGTTAAGAATCTGCCTGCCAATGCAGGGGACACAGGTTCGAGAAGATCCCACATGCCACGCAGTAACTAAGCCCTTGCGCCACAACCGCTGAGCCTGCGCTCTAGAGCCTGTGAGCCACAACTCCTGAAGCCCTCGCACCTAGAGCCTGTGCTCTGCAACTAGAGAAGCCACCGCAATGAGAAGCCCGCGCACTGCAACGAAAAGGAGCCCCCGCTCGCCGCAACCAGAGAAAGCCTGCGTGCAGCAATTAAGACCCAAGGCAGACAAAAATAAATTAATTAATTAAAAAAAAGAGAAATAACCAGAAGCAAAGTAAATGTAATCATCTACTAGGCTTAGATTGGGTAAAAAGATTAATTTATGCTTATTCAGTACTATTTTAATAGGTAATATGTACATTATTTTTTTTAAAACATGAATTGTACATTTATTTGGTTCAACAAACATTTTCTTGAGCATCTACTAAGTATTAGGTTTGGTGAGGGGCACTGGGGATACATAACATCTGCCCTTGGAGAAGTCTCAAGCATAGCAAGTCAACTCTGTACTTTGTAATATTGTGGAGGGTGCAGAGCACTATGGGGGAGGAATTTTTAATCCAACTTTTAGGTAATAAGTACATTATTGAAAAAAAAATCAAGGAATCCAAAAATTAAATATTTCTCGTCCCATCCTGTTCTCCATCCACCTAATTCTCAACCATCCTAGACCGCGCACAGAGACGGCACACCCTGCAAGTTATTATTACTTGTGTATGTGTATACATGAGTTCTTTAGCACATATGAGCAAATTTCGATATGGGCTTGTTTCTTTTTTTTTTTTTTTTTTGGGCTTGTTTCTTTTTACACAAAAGGTAAAGTCCCGAGTACACTGTTGAGCCTTCACTTTTTTCTCACTTATTTCTTGGAGATCTTTTTGTATCAATATGCAAATCCTTTCACTTTTGTTTTTTCATGTACAGCTGTATCATATTACACTGTATGGATGTACCATAATTTATTTGACATTCGGGTTGTTTTTAATAAACAGTTCTGCAGTGAACAACCTTATGGGTGGTTACTTCCCAAGTATACCCAGAAAGGTAGAATTGCTAGTCAAAGATACGGTCATTAGTCATTTTAGTAGCTGTTGCAAAAATGCCCTGTGTTTGCGCTTAATTTAAAGATTGCACTCATTTACCCTTCCATCAGCAATATATGAGAATGTTTATTTTCCATTTGGTGTTATCGATCTTTTAGATTTTTTTGGTGAGTGATTGGAGAAAAACGGTATCTCCGTTTTTCATTGTTTATCTCTTTTAAGATTTTCTATTGGACTGTTAGTCCTTTTTTCCCCTTATTTGAAAAAGCTCTTTTATATTAGGAAGGTAAGATCTTCATTAGTAATGTGAGTTGGAAATATTTTTATCTTACATTCTCATTTGTTTTTTGACTTGCTGGGGATGGCTTTTGACACAAAAGTTTTATTTTTATGTATTTGAATTTATCAGTATTTTCTTTTATGGCTTTTGGATTTGACTCATTGTTAGAAAGGGCAACTCTACTCCAACATCGTTAAGAGAGCATCCTGTTTTTCTTCTAGGGCTTGAGTACTTTTCATTGTGTGTCTTCAAATATTTTATCCATTTGGAATTTTTCCTGGAGTAAGATATGAATTTTCCCCCTAAAATGTTACCCAGTTATCTCAATGTCAAGTATTGAATTGTCCATGTTTCCACACTGTTTTGTGATGTCATTTTCATCGCATATCTATTTGGATCAATTTATGAACTTTTAAAAATATACATATTTTTATACATTTCAACTCTCAAAAATGTTCCCATGCTGTTTCTGTGTTCAGGCTCCTTTTAGGTAACTTCAGTGTTTACTTTTTTTTTTTTAATTTTAAATATGCTTTTTTCCTCTTAACAAAGCTTTGCATTAGTTGCTTCCTTGAGCAACATCTCTAGAAATTTACACAGAATAAAAAATGTGTTTGCAATTATGTGAAAATATTATTCGCATCAGAACTAATTCTGCAAAAGCTGAGTTCTTGCAAAAAAGAAAAATCTATTTCAAGTGAACTTCCCTCAGTCCCAGGGAACCTCCATATACTCAGGTCAGAAATATTTCTTTATTATGCATCATGTATTTTAAAGTATTTAAAGATGGATCAAATGGGCAAAGAGTTGGAAGAAAGGGTTTTAGATCTACCTCAGAATCTCTTGGTGAGGTTACTTAGAGACTTATCCTTAAATCACATTTATTGCAGGCTGGTTTTGTCACTTTTTAAAAATATTTTTAAATTGGAAACAACAGCGGGCTGGTTATATAATACTTGTAATGGCAGAATTTTAGGGAAAATATCAGGTCTGCAGGCTTTAGATAATCACATGCAAAGTCATGTGTGAAAGTAGGAAAGGGGGAAGAGCAGTGCTATGTCTGATTATTTACTTTCTGGGGGTGCACACAGATTATTTCTGGTTTAATCTGGAAGATTATATAGCCGAGAATAAAGATCCCGTAGACATTCTGCAGACGCCAGAATCTCACCAGTTGGTTTTAAACCTGGGGCACATAGGCTGCATTAGACACTGGACCACCCCGCTCATGTCCTATTCCTGACTTTCTTGAATCAAATAAGGTCTTTTTGAAAAGCTTGAAATTAGTATTCATATAAACAGGGAAATGCTGAAACCAGCTGGCATTCTGTAAATGAAATCACTAGAACAGGAACTTGGAATAGTTTTTCTTCCTGATGATTTTGCTAGGTCGTCACTGTAAGTGGCCCCAACTTGGGTCAACCCTCGGACTCTTCCTGGGGAAGACATCCACCTAAGTATTTTACAGGGTTTATTAAATTATTTTAAAACATATACTGTGTTTAATATAGACATGGCTATTTATAAAAATAAAACGTCTATTTGGCAATCAGGGAAGAATGACATAGAATGCTAGAAAAAAGAGGAAGCAGTTTCATTACTATCAGACGTGGAGTAGAACTTAGTCTCAGCTAGATCTCATTTAAGAAATGGAAACAAAAAAAGAAATCCAATTTACTTCCTAAGTTTGTATCAGAATATCTTTTCTTCTTCAGAACATTCATCCTGAAATTTAAATGAACACATCAAAAATGCAAGTCCAGTCTCCTCATCGGAAACTTAATATGATCGCTTGAGAAAAATATCTCATTAACTATACCCTGAATAGTTTTTGCCCATAACTAATAATATGTGTAAACAGAAATACAGGAAGTCAAAATTAATTTTAAACATACTCAGTAAATGTACCGCTCTCTGTCTTTCATAATCTAAAGGGAGAAAAAGTAAAGCGTTACTGAGAAAATATCCAAATTTCTTTGAAAGGAAGTTTATTGCGTATTAGCACCGAACTCCTTTCTTGTGTGAAATGATTGACCAGTGTGTGAATTTTTTTCTGAGAGTAAGGATATAGGCATATCAAAATTGGGATTAGGAGGCTGGATGATTTAAGTGCGCTGTGTAAGTAAATGTGCTTCTATGCTCTAAAAATAGCATTTTGTCGGGCTTACCGATACAATAGTGAGATAACCTATAGGAGGTAACTTGTGATGACGCTATGGTCACTATGCAGTTGATAAGAAGCGTTGGTTGATGGTTACTATTGATGAATGAAGAAATTATTGGAAGAAGAGGGAAGGAGAGAACAGCTGTAAAGTTGCTAGCATGAGGCAAAGAATGAATGAAGCAGTGGATAACAGCGATTATTTGGTGGTAAAGCACTGAAGGCAAGGATTACAGTTTATATTTCTTTTTTTAACCCTTAGCACCTCATAAGGCTTTCATTGTTTGCTAATTGTTTGCTAATTTTGCTGCCTGAGCAGTATAAATCTCCCTGTTTGATTCCTTTTTAGTGGTTCTTTATTAAAACTGCCTATGAGAAATGAAAATTGAAAAGGCTTTTTTTCTTTTTTTTAAGGAAAGGAAGACTGGGATAAGGTCAAATTACTGTTTGGTTAGTGTATAATAGGAAATAATTACATTAATTGAAAACTTCCTTTCGTGATATTTCAGACATTCTAGGGTTTGTGTTTTTTAAATTAATGGATGTATTAAGCACCTTCTGTGCTTAAGGGGTGCCTGTTCTTTAAGCAAATTATTTTGTTTCAGTGACAAAGTTCATGCTCCCTTATGTGTAACGTAAGTGTAGTATAGTTAGGTCTATACTAAGTGTCTAAGAGGATTCAGGTCGCAGAATTACATGAACTGTCAGCGCAGGAAAGTTTTCTTGAAAGAGATTAAGGTCAGTTCTTTCTCTGCTTCCACGTGTGGCCCATAACTGACCAGGAATCAGAGAACTGGATTGCTCGTGCTTACAAAAGAACAAAGGGTAGGATTAATGGGATTGGGGAACTTTGTTCACAATCTTGGGAAGAGTGCTTAACATGTCACTGGGGGCACTTTGAGGGTGTGGGGTGTTTGTGTGTGTGTACCCCACCACGATCATATTTTTTCCTGGAATTTTCCCTTTCCGAGTTAGTAGCTAAAGATGCCATAGAAAGAATCGAGGGGGGACAGAGATGGTTTCGGATTACGTTTGAATGAAAAAGTGGTGGTTTCAGAGGGTTCATTGCAGCCCCTGAACCTGGGGAAGGGCCTTCCCCCGGACCCTGTCTGGGGAAACCATATGAACATGTTATTCCTCTCAGTGTGAGTGAGGTGGACATTAGAAGGGAATTGAAGAGAGCTCAGGGAAAGACAAAACGGGCCTCCGTTTTTGATAGGAATGGAGATAGGGGCAGATACATTTGACGTCATTGGGAGATTCTTTCGCCTCTGAACACAATCTCGACCGGCTCCTTGGAAGTCTTTCCAGTCCTGTGGCATCCTCCAGCTCCTGCCTTAGATTTCTGCTTTCCAGCAGTTACCTAAAAGCACAGCCAGACATTCGCAACTGCTCATTTCTAGCAATAACCTCCTCCCTTGAAAGAGCCCCTCATGGCGAGAGTCCCGTCTCCTGCTTTCGACACACATGCCTGCCTCAAATGTCCTTCTGACATCCAAGGTACAACTCTGAATTGTAGGAATTCTCTGACCCTCTGCTCTGATCCCAGCATGAACACTCGCCTGAATCAACACTTAGGTCATTCTTTACAAATGAATACCTTCTGCATCACCCCATGCAGACTGCTATGCCACTGAAACCTTTCTCTTAGACCTGGAACTGCTAGGAATGAACGTTTCTTCAGGGATCTTGGCAAATCTAGAGCCTCCAGGGGTCTGCTAAATCCTACCTCTGTTGAATCATTTTGTTGCTTAGCATGCAATTCTATTAATTTGTCTGATCTAATGATAGCTGAAAACCTATGACAACTTGCCATGGTCAGTTAGTCATCCTGACCCTTACTTAACAAATATCAGAGTTCTAACTACGGGCTGGTGCTAAAAGGCTCTCTTCTTCCTCCGAGAAGAGTGTTCTGATGGCCTTCTTTTTTGGGGAAATGAAGGTTGCTGCTATACCAACATGCTTCTATGTGTGACTTGCCATCACATTTGTACGTCTTAAGACTTTCCTTTATTTTCCAGATATTCTACACTGATCATATGTCACTGCCCTCTAAAAAGTCATCTGAATAGAAACATCATCCCTCCCCCAAATCGACAGATAGAAACTTATAAAAATAACATATGGAGATGTTCACATACACATACGTAACTTTTAAATAAAGATTCACAACTAGGAAGTTTTGATAATAGTGATGTTTGACACTGACCTAGTGTTTTACCGTTTAACAGCTGTTTTCGTATATCTTGTATTGGAGGTCAACTAGCTTAGCAGTTAGAAGTCAGTTCACATCTTGATGTGGCGTGGGCTGGGCATTGAACCTCTCCAAGCCTCAGTCTGATCTCTGGGCCTATCTCATAAAGTCATTATGAGGATTTGGTGGGATGACGCTTGTAGCGCATGAAGAGGATCTAGATCATGGGAAACGTTCAATTCACGTTCCTCGTTGTCTGATTTCTTTCCCCCCGCAAAACATTCTTGTGCAAAAGTAGGGCATGGGGGATTCTCTTCATTTTACCAAGGAGGAAGATCGTGCTCAGAGAGATTTGCTGAAATGACAAGCAATTCTTTAGTTTTTAAACTGAGTTCCAATTGCAGTCTTATTGCCGGCCTGGAAAGGGCCATCAAGTGAGTCCCCAGGGACCTTTCTCTAGGGTGGAGCAAACACACAGGGAACCTGAAACACCCGTTGAACCACTCTTGTGGGGTTAAGAGAACCCCTACGGATCTGACCCTGTCAGATCCTCTATAGAGCCGCAGAGCTAATGGCCTCAGTTCAATTTGAGTCAGATGTTAAGAAGGCAGGTTCAAATCATTCTTTACTCTCTTTTGGGGGTGCAGGTGGGGGAAATGATGAAAAAAATTGTATTAATTTCAGTAACCTTCTCATTTCTAAATGAAACTTACTTGCCTGAGAATTTCTGTGTGTAGTTGCTTTCAAAACTCAGCTGCCTTAGAACACTCTATGACATAAATCACAGCAAGATCCTTTTTGACCCACCTCCTAGAGAAATGGAAATAAAACCAAAAATAAACAAATGGGACCTAATGAAACTTAACAGCTTTTGCACAGCAAAGGAAACCGTAAACAAGACCAAAAGACAACCCTCAGAATGGGAGAAAATATTTGCAGATGAAGCAACTGACAAAGGATTAATCTCCAAAACTTACAAGCAGCTCATGCAGCTCAACGTTAAAAAAAAAAAAACCACCCGATCCAAAAATGGGCAGAAGACCTAAATAGACATTTCTCCAAAGAAGATATACAGATTGCCAACAGACACATGAAAGAATGCTCAACATCATTAATCATTAGAGAAATGCAAATCAAAACTACAATGAGATATCATCTCACACTGGTCAGAATGGCCATCATCAAAAAATCTAGAAACAATAAATGCTGGAGAGGGTGTGGAGAAATGGGAACCCTCTTGCACTGTTGGTGGGAATGTAAATTGATACAGTCACTATGGAGAACAGTATGGACGTTCCTTACAAAACTAAAAATAGAACTACCATACGACCCAGCAATCCCACTACTGCTACTGGGCATATACCCTGAGAAAACCATAATTCAAAAAGAGTCATGTACCAAAATGTTCATTGCAGCTCTATTTACAATAGCCCGGAAATGGAAACAACCTAAGTGTCCATCATCGGATGAATGGATAAAGAAGATGTGGCACATATATACAATGGAATATTACTCAGCCATAAAAAGGAACGAAACTGAGTTATTTGTAGTGAGGTGGATGGACCTAGAGTCTGTCATACAGAGTGAAGTAAGTCAGAAAGAGAAAAACAAATACCATATGCTAACACATATATATGGAATCTAAAAAATAAATGGTCATGAAGAACCTAGGGGCAAGATGGCAATAAAGATGCAGACTTACTAGAGAATGGACTTAAGGATATGGGGAGGGGGAAGGGTAAGCTGGGACGAATTGAGAGAGTGGCATGGACATATATACACTACCAAATGTAAAATAGATAGCTAGTGGGAAGCAGCCGCATAGCACAGGGAGATCAGCTCAGTGCTTTGTGACCACCTAGAAGGGTGGGATAGGGAGGGTGGGAGGGAGGGAGATGCAAGAGGGAGGAGATATGGGGACATATGTATACGTATAACTGATTCACTTTGTTATAAAGCGGAAACTAACACACCATTGTAAAGCAATTATACTCCAATAAAGATGTTAAAACAATAAAACAAAGAAAACTCAGCTGCCTTGGTTAACGTGGCTTTGCAAAAGGGGCACACACAGAAGCTTGGAACCAACGGCGGGATGCTGGCTGGCCCCTGCCTTATTTGGGCAGGTGTATTCATCCAGCAACTTTATGTGAGACAGGGCTCCTCTTCTTAAACTACTTGAAAAGTAATGCATCTCATCAGCTTGTGACAAAGATGCACTCTGTGATTCTTCTTAGCAGTTTCATTTCTTTTACAAGATAAAAGTTAACGCCTCGCAGCATTTTTTGTGTTAACCATTCTTGGACAAGTAACCCAATTTTCTTTTTCCTAAAATATAGTTTTAAAAACAAATTCATTTCTTTTACAATGAACTGAAATGTTAAAATGTTTCGGCTAGAAACAGTGTCACCCGTCCTTCTGCTGTGTTTCTTGCAAAAGTATTCTTGGACCGCTCAGCTTTAAGAGAGATAGACTATGTCAGTGAAACGTTCCCAATAAGTAAAGGGTAATAACTCACATTATTAAAGATATTTTGTTCACTGATGGATTCTGTTAGTGGTAACTTTAATTTATAGGAGTGAAATGTTAGGAGTCAGTTGACCAGCAAAATCTCTGAAATCACCTTGTTGAGAAGACTACCTGGTAAACTTCAAAGTGGAATCTACAGAGATAGTATGGAAAGCTAATGTTAAAAGCTTCATAAAATCATAGCTTTGAATTATGATGAAAACATAGTTTAGGAAAATAAGCTGGAAAAACTAGGTTTAACGGTTGGACCACAGATAGAGAAGTATTTAATATAGGCATAATAATCTGCAAAGAATATATGGCTAATTTCTACTGGATATTTATTTTTACTTCTGACAATTTCAAAAGAACTACAAAATGCCATAGAAATATAACAGCTTTTCTCTGATTGGTACATGTCCCAGGGCATGTTTTTGCAGTAATAGAAATGTTAGTTTTGCTGTTCACACAAAAAACCTCAATTTGGCTAATTTAAGTCTTAGGCACAGAATGATGCCTACCAGAATTGCAGTGAGATACCGCACACATTGCTTCCTGTCCTGACCATTTGAGTGTTGCTAGGCAACAGTTAAAAAGGCACCACATACCTTTGGTGTGACATTGCCAGGTGTTAAAAAAAATGATACCAGGTTAGCTGAGCTGAGAAGCTAGAAATCCATTAGGAATAAAAGATTCCTGAACGAATCCACACTGAACGTGCCTGCAGGCACGTGGATGTAGAAACATAAGTTATTAGTAGTCATCCACAACTTGTTACAGAACAGACAAAACTAATTTTCTTTAAAATATGTGGTCACAAGAGCAACCTTGCCATGGATACCCTACTTGTTTCAACTGTAAGCAGTGAATCGATTTTTTTTAAGAGGTGAGGGGTTTACAAAACAGCCGTAATAGATTATTCATATCCTCCTCTCCCCAGTTCTGAAAAACCTGGGGAAGGAGATTAAACTGTAGCCTCCAAACTAACACATCTATAGGAAAAATGAATTAGCTCTCATAGGGTTTGCAAATTGAAATAACTTTTTTTTTTTTTTTTTAAGCCAAAGCTCCTGGAATTAGTTTTTCTATCAAGATTTTATCCCTAGGGTGAAATTCAGATGCAGGGTTTAGAAGCTGAGGCGGGGTTGTGTTTTCCAAACACATGTCCTTCCCTCATGCCCTAATAGCGTGACATGGCATCCCTCCATCAACAGGTGGGGCCTATGTCCCATTTCCTGGAATATGGGTGGGCTAATGACAGGGCCGAAGGGATGTCACCTGACTTCCAAAGCTAAGTCATGCAAATTGACAAAGCTCCTGCTGGGATTCCTTTCTTACAACTTTGTCTTAGGATCCCTAAGACGCACCTGTGAGAGTACCAGCTAGCCTGAAGCCACCTTGCTGAAGAGACCACATGGGAGGCTCCTTAGCGACAGTTCTAGCCTCCAGCTGTTCAAGCCTTCTTCCCACCACCAACCTCCAGACACAGGAGAACCCGCCTTCAAACCATCCCTAGCTGATGCTGAGTGGAGCAGAGACCAGCTGTACCCGCTGAGCCCTGCCCAAATTGCAAAGTACTGAGCAAAGCAGTGTTATGCTACTAAGTTTTCTGGTGGTCTGGGATGCGTCATTAGAGAACATTAGGATTTGGAGAAAATTTTGTTAGAGTTAAATGCTAAGTAAAAGTTAATATACCCATAGCAAGGTTGTTTGACCAGCAAATTAATAAACTGTCATTTACAGTGTTAGTGTCAAGTTTGAAGCAGAAAACCACCTTGTCTTGATGAGAGCTGTTGACAAACATGGAACCGTTTGGTTGACGAGCTTCCTTGATATTCTTCTGAAGCCTAACCATAGTCTAATGTCTTGATTTCTTAATTATGATAATCGAGTGAACAGAGGAAGGCAGAGGATGTCGTGGTCTTTTAGTGTCTGCTTCTCGTGATTCTCTGGGTTAGGAATGGGGATAGTAGTCAGCTGGGTAGATCTGCTCCATGTGATTTGGTGGGAGTCACTCACTCAGCTGCCTTCACCTTGTGGCTGGGCTGGGTTGGAAGGTCCACGAAGGCCTCTCTTGCACGTTGCCTCACCACTCATGTGCTGTGTCTCATCACTCAGCAATGTAACCCAAGCTTCTTTAATGCATGGAGGCTGACTTCCCAGAGCAGAAGGCAGGAGCTGCCAGACCTCTTAGGGCTTGAGCGTGAAAGTCCGAGAATGTCGCTTCCACTGCATCCTACTGGTTAAATGAAGTCACAAACCAAGTCAAGGGGAGGAAAAAGAGACGCTACCTGTAGAAGGATGGCGTGTCGTGCACATACAGGGTGGGAAGAAATTGTTGGCCATTTAGGAGACAAACGGGAAGAGTAATTGGCTCTGAAGAGGGAGAGAGGGGTTCTAATCCTAGCTCTGCCACTAACTAGCTGTGTGGTTTTGGCCAAGTCACCTGTTAGTGCTTAACCTGTTTATTCACATGCCAGGTGTGGAGAATGAGTCATGAGCTCCAAGATCCTGTCTAGTTCCAAAAATTTGCCTCTAATCCAGACAGAACCTACATTAGCCTAGAAAGTGAGGGGTGGGGGAGGGTATATAAACAGAAACACAATTAATGAATTATCCAATTGTTCTCCTCTGGGCTGTTGTTAGCCTGTGTTTAACCTTTAGCTCTGGACGGGCTAACTAATCAATCACCTTAGGATCTCAGCTTTTGAGGCTTATTCTTCTATCTTCAGGACTTTGCTCCTGGTACAACCTACCTTCCCCTTCCACCTCTTCCTCCTTTTCAGCCTCACGGGGTGGGAAGTCAAAATGCTGTTCAGTTTTACAACTGAGTTTTTATCTTTTACAAGGAGCAGGAAGCATTAGGGCTCTGAAGGGAGCTGGAGTAGGGACCCTGGAACTAGGATTTGACAAAATAGTGGAGCCATTTGAATACCTCTCTGAATATTGTGTTGAACAATCTGCACCTGCTGCAAGATGAGACCTACCCCCTCACCCCCAAAGTGAACTGAAACAGGTTTTTTTGTGTTTTTAAAAATCTTCAACTATGGGCTTTATACTTGTGAAATATACAATTCCTTCAGCAAGCAGTCTCAAACCCTTGATTTCAGGAGAACTACAGGTTGCCACAAGGACGCCCCAAACTAGATCATTGATCATTATTTGGGAGGTTCAGGATGGAAAAGATCTACAGTGGGTACACAGGGTCTTTACCTTAAGGAGCTCATCATTTAGTAAGTTATCAGGTGCCTTCCAATTTGAAGGCCTCAGTTAGACATAGCAGGTGAGCCCTTACTGGCTATACCTGCTCCAGGAATTTCCACAACAGCATCCAGGTACACGCAGAGCCCTGTGTATCCTACCCCGTTACTCCTTTACCCTAGTCCGTGATTTTTCAAGTTGGGGGTAGGGTGGGGACACTAAAGCAATGTGCACTGAGATCTGCTGGATCCCAGATGATCATTCTGGCACTAAACTCTCACCCCTCCCTACGTCTTTCTACTTTATTGCCAGAACTCTTAGGAGTCCTCAAATGAGAAAATAGTCATGTTTTTTGGTCACCATAAGCAATATACAAATCCTCATGCTCAAGAATGCAGCTTATCATTACTATCAGAATAATCTGCTAGATCTGCCACCCACTCCATGTTTTTGGTCTTCATTCTTTCTCTAAGCTCTCTCTGTTATCTCCACCAACTAGGATCTTCTTATCCTCGCTTCCTTAATATCCCACACTGTCTCCCCTCACAACCCATTTCCAGTGCTTCCATTCTGTCAAAATTTCAGTTTAGGCCCCTACAAACCCAAATGCAGGAAGGATACTCTTTCAAATGTTATGAAGAAACATGTGATCAAAATCAATCCATGAACAGTCACCTTCTAAAATCTTTGGGGGAGAAGTGGCAAAGATGAACCAGAATTTTAAGACCTCAAAGCAGTAATGCTTTTTGTTATTGGTTCAATTCTCATTGTTCCTTAATCCTTCTCCTATTCTCTAGCAACCAGGAAATGAAATTTGGGGGTAGAGGAGCAGATCTGAAGCTATTTCCCCATTATATTTGCACCCAGGTTATCAACCTAAAAAAACTGTCCACGGGACAAATATGACAAATGGGGGACAGATGTTCACCTAAGTCCTGTATCAGGAATGCCCCAACTTAGGCCATGACAGCTTCTAAGTCGTGTTAAAAACAACAAAAAGCTAGTTCTCAAGGGACATATGTCTTAATCGAGGGACTCATGCCATAAGAGAATACACAACTGACATAAGGCACATATTTCAGGTTTTGAATCTAACATCGCAGTCTACATCTAGCCTTGTATTTTTCTTCGTATGACCATACACAAGAAGGCTGCACAAGAACACCTGTCATTGGGTTACGTTAATGGAAGAAGTCTAAGTGTCACTAGAGTTGTATGCGTGACCTGGACAGGCCTCTAAGGCAGGCCGATGGCCGGGTGGGTGCCCTCGGAAGAGAGCGTCACTCTGAGCCTGCTACTCCTACTGGAAGAGACTCTGCCCACAGAATGCTCTAGAGATGATCATTACTAAAGGGTGTGCTGCTCTGAAGGAACTGTTGAGGTTCATGACATGAAGGAGTTAGTGAGGGTTCCAGAGATTTGCATTTAGACATGAAATGGGGAAATCTGGAGCAGTCCTTTCTGACCTTCGTCTGACAACCCCAAAAGGGCAGGGTGTGCAGCCCGTGACACCCACTTCCTTCCTTTTCCGAGTTAACGCCCCCTCCCCCATCCAGGCCTGCCCGGACGCCTCCGTCCCCCGCCTTCCAGTAGAGCTCGCGGCCTTGGCCGCGCAACAGTCTTCCGACCCCCTCCAAATCCCGACCTGGCGCACGCGCACACAGCACGCGGCCAAGTAGGCGCGGCCGGCTGGGCGAGAGGGGTAATGAATCGGCCAAGGCTGCAACGCTCCCTCGAGGGGGCTGGGCAGCGAGGGGGCGTGGTGAGCGCGAGGCCCCGCCTTTCCATTGTAGGCGGCGGGGCCAGGTGCAGGCCCACGTGAGCAGCCGGCCCACGGGCTCTAGGGCCTGGGCGCGCAGGCGCACAGCAGGGCTAGGGCGAGGTCGGAGGCGGCAAAGGGGTGAAGGCGGAGGAGGTAGTGCCTGGGAACAGGCAACCTGTGTCTGGCGCGGTGCCCTGCAGCTGGTGGCGGGTGGGGCCGGCGGGCGGGCTACCGCTTTCCCGTGTCGACGGAGGCTGCTGACGGGAAAACGATCCGGGAGGGAGCGACTCGGCCCAGGTCCCGTCCCCTGAAAACCTGCGAGATTTCAGGGCCGAGTAAGCCAAGCAGAAGATCTGGGCAGTGTTAAACGGACGTTGAGATTCGCAGAGGTCAGCCTTCGAGGCCTCTGTCTGCCCGCCACCGGCTCTGTGACGTCTGGCGTGTCACAGCCTGGCCTCAGTTTCCCCACCCTTCTAGAGGGCTTGCAGCTTGCGAGTGGCCCCGAAGAAAAGAGTTAACGTCACAAATACTACCGGCCTAGTGAGTATTTAGAGCATCTGAGTCACGCCCTTGCCCTCATTTCAACAAGATGAGTTACACGGTGGTTTAGTGCCAGGGCCCCTGTGTGAGCTTGGGCCTCAGTTTCCTTTGTCAGCGCACAGAATGTGCTTCGAAGGTAACGAGAAGGGAGTGTGGAGCGTTGTCCCTGGCACATGGTGGGCACATAATGCTAGTTCCAGGTGTCAGGCAGAGCAAATGGCGTCGACGTAGAGTTTATTTTAGAGTAGCCAGGCCGTCTGGGGGATGCAACCACAGACCGTGCGAGCCAGGGTGCATACCTGCGGATAGCGGTCCGTTTCTACTCTGTCAGCTAGCCAGGGAGAAGGGGTACACTTAATAATTTATTAAGTACACTCCCATTTATCCCTGACTTAGAAAAGGCTTCCTTGGTCTGATTTTCCCGATCTCTCTAGTTCGTAGTGTTTTAGAAACGCTGAAGGAAACGTTTCATTGGTTGTTCTGAATTTGATGTTACATTTAGTTCTGTTCTTTTTATTTTTTTAAAATAATTTTTGGCTTTCGTTGCAGTGCGCAGGCTCTTCGTTGGGGGTGCGCTAGCTTCTCCCTAGTTGTGGCGCGCAGGCTCTCTAGTTGGCGTGTGTGCGGGCTCTGTTGCCCTGCTTTATTGCCACTCGGCATGTGGGATCCTAGTTCCCTGACCAGGGATTGAACCTATGTCCCCTGCTTTGGAAGAGGGATTCTTAATCGCTGGACCACTAGGAACGTCCCCATTTAGCCCTCTTATGATGATGATGATGAAGGAAATGTGATTGATCTGTATTTGGCATGGTTATTAGTATACTGGATTAATTTGGGATAAAATTGTCAGTACTCAGCAGGAGAGCTGGCAAAACCTTATGTTCAGCTGTTACTGGGGCTCCATGTTGAAAGCTTAAAAAATATTCGTGTTCTGTGCTGTACTACCTCCGTCGTCTCAGTAATACCCCAGCTTCCATTGTCTCTAGGGTGGTCCTTGAAAGCTTTTGTTAATTTTTATTTTTCAGACATTTTGACCTCAATCTCACCTTTTCCTACCAGTAACCACTTAAAGATTCTGTTGCTGCAAGAGTTCAGGGAAAATCCATTTGTAATATTATTTGGAGAAGGGTGACCACACCCTGACTTCTACAGTGTTGAGTAAATCAAACTACTGTTCTTACTGGAAAAAAACCTGCAGCTGAAGCTGGGGTTAGGGATAAAGAAACCCAGCTGGATTTTGCCCCTCAGTACTAGTGAGAGTTTCTGTTTGTGGTGTGTTTATCATAAAACCTACTTTGCAAGAATGTGACTAGCTTTTTATAAGTCCACCGTGACTATACGTGGTTCATGATGACTATACCTGGTTTATGATGCCTAGCATCTAAGATATGTACAAATAACTAATAGATCCTGACCCCCTTAAATGACTGACAGGTGTTTGCAAAAGTCAGTATTCTGCCCACACAATAGCTCCTTGCTGGAAAAAGTATTTGGTTGATATTATCTATAACTGATACTTTTAAAATATAGTATTGAAAGCATATGAGAGATTTTGGGGTTTGACTTTTTCATTTATTTTCATCTTCTCATTTCAGTATTTTAAACAGTTGTAGAACTTATGTGCTGGTGTTAACAGCTTCTTGAATTTGGCTTAAAAGAGCTAGTTGTCCTTGGTCTCACTATTTCAGTTCAACATACATTATTTAGCAGAGAGTATAATATGCTGAATAACTGAACTGCAACAATCATAATAAACATTCATTGAGAATGTACCATTTCCATTTATATTTATCATATATATCCATTTATTTCACCATTTTGGACACTGGGGAATAAGACAATGTTTATTATATGTTTTCACCTCAGGAAATTTATGACTTTGTTTCCTCTCTTTTTTTTAAAAGAAAAGAATCTTTCTGAAAAGTGAAGCCTTTTAATTGTGGTAGAAATCCTGAATATAATGTTTCATTGAGAAATAGTACTCTCCTTTAAAATTTTTGTTGTTTTTCTTTGTTTCAAATGAAATAACGAACTCTTACAATGTTAGTGTGGCCCTTAGCCAAAACCAATCATTTCTTACTTTAGTAAAGGAATCAAGAATTTTAATTTAATAAATAGCAAGTATAATACTTAAGGATCTGCTCATAAAATTGATATTGGATGACAAAGGTTTTAAAACAAGGGTTTTAGACTTCAGAACAGGAAAGGTAAATTTGTGTTTATCCTGTGCCTTATTAAAATATTGGAAATTAATAGTAAAACGCAGTGATGGATTAAAAATAAGCCATTAGACTTTGGGCAACGTGGATTAGTCAGTGATACATATACGTATATAATGATATGTATGTATATGTACCATTGTTGGTTTTACAAAAGTCTTTCACTTTAATCTCCTCTCATCAGTTCTCCTATATCACTTTCATATAGGTATTGCTTAAGCCATTAAAGAAATGAAGAAAAAGTTTCAGAAAAGGAAAAAAAAAAATTCAGAGAAGGTGAAAGGAAATTGCCTAAGGTCTTCTGAGTCCAAGTCCTATAATGCTCACACAATAAAAAAAGACATGGTGGGCAATGAATATTTTTGATTGAGCCCATTGTCAGTGCAGTCAGTATAGTGGAATTACAATTCTTTCACTGCGATTGACTCCTCTGTTCTAATTTTTACCCGTTTCTATTAACAAAATAAGGATTTCTGAATTTAACAGTAACAGGAATAGAGTGGTGAACAAGATGTAAAGCAGCCCCAGCTCTCATGGGAGTTACAATTTAGAGAGAGGTAACAGAGAGCAAAATAACTTCAGATTGTTAAGTGCTAAAGAGATAAAGAGCACATAACCCAGCTTAGGGTGTCATGGAAAGATCCCCAGGAAAAAGGTACCTTAATTGTTGTCTGAAGGATAAGTAAAAATCAGGTGAAGGCAGGAGGAGATGGACAGTCTCAATAAAGGAACAGTGTGTGAAAAGATGTGATGCAGAAGAGTGCATCCATTGTTCTAGGACCTGGAAAGTACAATGTTAATCATTATAGACGTAGGGGTGTGTTGGGGGCAGTGGCTTTGGTGAAAGAGGAAGGTGTGAGAGAGGAGGATAAATAAGGAAGAAGGAGTTAAGGGACTTTGAATCTGTGAGTAAAGGTTTTGGAAAGTAGGGTAGAAGAATGCTGGGAGCTTCGAGACTGTGAGTAGGAGGAACAACTATTAGGAGACCATTGCAGAAGTCCAGGTGGAAATGATGATTGCCTGGAAAAGGGTAGTGACAGTGAAGATAAAATGAGGATGGAAAATGGAAGATAATTGAAAAAATATGTATGAGTAGAATTTTTTCTTCAAAGAATGGTTTATCGTCCTAGAACATAATTGGTAAAAACTCAAGTTGCATACTGCAGAACTTGCATCTTTTAAAAAAAATACTGAAGTATAGTTGATTTACAATATTATATTAGTTTCAGGTGCACAACATAGCATTTCAATATTTTTGTAAATTATACTCCATATAAAGTTATTATAAAATATTGACTGTATTCCCTGTGCTGTACAATATATCCTTGTAGCTAATTTATTTTACGTGTCGTATTTTGAACCTCTTAATCCCCTGACCCTATTTTGCCCCTCCTCCCTTCCCTCTCCTTACTGGTAACCAGTAGTTTGTTCTCTATATATGTAAATCTGTTTCTGTATTTTTTTAAAATTCATTCAGTTTTATTATTTTAGATTCCACGTATAAATGATAGCATACAGTATTTGTCTTTCTCTGTTGACTTACTTCACTAAACGTAATACCCTCCAGGTCCATGCATGGTGTTACAAATGGCAAATTTTCATTCTTTTTTTATAGCTGAGTAATATTCCACTGTGTATATGTATGTGTATTTATATGCCTCATCTTCTTTATCCATTCGTCTCTTCATGGACACTTTGGTTGCTTCCATATCTTGGCTATTCTAAATAATGCTGTGAACATTGGGGTACATGTATCTTTTCGAATTAGTGTTTTTGTTTTGATATAATTTCTATTCTGTTAAATTTTGGGGGACTTGTTTTGTGGCCTAGCATATGATCTGTCCTGGAGAACAGTTGAAAAGAATGTGTACTCTGCTGTTTTGGGATAGAATATCCTGTAGATATCTATTAAGTCCAGCTGGTCTAATGTGTCATACAAGACCACTGTTTCCTTATTGATTTTCTATCCGGACGATCTGTCCATTGATGTAAGTGGGGTGTTAAAGTCCCCTACTATTATTGTATTATTGTCAGTTTCTCCCTTTATGTCTGTTAATACTTGCTTTATATATTTAGGTGCTCCTATATTAGGTGCATATATTTTAATGAATGTTGTATGCTCTTCTTGTATTGATCCCCCATCATTATATAATGCCCTTCTTTGTCTTTTGTTACAGATTTTGTTTTAAAGTCTACTTTGTCTGATATGAATATTGCTACCCCAGCTTTCTTGTTGCTTCCATTTGCATGAAATTTCTCTTTCCATCCCCTCACTTTGAGAGTGTTTGTGTGTGTGTCTTTACATCTGAAATGAGTCTCTTGTGAGCAGCATATAAATGGGTCTTGATTTTTCATCCAGTTAGCCACCCTATGTCTTTTGATCAGGGTGTTTAGTCCATTGGCATTTAAAGTGATTATTGATAGGTACGTAGTTATTGCCATTTTGTTACTTATTTTCTGGTTGTTTTTGTAGTTCTTCTCTGTTCTTTTCTTCTTTTAGTTTTTACCCTTGTAGTGTGATGATTTTCTTTAGCTGTACGCTTGTGTTTCCTTCTCTCTAGTTCTTGGGTATCTATTGTAGGTTTTTGATTTGTAGTTACTATAGGGTTCATGTATGTTGACCTGTAACTATATCTGCTTGTTTCAAACTGATAGTTATTTAAGTTCAAACACATTCTAAAAGATATACTTTTTAAAATTCCCCTCCCCCACGTTTTGTGTTTTTGGTGTCATATTTACATCTTCACGTTTATCCCTTAACTGCTTATTGTGGTTGTAGTTGATTTACAGTTTTTTTCTTTTAATCTTCATACTAGCGTATTTAAGTGGTTGATCCACAGCCTTTACTGTATGTTTGCGTAGGTCCTGACCTTATTGCTTCTCTTGCCTTCCTACCTGACTCCGTGTGGATCTTTCTTTATAGCCTTGCACATATAAGAGTCTTTATGCCTGTCTCCAGTTTGCTTTCAGTGATAATTGCTCTGCATGTAAATGTATTCTTGATGTGTTTGTGCAGGGAGGCAAGTCCAGTGTCCTCCTACTCTGCCATTTTGACCTCTTATATATGAGTAGAACTAATGCAGTTTTGTGATAGCTTGGATGAAGGGAGACAAGAGAGTAATGCCTGGGTTTCTGTTTTGGCAATTGAGAGAATAGTAATACTGCTCACTGAGAGGAGGGATACAAAACGGGTACAAATTTGAGAGGAAGACTATGAGGGGAAAGATAAGAGTTCAGTTTTAGACAGATTGAGTCTAACATCAAGCTGAAGATAATGACTTGGGAGGTTTGAGTCGAGGCCAGCGATTTGGAATTATTGGGGGGATAATATTTGCTTCTCATTACGATTGGGAGAAGGTTAGAAATACTAAGAATACTTCAAGCTCTTTTTGAAGAAAGGAATTATGTTTAATTTACATGACAAGTCTGTAAGCAACCTCTAGAACAAGGAAAAAATTGCATCACAAAGAATCAGAGCTAGTGGCTTGAAAAGTGCCTTAATGTGGAAAGACACCTAATTTTCTTTTAAAAAAGGAGCACTGGGAGGGCCCAGTGGGATGGAGGCTGGGAGACTGGGGCAACTGGCATGCAGCTCAGCGGGAGGCAGGTGCCTGGAGATGTGACTGGGGCCCACATGGCCAGGTCGCCATCCCAGAGCAGGGCTGCCACACCCTGGCCCTGAGCCACCCTCATTCTGCATGAAAAACCAGCTCCATGACCCCCCAGCACAGGTGCATTTTTTAAAAAACAAGTACTTAGAGAATTACCTTTCAAAAAAGTACTGCAGGGATTGTTAGATTGGATTTTAAAAAAATCAAGAACCAACTCTGTATGCTATCTACAACAAACTCACCTTAAATATAGAGACATAGATAAGTTAGAAGTAAAAAGATGGAAAAAACATATGCCATGCAAAACACTAATCAAAAGAAAGATGAGGTGGCTCTATTAATACCAAAGTAGACTTCAAGAAATACTGCCAAGGAAGAAGATGGGCATTACATAATGAATAAGGGGTCAGTTCATCGAGAACACTTAACAGTCACAAATGTGAATGCTCCTAACACAACTGAAAGAACCAAAGGTGACATAGACAAATTCACCGTCAAGAACACTTAACAGTCACAAATGTGAATGCACCTAACACAACTGAAAGAACCAAAGGTGAAATAGACAAAGTCACAGTTTTAGCTGGCAAGTTCAACTCTTCTTTTTCAGTAATCCATAGAACTAGTAGACAGAAAATGAGCAGGGATGTAGAGACCTAAACAGCCCTATTAGCCAACTTGATGTAACTGACTGTTAGAGGATACTCCATCCAGCAGTAGCAGAATACACATTCTCGTCAAGTGTATGTAGGAAATTCCCCACGTTAGATCATATTCTGGGCCATAAAACAAATTTCAACAAATTTAAGAAATCATATAAAGTATGTTCTCTGATCCCAGGAGAATTAAGCTAGAAATTAATAAAAATATCGGCAATTTCCAACTATTTGGAAATTACACAACACACTTTTAAATAACCCTGAGTCAAAGAGGAAGGCATAAGGGCAATTAAAAACTACTTTGAATGGAATGACAGTTAAAATGCAGCACATGCTAAAGCAGTGCTTAGAGGGAAGTGTAGCATAAAAGGCGTATATTAGAAACAAAAAAGGCCTGAAATCAATCTTAGCCTCTTAAGAGGCTATCTTAGCCTCTTAAGGCTGATCTTAGCCTCCACCTTAAGAAACTAAAAAACAGAAGAGCAAATTAAATCCAAAACAAACAGAAAATAGGAAATAATAAAGATAAGGCCATGAATAAAGTTGCAAACAAAAATAGAGAAAGTCACTAAAACCAAAAAGTGGTATTTGAAAGATAAATTTGATATACCTCTAGCTAGACTTATCAGGAGAAAAGCTAGACTTATCAAATCAATATCAAGAATGAAAAAGAGAACATCACTACAGACCCTACAGACATTAAAATGATAGTAGGGAATATTATCAACAATTTTCTATGTTAATAAATTTGATAAATTAGATGAAATGGGCAAATTCCTTGAAGGACTAACTACCAGAACTTACTTAAGAAGTAGTAAATAACCTAACAACTTTCCCACAGGAAAAATCTGGTGGCTTCACTGGTCAATTGTACAGGTATTTAAGGAAGAAATAATACCAATTCTACACAAACTCTTCCAGAAATAGAAAAGGAGAGAACACTTCCCAACTAATTTTATGAGGCCAGCAGTATACCTCACACTCATTAGGATGGCTGCTATCAAAAGAACCAGAAAATAATAAGCATTGATGAGTATGTGGGGAAATTGGAACCATTGTGCAGTGTTGATGAGAATGTAAAATGATGTAGCTGCTATGGAAAATAGTATGGTGATTCCTCAAAAAAATTAAAATTAGAGTTACCGTATGATCTAGCAATTCCACTTTTACATCACAGGGATGTAATACACATTATATAACAAATAATACTGTAATAATTTTGTATGGTGATAGATGGTTACTAGACTTATTGTGGTGATCATTTCATAATGTATTTGATTGTCAAATCACTATGTGTACACCTGAAACTAACATACTATTGTATGTCAGCTGTATTTCAGTTAAAAAAAGGAGGGGTTTGAAGAGATATTTGTACACCCATGTTCATAGCATTATTCATGATAGGTAAAAGATGGATGCACCCCAAGTGTCCATTGATAGATGAATGGATAAGCAACATGCGGTATATGCATGCAAAGGAATATTATTCAGCCTTGAAAAGGAAGGAAATTCTGGTAATGCTACAGTATGGATAAAACTTGAGGGCCTTATGCTAAATGAAATAAGCCACTCACTAAACAGCAAACACCGTACGATTCCACTTATATGAGATACCTCGCGTAGTCAAAGTCATAGAGGCAAAAAGCAGAATGATGATTTTGAGGGGCTAGGAACAGGGGGAATGGGGAAATACTGTTTAATGGGTACAGAGTTTCAGTTTTCCAAGAAGAAAAGAGCTATGGAAATGGATGGTGGTGATGGTTGAACACGTATTGAATATATTTAATACCACTAAACTGTACACTTAAAAGTGGTTAAGATGGTAAGTTTTCTGTTGTTTATTTTCTCACAGTAAACAAAATTGAACAAAATTCAGTATATAAAAAGAGTAGAAAATATATCGTGACCAAGTGGAGTTTATCATAAGGTGCAAGATTGGTTCACTATTCATAAATCAATCAATGCAATTCACCATATCAACAGACTAAAGAAGAAAAACCATATGATCATCTCAATAGATGCAGAAAAAGCATTTTAAGAAACATTTATTATTCATTCCTGAAAAAACTCTCAGAAAACTAGGAATAAAAGTGAACTTCCACTACCTGATAAAGGCCATGGATGAAAAACCTACAGCTAATATCATACTTAATAGTGAAAGACTTGAATGCTTTCCCTCTAAAGTCAGAACAAAGCAAGGATGCTGGCTCTCACCACTCTTATTCGTCATTTTCCTGAAGGTCCTAGCTAGTGCAGTGAGGCAAGAAAAAGAGGCATACAGAGTGGAAAGGAAGAAATAAAAACGCCTTTATTTGTAGATACCATGATTGTCTGTGTAGAAACTCCCAAAGACTCTCCAAAAAACTCCTGGATATGTAGGTAAAATTAGGAAGGTCACAAGATCCAAGGTCAATATATGAAAACTGTCGTACTTTTCTAACAGCAAACATTTGAACTTGAAGACTTTTTAAAGTGCTCTTTAGAATAGCATTCAGGGTCCAGTGGTTAGGACTTGGAGCTTTCACTGCAGTGACCTGTGTTCAGTCCCTGGTTGGGGAACTAAGATCCAACAAGCTTCAAGGTGTGGCCAAAAAAAAAAAAAAAAAGCATCCAAACTATTTAAATACTTAGGGAAAATATAACAAAATATGTGTAAGATTTGTATGTTAAAAACTACAAAATTGATGAGAGAAATTAGAGAAGACCTAATATCAGTAGTGAGATATTTTAGCTTCATAAGTGGGGAGACTCAATATTAATCAGAATGTAATTTCTTCCCAAAATGATGTGTAGATTCAATGAAATTACAACCACAATCTCAGCAGCCATTTTTTGTGGAAATTAATAGGCTAGTTCTAAAATTTATATCGAGAGGCAAAGAACATAGAGTAGCCAAAACAATTTTTTAAATTTAATTTTTACTTTATATTGGATTATAGTTGATTTACAATGTTGTGTTAGTTTCAGGTGTGCAGCAAAGTGATTCAGTTATACATAAACATTTATCCATTTTTTAAAAATTTATTTATTTATTTTTGGCTGTGTTGGGTTTTCGTTCCTGTGCACGGGCTGTCTCTAGTTGCGGCAAGCGGGGTCTATTCTTCATCGCGGTGAGTGGGCTTCTCATTGTCGTGGCTTCTCTTGTTGCGGAGCACAGGCTCTAGACGTGCAGGCTCAGTAGTTGTGCCTCACGGGCTTAGTTGCTCCGCGGCATGTGGGATCTTCCCAGACCAGGGCTCAAACCCGTGTTCCCTGCATTGGCAGGCAGATTCTTAACCACTGCGCCACCAGGGAAGCCCTGTCCATTCTTTTTTAGATATTTTTCTCATATAGGTTATTACAGAATATTAAGTAGAGTTCCCTGTGCTATACAGTAGGTCCTTGTTGATTATCTGTTTTATATATAGTAGTGTGTATATGTTAATCCCAAACTCCTAATTTATCCGTCCCTCCATGTTTCCCCTTTGGTAACCATAGGTTTGTTTTCGAAGTTTGTGAGTCTGTTTCTGTTTTGGAAATAAGTTCATTTGTATCATTGTTTTTAGATTTCACATATAAGTGATATCATGATATTTGTCTTTCTCTTTTTGACTTACTTCGCTTAGTATGATGATCTCTAGGTCCATCGATGTTGCTGCAAATGGCATTATTTTATTCTTTTTTATGGCTGCATAATATTCCATTGTAGATATGTACCACATCTTCTTTATCCATTCTTCTGTCCATGGGCATTTTGGTTGCTTCCATGTCTTGGCTGTTGTAAGTAGTGCTGCAGTGATCATTGTAGAGTGCATGTATCTTTTTGAATTATGGTTTTCTCTGAATCAGTGCTCAGGAGTTGGATTGCTGGGTCGTATGGTAGTTCTATTTCTAGGGGTTTTTTTTTGTTTTTTTTTGGTTGTGTTGGGTCTTCATTGCTGCACATGGGCTTTTCTGTAGTTGCCACGAGCAGGGGCTACTCTCTGTTGTGGTTCATGGGCGTCTCGTTGCGGTGGCTTCTCTTGTGGAGCACAGGCCCTAGGCTCGTGGGCTTCACTAGTTGTAGCATATGGGCTCTGTAGTTGTGGCTCACGGGCTCTAGAGCACAGGCTCAGTGGTTGTGGCACATGGGCCCAGTTGCTCCGCGGCATTTGGGATCTTCCTGGAGCAGGGCTTGAACCCATGTCCCCTGCATTGACAGGCGGATTCTCAACCACTGTGCCACCAGGGAAGTCCCCACTTTTAGCTTTTTAAAGAATCTCCATACTGTTCTCCATAGCGGTTGTACCAATTTACATTCCCACCAACAGTGTAGGAGGGTTCCCTTTTCCCCACACCCGCTCTAGTATTTGTTATTTGTAGACTTTTTGATGATGGCCATTCTGACCAGAGTGAGGTGGTACCTCCTTGTGGTTTTGATTTGCATTTCTCTAATAATGAGCAGTGTTGAGCATGTTTTCATGTGCTTTTTGGCCATCTGTATGTCTTCTTTAGAGAAATGTCTATTTAGATCTTCTGCCTATTTTTTGAATGGGTTGTTTGTTTTTTTGATATTAAGCTGCATGAGCTGTTTGTATATTTTGGAGATTAATCCTTTGTTGGTAGCTGCATTTGCAGATATTTTCTCCCATTCTGTGGGTTGTCTTTTCATGTTGTTTATGGTTTCCTTTGCTGTGCAAAAGCTTTTAAGTTTCATTAGGTCCCATTTGTTTATTTTTGTTTTTATTTTCATTACTGTAGGAGGTGGATCCAAAAAGATATTGCTGTGATTTATGTCATAAAGTATTCTGCCTATGTTTTCCTCTAAGAGTTTTATAGTATCTGGTCTTACATTTAGGTCTTTAATCCATTTTGAGCTTATTTTTGCGTATGGTGTTAGGGAGTGTTCTAATTTCATTCTTTTACATGTAGCTGTCCAGTTTACCCAGCACCACTTACTGAAGAGACTGTCTTTTCTCCATTGTATAGTTTTGCCTCCTTTGTCATAGATTAATTGCCCATAGGTGTGTGGGTTTATTTCTGGGTTTTCTATCCTGTTCCATTGTTCTATATTTTATTTTTGTGCCAGTGCCATACTGTTTTGATGACTGTAGCCTTGTAGTATATTCTGAAGTCAGGGAGCCTGATTCCTCCAGCTCCGTTTTTCTTTCTCAGGATTGCTTTGGCTATTTGGGGTCTTTTGTTTATCCATACAAATTTTAAAAACTTTTTGTTCTAGTTTAGTTCTGTGAAAAATGCTGTTGGTAATTTGTAGGGATTGAATCTGTAGATTGCCTTGGGTAGTAGAGTCATTCTGACAGTAATGATTCTCCCAATCCAAGGACATGGTATATCTTTCCATCTGTTTGTGTCATCTTCTATTTCTTTCATCAGCACCTTACAGTTTTCAGATTACAGGTCTTTTGTCTTCTTAGGTAGGTTTATTCCAACGAATTTTATTCTTTTTGATGTGATGGTATATGGGATTGTTTTCCTTAATTTCTCTTTCTGATCTTTTGTCGTTAGTGTATAGAAATGCAAGAGATTTCTGTGTATTAGTTTTGTATCCTGCAGCTTTACCAAATTTATTGATGAGCTCTAGTCGTTTTCTGGTAGCATCTTTAGGATTCTCTATGTACAGTATCATGTCATCTACAAACAGTGACAGCTTTACTTCTTCTTATCCAGTTTGGATTCCTTTTATTTATTTTTCTTCTCTGATTGCCGTGGCTGAGACTTGTAAAACTATGTTGAATATAAGTGGCGAGAGTGGACATCCTTGTCTTGTTTCTGATCTTAGAGGAAATGTTTTCAGCTTTTCACCATTGAGTGTGATGTTAGCTGTGGGTTTGTCGTATATGGCGTTTATTATGTTGAGGTAGTTTCCCTCTGTGCTCACTTTCTGGGGAGAATTTATCATAATTGGGTGTTGAATTTTGTCAAAAGCTTTTTCTGCATCTATTGAGATGATCATATGGTTTTTATTATGTTTGTTAATGTGGTGTATCACATTGATTGATTTGCAGATATTGAAAAATTCTTGCATCCCTGGGATAAATCCCACTTGATCATGGTTTCTGATCCTTTGAATGTATCGTTGGATTACGTTTGCTAGTATTTTGTTGAGGATTTTTGCATCTGTGTTCATCATTCGTATTGGTCTGTAATTTGTGTGTGTGTGTGTGTGTGTGGTATCTTTGTCTGTTTCTGGTATCAGGATGATGGTTTTGGTATCAGAATGAGTTTGTGGATGTTTTTTCCTCTGCAGTTTTTTGGAATAGGTTCCAAAGGGTAGGTGTTAACTCTTCTCTAAATGTTTGATAGAATTCTCTTGTGAAGCCATCTAGTCATGGACTTTTGTTTGTTTGAAGTTTTTAAATCCCAGTTTCAATTTCAGTACTTGTGATGGGTCTGTTCATATTTTCTGTTTCTTCCTGGTTCAGTCTTTGAAGATTGTACTTTTCTAAGAATTTGTCCATTTTACTGGCGTAGGGTTGCTCATAGTAGTCTCTTATGATCCTTTGTATTTCTGTGGTGTCAGTTGTAACTTCTCCTTTTTCATTTCTAATTTTATTTTATTTTTTGGGAGGGGGGTTTAAAAATTTTTTTTTAATTGAAGTATACTTGATTTACAATGTTGTGTTAGTTTCTGGTGTACAGCAAAGTGGTTCGTATATATTTGTGATATATATATTATTTTTCATATTCTTTTCCATTATGGTTTATTACAGGATATAGAATATAGTTCCCTGTGCTATACAATAGGACCTTGTTGTTTATCTCTTTTATATATAGTAGTTTGTATCTGCTAATCCCAAACTCCTGATTTATTCCTCCCCCTCCATTCCCCCTTTAGTAACCATAAGTTTACTTTCTATGTCTGTGAGTCTTCATTTCTAATTTTATTGATTTGAGCCTTCTACCTCTTTTTCTTGATGAAGCTGGCTAAAGGTTTATCAATTGTGTTTATCTTCTGAAAGAACCAGCTTTTAGTTTTATTGATCTTTGCTGTTGTTTTCTCTCATTCCTGTGAGAAAACCTCAGCAATGTAATTACTTTCCTGTTCGTGGGTTGCCCACCCAGCGGGCATGTGATTTGATTGTATTGCGAAGGCACCCCTCCTACTGTCTTGTTGTGGCTTCTTCTTTGTCTTTGGATGTAGAATATCTTTTTTGGGTAGGTTCTAGTCTTTTTTTGTTGATGGTTGTTCAGCAGTTAGTTGTGATTTTGGTGTTTTCATGAGAGGAGGTGAGCTCAAGTCCTTCTACTCTGCCATCTTGTCTCCAATCATGCTGTTATCTCAATCTCTAATTGCTTTTTATTAAATAAGCTCTTTCCAGTGTTTTTCAAACCCCCTGCTGGCTCATGATGAAGCTTTTTTGGGTCCTCTTTAAAGATGGGTGTCCGCTGTGGTCAATCAGAGCTACCTTGTTTCTTTTTTTTTTAATTAATTAATGAATTTATTTACTTATTTGGTTGTGTCGGGTCTTAGTTGTGGCAGGCGGGCTCCTTAGTTGTGGCTCGCTGGCTCCTTAGTTATGGCAGTCAGGCTCCTTAGTTGCAGCAGGCGGTCTCCTTAGTTGTGGCATGTGAACTCTTAGTTGAGGCATGCGCGTGGGATGTAGTTCCCAGACCAGCGATCGAACCCGGGCCCCCTGCCTTGGGAGCACGGAGTCTTAACCACTGTGCCACCAGGGAAGTCCCAACCTTGAGGTTCTTCTATACTGGGAAGCTAGAGATCTGGGATGGTGCTGAGCATCAGGAATGGCCCAGAGTGAAGATTCCAGTAGGCTGTTCTGCATTTCTCATTATTTTTTGCAGACTCCATAGTTTAGCTTCTGTATCCACCACCCTAACCCAGGAGAAACTTCCCCGAATTCACTGTACAAGCAGTGCAGAACAGTACACTTTCTCTACTCCTCGGAAAGCTGAGGTAAGATTTGCCATTGGAAAAATCAAAGCTTCTGGGCTGCTGTTTTTCTTTTTTTTTTTAAAGTGTGGTAAGAACATAAAATACAGAAGATGAGATCTACTCTCTTAATAAATTAGTATACAGTATTGTTAACTACAAGCACAGTGTCATGTAGCAGATCTGTAGAATTTTTTATCTTTTACTACTGGAAGTTTATACCCATGGAATAGCAACTCCCCATCTCCCCTTTCCTTCAGACCCTGGCTACCACCGTTCTTCTTGTACTTTGATGACTGACTACTTTAGATAACTCATACAAGTGGAATAATGCAGTATTTGTCCTGGCTGGCTTATTTCATTTTGTATAAGGTCCTCAAATTTCATCCATGCTGTAGCATACAAAACAATATCCTTCTTTTTATGGCTGAATAATATTTCACTGTATGTATATGCCACATTTTCTTTATGCATTCATCTGTTGACTAATATTTAGATTGTTTCCACCTTTTAGCTCTTGTGAACAGCGCTTCAGTGAACATGGGAGTGTAGATATCTCTTTGATATCTTGAGTTCAATTCTCTTGGATAAATACCCAGTAATTGGATTGCCGGATCATATGGTAGTTCTAGTTTTAATTTTTGAGAAACCGCCATACTGTTCTCCATAGTGGCTACACCATCTGACATTCTCACCATCAGTGTACCAGGCTTACAGTTTCTGTACAGCCGCACCAACACTTGTTATTTTGTTTTCTTGATAATGGCCATCCTGAGAGGCGTGAGGTGATATCTCATTGTGGTTTTTTGATTTGCATTTCCCTGATGATGAGCATCTTTTCGTGTAACTGTTGGCTATTTGTAGATCTTCTTTGGAGAAATGTCTCCCCAAGTCTTTTGCCCATTTTTAACCAGTTTATTTGTTTTTTTGCTGTTGGGTAGTAGTAGTTCCTTATATGTTTTGAATATTAATCTCTTATCAGTTTGCAAATACTCTCTCCCTTTCCATAGGTTGCCTTTTCACTCTTGATTCTTTACTTTGCTGTGCAGAAGCTTTGTAGTTGGATGTAGCCCCACTTGTCTATTTTTGCTTTTGTTGTGTATCCTTTTGGTGTTCAAATCAGTGCCAAGACCAGTGTCGTGAAGATTTTCCCCTATGTTTTCTTCTTGGAGTTTTAGAGTTTCAGGTCTTGTATTTAAATTTTTAGTACATTTTGAGTTGATATATATGTATGGTGTAAAATAAGGGTCCAGTTTCATCCTTTTGCATGTGGCTATCCAGTTTTCCCAGCATCGTTTGTTGAAGAGACTAACCTTTCCCCGTTATGTATTCTTGGTATGCTTGTCAAAGAGCAGTTGACCATATATGAAGACAATGAGAGATTGGTGAGTGGAAAGACACATAGGCCAATGGAATAGAATACAGAGTACAGGAACAGACCACACAAACATGGTCTGATTTTGGACAAAGATGCCAAGATAACTCTTTGGAGTAGAGATAGTCTTTTCAAAAACTTGTGCCGGAATAATTGACATCCATATTTTAAAAAATGAACCTTGGGCTTCCTTGGTGGCGCAGTGGTTGAGAATCTGCCTGCTAATGCAGGGGACGCGGGTTCGAGCCCTGGTCTGGAGGATCCCACATGCCGCGGAGCAACTAGGCCCATGAGCCACAACTACTGAGCCTGCGCGTCTGGAGCCTGTGCTCCGTAACAAGAGAGGCCCGCACACCACGATGAAGAGTGGCCCCCACTTGCCACAACTAGAGAAAGCCCTCGTACAGAAACGAAGACCCAACACAGCAAAAATAAATAAAATAAATTTTAAAAAGAAGAAAAAAACCTTAAAAAATTAAAAGAAAATGAACCTTGTATGTATACAAAAATTAACTAAAAATGTGTAATATATCAAAATGTAAAATTTAAAACTACAGCACTTCTAGAACTTCCTGTTGCATCTGTTAGCCACATGTGGCTATTTAAATTTAAATAATTAAAACTAAATACAGTGTGACAATTCAGCTGCTTAGTTGTTCTAGCCACGTGTCAAGTCCTCAGTGGCCATGGGTGGCTAACTAAAGGTGTATTGATTAGCTCAGATTACAGCATTTTTCTTTTCTTTTTTTTTTTGAGCTTGGTGGGAAAGGCTTTTCTGTTTTCTTTAAAATATATTTCATTATTATTCTTTTACATCTTTATTGGATTATAATTGCTTTGTAATGTTGTGTTAGTTTCTGCTGTATAACAAAGTGAATCAGCTGTATGTATACCTGTATCCACTCTCTCTTGCACCTCCCTCCCACCCTCCCCATCCCACCCTTCTAGGTTGACACAGAGCACTGAGCTGGCCTCCCAGTGCTATACGGCAGCTTCCCACTAGCTCTCTGTTTCACACATGGTAGTGTATATATTGCCAGTGCTAGTCCCTCAGTTCGTCCCACCCTCCCCTTCCCTCCCTGTGTCCACAAGTCCATTCTCTATGTCTGCATCTCTATTCCTGTCCTGCCACTAGGTTCATCAGTACCATTTTTCTACATTCCATATATATATGTTAATACATGGTATTTGTTTTTCTCTTTCTGACTTACTTCACTCTGTATGACAGACTCTAAGTCCATCCACATCACTCCATATGACTCAATTTCTTTCCTTTTTATGGCTGAGTAATATTCCATTGTATATATGTGCCACATCTTCTTTATCCATTCATCAGTCGATGGACATTCAGGTTGCTTCCATGTCCTGGCTATTGTAAATAGAGCTGCAGTGAACATTTTGGTACATGATTCTTTTTGAATTATGGTTTTCTCAGGGTATATGCCCAGTAGTGGGATTGCTGGGTCATATGGTAGTTCTATTTTTAGTTTTTTAAGGAATCTCCATACTGTTTTCCATAGTGGCTGTATCAATTTACATTCCCACTAACAGTGTGAGAGGGTTCCCTTTTCTCCACACCCTGTCCAGCATTTATTGCTTGTACTTTTTTTGATGATGGCCATTCTGACCATTGTGAGGTGATACCTCATTGCGGTTTTGATTTGCATTTCTCTAATGATTAGTGATGTTGAGCATCTTTTCATGTGTTTGTTAGCCATCTGTATGTCTTCTTTGGAGAAATGTCAATTTAGGTCTTCTGCCCATTTTTGGATTAGGTTGTTTGTTTTTTTGATACTGAGCTGCATGAGCTGCTTGTATATTTTGGAGATTAATCCTTTGTCAGTTGTTTCGTTTGCAAATATTTTCTCCCATTCTGAGGGTTGTCTTTTCATCTTGTTTATGGTTTCCTTTGCTGTGCAAAAGCTTTTAAGTTTCATTAGGTCCCATGTATTTATTTTTGTTTTTATTTTCATTACTCTAGGAGGTGGCTCAAAAAGGATCTTGCTGTCAAAGAGTGTTCTGCCTGTGTTTTCCTCTAAGAGTTTTATAGTGTCTGGCTTTACATTTAGGTCTTTAATCCATTTTGAGTATATTTTTGTGTATGGTGTTAGGAGGTGTTCTAATTTCGTTCTTTTACATGTAGCTGTCCTGTTTTCCTAGCACCACATACTGAAGAGGCTGTCTTTTCTCCATTGTATATTCTTGCCTCCTTTATCAAAGATAAGGTGACCATATGTGTGTGGGTTTATCTCTGGGCTTTCTATCCTGTTCCATTGATCTATATTTCTGTTTTTGTGCCAGTACCATTCTGTCTTGATTACTCTAGCTTAGATTAGAGGATATTTCTGTCATCACAGAAAACAGTCTTATGCACGGCTGTTCTAGAAGAAAACATAGGAGAAAATCTTTGGGATCTTAGTTAGGTAAAGATTTCTTAGGACACAAAAATTGTGACCATAAAAAAAAAAATGGATACATTGGGTTTCATCAAAATTAAAAACGTAAGGTTTTTGAAAAGCTGTGCTAAGAAAATGAAAAGACAATCCACAGACCAGGAAAGAAATATTTTCAAAACATATATTTGATAAAGAATTGGCAACCAGAATATTAAAAATTTTTTCCAATTCAATAATATCAAAGAAATTAAAAAGTGAGCAAAAAGTTTGAAAAAACATTTCACCAGAGAAGATATATGAATGGCATATTATTTAAAATTTCTAATCTTATATAGGTATGTTTTGTTGTATGTTTGTTTAATCAGCAGTGGTTATCTGGTTGGGAAGTTTTTGATCTACTTTTGTTTTCTTTGTACCTCACTGGATCTTAACTTTTTTAAAAAAATTAATTATTTTTTATTGGAGTAAAATTGCTTTACAATGTTATGTTAGTTTCTGCTGTACAATGAAGTGAGTCAGCTATATGTATACCTATATCCCCTCCCTCTTGGACCTCCCTCCCACTCCCCCCATCCCACTCACCTTGGTCGTCACAGAGCCCCAGGCTGAGCTTCGTGTGCTACACAGCAGGTTCCCACTAGCTGTCTGTTTTACACATGGTAGTGTATGTCAAACCTAATTTCCCAATTTGTCCCACTCCCTCTTTCCTCCACTGTGTCCACATGTCTTTTCTCTACATCTGCGTCTCTATTCCTGCCCTACAAATAGGTTCATCTGTACCATTTTTCTAGATTCCACATATATGCCTTAATATATGATATTTGTTTTTCTCTTTCTGGCTTACTTCACTCTGTATGACAGACTCTAGGTCCATCCACATCTTTACAAATGACCCAGTTTCATTCCTTTTTATGGCTGAATAATATTCCATTGTAAATATGTACCGCATCTTCTTTATCCATTCTTCTGTTGATGGACCATTTAGGTTGCTTCCATGTCCTGGCTATTGTAAATAATGCTGCAGTGAATATTGGTGTGCATGAATCTTTTCAAATTACGGTTTTCTCTGGGTATATGCCCAGTAGTGGGATTGCTGGGTCATATGGTAGTTCTATTTTTAGTTTTTTAGGAAACCTCCATACTGTTCTCCATAGTGGCCGTTCCAATTTACATTCCCACCAACAGTGCAGGAGGGTTCCCTTTTCTCCACACCCTGTCCAGCATTTATTGTTTGTAGATTTGTTGATGATGGCCATTCTGACCTGTGTGAGGTGATACGTCACTGTGGTTTTGATTTGCATTTCTCTAATGATTAGTGATGTTGAGCATGTTTTCATGTGCCTCTTGTACATCTGTATGTCTTCTTTGGAGAAATGTCTGTTTAGGTCTTTTGCCTGTTTTTTAATTGGGTTGTTTGTTTTTTTGATATTGAGCTGCATGAGCTGCTTGTGTATTTTGGAGATTAATCCTTTGTCCGTCGCTTCATTTTCAAATATATTCTCCCATTCTATGGGTTGTCTTTTCATCTTGTTTATGGTTTCCTTTGCTGTGCAAAAGCTTTTAAGTTTCATTAGGGCCCATTTGTTTATTTTTGTTTTTATTTTCATTACTCTAGGAGGTGGGTCAAAAAATATCTTGCTGTGGTTTATATCGAATAGTGTTTTTCCTACGTTTTCGTCTAGAGTTTTATAGTGTCCAGTGTTAACATTTAGGTCTTTAATCCATTTTGAGTTTATTTTTGTGTATGGTGTTAGGGAGTGTTCTAATTTTGTTATTTTAAATGTAGCTGTCCTGTTTTCCCAGCACCACTTATTGACGAGGCTGTCTTTTCTCCATTGTATGTTCTTGCCTCCTTTGTCATAACTTAGGTGACCATATGTGCATGGGCTTATTTCTGGGCTTTCCATCCTGTGCCATTGATCTCTATTTCTGTTTTTGTGCTGGTACCATACTGTGTTGATTACTGTAGCTTTGTAGTATAGTCTGAAGTCTGGGAGCCTGATTCCTCCAGCTCCGTTTTTCTTTCTGAAGGTTGCTTTGGCTATTCAGGGTCTTTTGTGTTTCCATATAAATTGTAAAATTAGTTGTTCTAATTCTGTGAAGAATTCTATTGGTAGTTTGATAGGGGTTGCATTGAATCTGTAGATTGCTTTGGATAGTATAGTCATTTTTACAATATTGATTCTTCCTATCCAAGAACATGGTATATTTCTTCATCTGTTTATGTCATCTTTGATTTCGTTCATAAGAGTTTTATAGTTTTCTGAGTACAAGTCTTTTTTCTCCTTAGGTAGGTTTATTCCTAGGTATTTTATTCTTTTTGTTGCAGTGGTAAATGGGAGTGTCTCCTTAATTTCTTTTTATGATTTTTCATTGTTATTGTATAGGAATACCAGAGACTTGTGTGTATTAGTTTTGTATCCTGCAACCTTACCAAATTCATTGATTAGTTTTAGTAGTTTTCTGGTGGCATCTTTAGGATTCTCTATGTATAGTATCATGTCATTTGCAAACAGTGACAGTTTTTATCTTCTTTTTCAATTTGGATTCCTTTTATTTCTTTTTCTTCTCTGATTGCCATGGCTAGGAATTCCAAAAGTGTGTTAAATAAGAGTGGTGAGAGTGGACATCCTTGTCTTGTTCCTGATCTTAGTGGAAATGCTTTCAGTTTTTCACCATTGAGTATGATGTTGGTTGTGGGTTTGTCAAATGTGGCCTTTATTATGTTGAGGTAGGTTCCCTCTCTGTCCATTTTCTGGAGAGTTCTTATTGCAAAAGCATGTTGAATTTTGTCAAAAGCTTTTTCTGCATCTGTCGAGATGATCATATGGTTTTTATTTCTTGTTAATATCATGTATCACATTGATTGATTTGCATATATTGAAGAATCCTTGCCTTCTTGGGATAAATCCCACTTGATCATGGTGTAGATACTTTTAATGTGTTGTTGGATGCTGTTTGCTATATTTTGTTCAGGATATTTGCATCTGTGTTCATCAGTGATATTGGTATGTAATTTTCTTTTTTTGTGATATCTTTGGTTTTGGTGTCAGGGTCATGGTGTCTTCGTAGAACGAATTTGGGAGTGTTCCTCCCTCTGCAGTATTTTGGAAGAGTTTGAGAAGGATAGGGGTTAGCTCTTCTCTAAATGTTTGATAGAATTCACCTGTGAAGCCATCTGGTCCTGGACTTTAGTTTGTTGGAAGAGTTTTAATTACAGTTTCAATTTCATTACTTGTGATAGGTCTGTTTATATTTTATAATTCTTCCTGGTTCAGTCTTGGAAAATCGCACCTTTCCATGAGTTTGTGTATTTCTTTGTGGTTGTCCATTTCATTGGCATATAGTCGTTTGTAGTAGTCTTTTATAGTCCATTGTATTTCTGTGGTGTAAGTTGTGATTTCTCCTTTTTCGTTTCTCATTTTATTGATTTGTGTCCTCTCCCTTTTCTTCTTGATGAGTCTGGCTAAAGTTTTATCAATTTTGTTTATCTTCTCAAAGAACCAGCTGTTTTATTGATCTTTGCTGTTGTTTTCTTCGTTTCTCTTTCATTTATTTCTGCTCTGATCTTTATGATTTCTTTCCTTCTACTGACTTTGGGTTTTGTTTGTTCTTCTTTCTCTAGTTGCTTTAGGTGTAAGGTTAGATTGTTTGAGATTTTTCTTGTTTCTTGAGATGAGATTGAATTGCTGTAGAGTTCCCTCTTAGAACTGCCTTTGCTGCATCCCATAGGTTTTGGGTTGTCGTGTTTTGGTGTCATTTGTTTCTATGTATTTTTAAAATTTCTTCTTTGATTTCTTCAGTGCTCTCTTGGTTATTTATTTATCCTTCATGTATTTGTGTTTTTCACAAATTTTTTCCTGTAACTGATTTCCAGTCTCATAGCATTGTGGACTGAAAAGATGCTTGATGTGATTTCAATTTTCTTAAGTTTACTGAGGCTTGATTTGTGACCCAAGGTGTGATCTATCATGGAGAATGTTCTGTGTGCACTTGAGAAGAAAGTGTATTCTGCCACTTTCAGGTGGAATGTCCTATAGATATCAATTAAATCTATCTTGTCTGTTGTGTCATTTAAAGCTCATGTTTCCTTATTTACTTTCTGTTTAGATGATCTGTCCACTGGTGTAAGTGGGGGTGTTAAAGTCGCCTACTATTATTGTGTTACTGTCCATTTCCCCTTTTATGGTTGTTAGCATTTACTTTAGGTACTGAGGTGCTCCTATGTTGGGTGCATAAATATTTATAATTGTTATATCTTCTTCTTGGATTGATCCCTTGATCATTACATAGTGTCCTTCCTTATCTCTTGTAACAGTCTTTATTTCAGTCTATTTCATCTGATACAATTATTGCTACTCCAGCTTTCTTTTGATTTCCATTTGCATGGCATATCTTTTTCCATGCCTTCACTTTCAGTCTGTATGTATCCCTAGGTCTGAAGTGGGTCTCTTGTAGACAGCACATATATGTGTCTTGTTTTTGTATCCATTCAGCCAGTCTTTGTCTTTTGGTTGGAGTATTTAATCCATTTACATTCAAGGTTATTATCGATATGTATGTTCCTATTACCATTTTCTTAATTGTTTTGGGTTTGTTTCTGTGGGTCCTTTTTTTTCTCTTGTGTTCCCTGCCTAGAGAAGTTCCTTTAGCATTTGTTGTAAAGCTAGTTTGGTGGTGCTGAATTCTCATAGCTTTTGCTTGTCTGTGAAGCTTTTGGTTTCTCTGTGGAATCTGAATGAGATCAGTGCTGGGTAGAGTAATCTTTGTTGTAGGTTTTTCTCTCTCATCACTTGAAGTATATCCTGCCACTCCCTTCTGGCCTGCAGAGTTTCTGCTGAAAAATCAGCTGATAACCTTCTGGGGATTCCTTTGTATGTTATTTTTTGCTTTTCCTTTGCTGCTTTTAATATTTTTTCTTTGTTTTTAATTTTTGTTAGTTTTATTTATATGTGTTTTGTTGTGTTTCTCCTAGGGTTTATCCTGTATGGGACTCTGTGCTTCCTGGACTTGTGTAACTGTTTCCTTTCCCATGTTAGGGAAGTTTTCGACTATAATCTCTTCAAATATTTTCTCAGACCCTTTTTCTTTTTCTCTTCTTCTTCTGCGACCCCTATAATTCGAATGTTGGTGCGTTTAGTGCTGTCCCAGAGGCCTCTGAGACTGTCCTCAGTTCTTTCCATTCTTTCTTCTGCTCCTCGGCAGTTATTTCTACCGTTCTGTCCTCCAGCTCACTTATTCGTTCTTCTGCCTCAGTTACTCTGTTATTGATTCCTTCTAGTGTATTTTTAATTTCAGTTACTGTGTTGTTCATCTGTATTTGTTTGTTCTTTTAGATCTTTGTTAAACATTTCTTTTATTTTCTCAATCCATGCCTCCATTCTGTTTCCATGATTTTGGATCATCTTTACTATCATTACTCTGAATTGTTTTTCAGGCAGGTTTTGCATATTTCCTCTTCATTTATTTGGTCTTGTAGGTTTTAACCTTGCTCTTTCATCTGTGACATATTTTTTGTCATCTCATTTTTTTTTTTTTTTTTGATGGGTGGATTTGTGATCCTGTCTTACTGGTTGTTTGGCCTGAGGCTTCCAACACTGGAGTTTTTAGGCTGTTGGGTAGAGCTGGGTCTTGTTGATCAGATGAGCACCTGTGGGAGACCTCACTCTGATGAATATTCCCTGGGGTCTGAGGTTCTCTGTTAGTCCAGTGGTTTGGACTTGGACTTTCTACCGCAGGAGCTCTGGCCCGACCCCTGGCTCAGAAACCAAGATCCTGTGAGCTGAAAAGGGTGGCAAAAAAAAAAAGAAAAGAAAAGCAAAAAGGAGCAGAACGATAACAAAGAGGAAAAAATAAAATAAGATTAGAAAACTAACAGATATGTTAGAAAGAATAGAAAAATAAAAATTTAGATAAAACAACAACCAGAAGGTAAAACAGAACCACAATAGTTAAATTCAGGGTGGGGAAAAGAAAGCCGGAAAAGGCCTTGGCTGTGCTGGGTGGGGCTTAGGCAGGGGTGGGGTTTAGGCAGTGGGCAGGGCTTATGCTTAGGACCCACAGGGCTGGAAAAGGCCGGGTGGGGTGGGGGATGTTGGGGGGGTTTAGCCTTAATGCAGCAGGAGGGGCCCAGGAGTGCCTCTGGCCCTGGGGGGGCGGAGGAGCAGGTCCAGGACCCCAGCAGGCTCACTGGGCCCGAGTGGGCAGGGCAAGTGCTAGGCCCGTTCCCCGCATCCTGCGATCTGGAGGGGCCCTCCCCGTTGACCTCTCTTCTTCCCCCCTCCTCCCTCCTATGCCCCTAGCACCTGCGTGGCTGGAGGGAGCCTTGGAAATCAGGGGACCAGACCTGGAAGCCCAACAGTCTTCCCAGAGCCAGGTGGGTGGGGGAAACACCTGCGGTGCTGCCCCTGATCCCCTGGCCCAGGAGGGTCCCCCACATTTGCCTCTCCTCCTCTTCCCCCCTCCTCCCTCCCACCTCTGCCCCTAGGACCAACGTGGCCTGGAGGGGGCATTGAAGGGCGGGGACCCAGCCTGGGAGTGCAGGCTTCCCGGGGCTGAGTGGGCCTGGGAGACGCCCGCCACACCTCCCCGATCCTCCGGTCCTGGAGGGCCCCTCCCGCCCGCCTCCCTCCTATAGCCCTAGGACCAACACAGCCCACAGGGGGCCTCAGAGGGCCCGGCCTGGGAGCCCCTCAGGCTTCCTGGGCCTGATAGGACAGGGGAAACGGCTGATCCTCCGAGCCCCCCAGGGTCTCTCCAGGCATGGGAACCCCTCCCGCCTCGAGCCACCCCTCAGGGGTGTTGGTCCCGTCCAGCCTCCATTTCTCCTCCCACCTCAGTGCCCCCATGTCCTACCCAGTCGCTCGGGGGTTCCTCCCCTCTCCTTGGGCATAGATGTACTGCACCAGTGTCCGACAGGCACCCTAGTTGTGGGGAGACGCAAACTCTGCATCCTCACCTGCTGCCATCTTGACTCTGCCGCGTCTTAACTTATTTTTGAAATGCTAATCCTTACAAGTAAAAACTGAGGTAGTAAAAACTCTAATTAGGGGTGTGTGTGTGTGTGTGTGTGTGTGTTGGTATAAAAGTAAACACATTTTTAATAGCTGTTTCTGGTTCTCCAAGAGTATCAATAGTGAAAGTAAAAGGAAGCCGCAGACTGTCTTGGTAATCACATGTAGCTTCATCATTCTCTATGGTCATGTTAATTAACTGACTTGTTCAGCCTGTTTGGACCATAAGAAATTGTGACCTTTCCAATTGTATTCAAATCTGTCAAGCGTGAAAACAGGTGATTTGTTTTTCTTGTCTTAAACCTAAGCAACTGCCTGGTTTCTGCTTAGGCAAATGTGGTAGGCAGAATAATGGGCCCCTTAAAGATGTCCAAGTCCTAATGCCCAGACCCTGGGAATGTATTACCTTACACGGCAAAAGGGATTTTGCGGTTGTGATTATGTTAAGGATTTTGAAATGAGGAGATTTCCTGGTTTATTCAAGTGGGACCAAGGTACTCACAAGGCTCCTCATAAGTAAAGGAGGGAGGCATAGCATCTCAGTGTGATAAAGGGTGTGAAGGGACTCGACTGGCCACTTCTAGCTTTACAGATGGGAGTAGGCAACGAGACAAGGAACACAGGCAGCCTCTAGAAGCTGAAAAAGGCAAGGAAGTAAATTCTCTACTAGGGCCTCCAGAAGGAATTCAACCCTGCCAACCCCTTTTTTTTTTTAAGATTTTTTTATTTTTTTGATGAAGACCATTTCTAAAGTCTTTATTGAATTTGTTACAGTATTGCTTCTGTGGTTTTTTTTTTTTTTTTTTTTTTGTGGTATGCGGGCCTCTCACTGCTGTGGCCTCTCCCGTTGCGGAGCACAGGCTCCGGACGCGCAGGCTCAGCGGCCATGGCTCACGGGCCCAGCCGCTCCGCGGCATGTGGGATCCTCCCGGACCGGGGCACGAACCCGTGTCCCCTGCATCGGCAGGCGGACTCTCAACCACTGCGCCACCAGGGAAGCCCTGTGTTGTTTTTTATTTATGTTTTGTTTTTTTGGCAGGGAGGCATGTGGGGTCTTAGCTCCCTGGCTAGGGATAGAACCTGCACCCCCTGCATGGAAGACAAAGTGTTAACTACTGGACCACCAGGGAAGTCCCCTGCCAACCCATTTTACACTTGGATAGACAAGCCAGCACAGGTTTATCTGTTATAAGAATTGAAAGAAGGAAGAGAGATTGGGGTTGCCTAGTGAGGGGGAGGGGGCGGTGGGGGTTGGTCTGGGGTTGTGAAGCAGGACTCCTGGGGCCAGAGGCGTTATGATTATCGGATAGTTATAGATTAAATGGTCCGCAGCAAAAAGGGTAGTGACTGCCTGATCTTTGGTTGTCTGTGCAACTCCTTTTGGGCCACTGCTAAATAGTCCTTCCTTAGTGAAAGACTCCTAATTGGCCTTGGCTCCAAAACCCTCAAGCAGATTACGTGAAGGTTCGCAATCTTTTTTCCTCCTCAGGTGTTCTGAGCCCCTTTATTGGCAGGAATTGTGCTAGGTACTGAATGAAAAGAACTAGTTACAGACCTTACCCATAAGAACTCTTACTTTGCATCTCTTAGAACTCTTACCTGGTATTTACAGGTCTTCCCCAAACAGGTGGACAGGTGGAGGCCCTAGCACCTTATCGGCAGGATTGCACCTGGCGTAGTGAGGCGTTGGCCTGGAGAGGAAGGTATACGATACAGTCAGCCCTCCAGTCTTTGTATGTGGATCCTGTGGCTATGGAACCTGAGTAAACGGAGGGCCGATTGGACTCCTTATGTAAAGGACGTGAGCACCCGCGAATTTTGCTATCCAGGGGGGTCCCCGTGGATATCGAATGGTGAGTGTATACCGTCAGATGATCTGCCTTTGAATCCCAGGTCTGATGTTCTAGTTTGGCCAAATCACTTCACCTTTCTAAATTGATTTCTTCTTCTCTAAGATAGGGAGTTATCAGGAAGGGGAAAAAATAAAGCTATTTTAAAAGCTGGTTGCTCTTTGAGTTGAAAGCTAAAGACAGATGAATTATAGTCTTTTTTCATTCTGTCAAGGTAAAGGGCTAATCTAGATGGGAGGGGTTGGGACCAGGGGGCTTAAATTGTTCTGTATAATAAAGAAACAAGAATTCTTAGCTTTTACTTGAAGCTGGAGGGAAATTTTTTTTGTTTTTATTTTGCTTTTGTTTGGGCAGGGGTGGTGAGAGAAAGTGGGTCCTAGAATTAGGCTCAAGATGAGGCTACAAACGGCTACTCCACTGGCAGAAAAGGAAGGGGGTAGAGAGCTTCAGTGTCTGATTCTCAGTTTTAAATCGTTTCTTACTGTTTACTTGTTATTTATTTATTTGTTAAAATCTTCCTCTACTAAAGGTCTGCTTTTCACAACACCCAGGTGTTAATGTGTTTTGGAGACAGAGTAGAGATGGCTGTGTGTCTACACTAGTGTGGAGGGGAATAGAGAGAGGGGAGATGATGAGAATTAGGTTGCAGTCAGGATTTAGGATGAGTAAGTGACAAGGAACTATTAGGAAGTTGTAAGCACTCACCTTAGGATCCTTGAAATTATTAAGGAAAGTCCTGGGCTTCGTACAGTTATGTGAGATAACGGTCTAAAATTTGCATTTGAATGTTAAAGATGGTACAATTCAGGACCGTTTACATGTCAGGGATGATACCTGCTTAACAGGGTTGGGAGACTTCTACCTAAATGAGAATGTAGGTAAAAGCACTTCATAAACTAAGGAAATACATCATCAGCCCTAAGATAAAGTGTCTTCCCATGAAGATTTTGTAAAAAGGAAGTCAGACGTAAATTCAACTCTGATCACAAGTATGAGAATAATTATCCGGAAGTTATGAGCTCTATAATAGTTTTCTTTCTTTATGAATTCAGTTCAAACGGATAGTAAACACAATTTGGATGTTAAAGATACAGTTTTTAAAAATGACTCGATATGTCCCAAACATATCACGTTAAGACTTGGGGGTTTAGGATCCCACTGTATAACTTCAGGCCCATCTAGTAGGAACAGAAGTAGCTTTGGTCGTGCAGTATTTAGCTGACATTGTGGATCGGCCTGAGCACAAGGAAATGATGACGTTGCCAAGGAATGGGAAATGACACGTGTCGGGTATATACTCGACACTTGACATATATTGTCTTTCATAAAGCTTATTGCTGCCCAAAAGAAGTGGTAGCATCTGCAGTCTTTAGATGGTGGTTGAGGGAACGGGCAGGGTGTGTGTGTGTTGGGGGGTGTGTGTGAAAATTACAGTGATTAAAGAACTTGCTTAAAATCATAGCGTTGAAGTGGTAGAGCTGGCATGAAGACTCTTGCCAGCCTCAGGGTCCAGTTCTTTCCCTCCCACCATGCTGCCACGGGGGCCCGGAAGTAAACTGACCCTCAGCGGCCGAGCCTTGTGTGGTTCTGGTTCCTTGTCCCAGTGTCACACCGCATCTTAATTGATTTTCTTCTGTAGAGCATTTACAGAAAGCTTCTGACAAGACTTCATGAGATGTTATAGGTGACAGGTATGTGGGAAAAAAGATGAAGTCATTAGCTGAATTAAATTCTGGAGTGGACAGGTTAAGTTCCTGGATTGCCTCAAGTTTCATTTACATGGGACCAGCCGTCTTTCGTGAGGTCATGACAGAAATGCTGGCAAACTCTTTCCATTAGTGGGTCTTGCATGCAGTATGCACTTCTTCTGTTGTGGGACTCTTTTTCATGTTGTTGTTGTTCAGAATTCACCTTAGGGGTTTTCTCAAACTCGGCATTCTTAATCTATCGTGGTTTTTAGCTTTCTTTTTTCTTTCCAGACTGCGTGAATGATGCAGTTTCAGTTCTGGGTGTTAGGATTCTCTTTCACACTGGTTTGTCATGACCTTGAAGTATTTTAAGTTTCTCTTTGCGTTAATTTTTTTTTTTTTTTTTAATGTAGTACCCCAGTGAGCTAGAGATTTGTTTTACCAAGTGAGTTTAAATCACCAGCAGCCGGAGTTGTCCATGAGCGTTGTCAGACTTGACCACATGTAAAACCCTGCCAGTGGTCTTTTTCTTTTCTTCAACTTGGTAGGTTTTGGGGTCCAGACTCGAAGGCTAGTTATGCTTCTGCATCAGCCTTTAGGTTGTTAGAGTTGCCAAAGATGGCATACAGTACCAGGGATGGAGAGTTGTTTGTTACCGTGATCAGGATGGTCTTAGTTTATAGTTGCCATCCTAGCTCTCCCCTGTAGATAACTGACAAGTCCTGAGTCGTTCTGAGCTGCAGCCACCCACAAAAACCACATGCATGGCATTTTACTCAAAACTTTAACCACTGCTTTGTGATGCAAAACTGGTGGAATTTTGGGTACTTTCTGTAAAATCGAAATCTTTACGGGGGTTTTCCAACATTCTAGTTGATTGTTAACAAATGATCACTGTAACGAAGAGGAGAGAGCAGAGTTGGCTAATCAACACCGACTTCTGTGGTAGGTAGGATAGGATGCCAGTCTGTATGGAATCTTTCCATGTGGAGAAAGCCACGTTGACTGAGAGAACAGATTCTCCTTTTGAAAAATGCAATTAAATAAGAGATATTTGTATGAGATTTGTAGTTGTAAAAGAGATTTTAGGAGCTTCTTATCTTTGCCACAAAGTTTTCAGTCTTGACAAAGTAATCATATTCAGGAGTTTCTAACTTGTAGATCCTCTTATGAAAGAGATTTGAAAAGAAAAAGAAATCCATTTGTATTGTAGGACAAAATACAGTTCTGCATAAGAACTTTCTGTAAAGTGAGAACTGTTATGGGAAACTGATTACGGATAAGATACTGTAGCCCGTTTCTGGAATGGGGATAGCAGGTGGAAGAGCTCTCTCCTGTTTAGCTGAGTCAGGAGTGCTTTGTTTATTCTGGAGGTAAGCCCTTGGGCAAGTCTCTTTACCACTGTAAGGCTCAGTTTCTTCCTTTAAAATGAAAGCTCCACTCCCATCTATGGTTTGGTAGATAAGAACATGTTGTCTCAAGAACGTTCAGTAGGAGTCCTTTGTTATTATATCCTGTCTTGTGTAAAGGTGACTTTTACTGTCATGTAAATTAAGCCTTCTATCAAGCACATTTTGTTTTTTAAAATCTGTAAAAACATTATTTTAGCAAAACTCACCTCTACTTGTGTAAGTATGTAGTTGTGATCCTTTTGTATTTAATAGTATTGAGGGACTAAATTTCCTTCTATGTAGCCCAGAAGTCAGACTAATGGTCTCATGATTAGCCTTAAAATAACTATCAGAAACTTTCAGGCTGTTTCTCATTAGCGCATTATCCCAACCAACCGTAGGAGGAGGATACAGAAATCTATAATTGAGTTTTTTTTAAATTAATGAATTTATTTTTTAGTTTTGGTTGCATTGGATCTTTGTTGCTGCGCGCGGGCTTTCTCTAGTTGTGGTGAGCGGGGGCTATTCTTCGTTGTGGTGTGTGGGCTTCTCATGGCGGTGGCCTCTCTCGTTGCGGAGCACAGGCTCTAGGTGCACAGGCTTCAGTAGTTGTGGCACGTGGGCTCAGTAGTTACGGCTCGCGGGCTCTAGAGCGCAGGCTCAGTAGTTGTGGCACAAGGGCTTAGTTACTCCACGGCGTGTGGCATCTTCCTGGACCAGGGCTCGAACCCCTGTCCCCTGCATTGGCAGGCAAGTTCTTAACCACTGTGCCACCAGGGAAGCCCTATAATTGAGTTTTTAATGTGATAATTCCTTAGTTTACTGTGAAGATCGTGGTAATTTCTCACTAGCACATAAGTAAAGCTTTGTTTAGTTTGCTACTGCAAAGACTGAGTTGCTGGTTAGCTTCCACAAATAAGGTATGCTTGCTTTGTAATTTATGTTAGGAAATGTTTAAACAGGGTGAAAGAGCAGTTTTTACAGGAGCAAAATCAAGCAACCCATTTTCAAAGTAGAACCAAATAAAACTAAACTGACTGAAGAACAACCAGTAATGAGCTTGGGAACAGGTAGGTTGAATCAAATTTTTAAAAAACAAAGTGAAAAGCGTATTTTGTGTGCGTGTGTGAGGAGTCAGGGCGCACAGCTTTAAGAGTATTTGCGGGGTCTTCCCTGGTGGCGCAGTGGTTGAGAGTCCTTCTGCCGATGCAGGGGAAATGGGTTCGTGCCCCGGTCCGGGAAGATCCCACATGCCGCAGAGCGGCTGGGCCCGTGAGCCATGGCCGCTGAGCTGGCGCGTCCGGAGCCTGTGCTCCGCAACGGGAGAGGCCACAGCAGTGAGAGGCCCGCATACCGCAAAAAAAAAAAAAAAAAAAAAAAAAGAGTATTTGCGCAGGATGAACTTTCGAGTAAAGCTCTAGGGCTTAGCAGGGTGGAAGCTGTATCTGCAGGGGGAAACAAGGTTCATCACTACATAATTGCAGGGACATAAGTAGAAACGGGCCAGAAAATATAAATGTTAGAAAAGTGGAACGGAATTTCCCAGACCCTTTGACTTAACACGTGGTTTAGTTAAGGAAGTTGGCAAAATCTTCAAATATGAATCCGTGCTACAGAAAACTTTTAAAATTCAATAATCAGAGCCGAGAAGACTTTTTGCGTGTTAGTAGTATGCTGTCACATTTGTTTCTTAGCCCGATAGCACTAATTCTTCACCTCCGTGAGTAACTTTGAAGGTGACTTGGACCTTGATCCTTGAAATAGAAGTGTTGAAAAAGCGATGTCTGGAGAAAGGTGAAATCACAATCACACATCAAAGGCTGTAGGAGTTATAACTTCAAATTTTATGTTTCAGTTGTACCAGCTTTGTGTTCACACTCAAACTCTAAGGGTAGGATCTACCGCTTGTAGGGTGGAGTGGCATTCTGATTCCATTTATTTTCTGCTGAAGCTGGCGAGTTGAATGAAGATTGTATCTCAGGTGACAGGATTCGAATGAAACAGGACAAACCTGTAAAAGCTGCAACCTGAACATGTCATTGCAGAACTCTGCAGTGAACGAGATGGGACGGGGCTTGGGAGACAAACCACACACGCTGCCTCTCCGTGCTGGGCAGCGCAGGAGATTGAAGGGAGATCCGAGGGGAGCAAGTCCTTGCTGGCTGGAGCTCACGTTCGGGGAGGGGTGGGGGGGTCGGCGTGGAGCGCCAGTTTGTTTATAGATGCAAGTACGTATCTGTCTTGGGCTTGCCTTATTATGGAAAAATTCTATGGACATACGCTGCACTGAATGGAAAATTACTCACTTTTTTAAAAAAGTTATCAATTATAAAGTAGAAGCATTGGTTTTGAAACTAGTCATTTAACTGGAATTTAATCACGACCTAGTTCCCAACATCAGATGGTAATTATCCTTATTTAGCAAAGCACAGAGAAAAATCAGTGTTTGTTAAAAGAGCAACCACGGTGGGCACTGCTCTCAGGAGGGGACAGGTTTCACTACCTTTGGATAGACGAGTTAGCTTTTGTAAAACATTTTCAACTGTCTTGAAGGACTCTGACCGCTGGGCATGAGAACTAATCTCCCTGTTGGTGATTCCTTTGCACTGCAGGTAGCAAGATGCAGGTCCCCCAGGGGACGTGCAGGAGTGGGAGCCTTACCATGTGCTACAGTGCTCGTGACAGTCTGCTTGGCAGTCACTTACAGAGAAGAATGAACGGCTGGCTACTGTATGAACCCTCCCCCACATCTGTTCAGGTAGTTCTCCGTTATCATTAATCAGGTAAGCATTTTTGGAATTAATCTGGTAGGCAGACCAGTTATACTTTAAATTGGTCCTAAAGGAAATATATAATTGGAATAGCTGTTGTTATGACGCAAAGAAATGTCTAAACGAAAGCCACCAGCCGGTCACTGTATTTATTCTGCATCATTTATTAAATATTATTTTTATATCTGCATTTACAAACTTTACTCATTTCAGAACTCTGCTTTCAATACATGTTTAACTTTTTTTGTAGAGAGAGTCTCTTGTAAAATGAGATCCAGGTACAAAACTAGGCAACAGATATAAAAGTTTCCTTTCATACTTTTTCATCCATCAAGAAAAGAAATAATGTGACAAAGAAATAAAACCCAACTGTGGCTCTTTCACAAGAATAACATGTCAGTGTTCAAACTATGAGCTCTAATGGGATAGATCATATTTCATCTTTATATGGATGGATATAGTTTAATACTTCTTAGCTACTGTAGCATGTTGGTTCAGATGAAGGAAAAAAATCAGCTCTACTGTTTGGACTAGACAATCTAGAGCCCATCAATTACTCATTTCTTGATAACGTGACACCAGAATTCACCTAGGAGATGACATTGATTGGCTAGCAGTATGCATTTACCTCAAGCGTGGCATAAAAAGTTCCCTTTAAAAAATTCACTGACTTGGCAAACTAAAGTCTGAGCCTCCAATTCAGCTCTCTTACTTAAAGAAATAGTTTAAATGATCAATTCAGAAGCCTTAAAGTATCTTCGAAACTAAAGTTGCTTTTCTTAAAATGAATGCTGACTTGACAGTTCGTAGGCTTGGAGCACTGTCACTGCGAGACAGAGGCACTGGTGCCGCTAGCAATGAGAAGTAGTATCACCACAGGCTAATTATATGGTACAAAATGCCCGGGGGCCTGAAACTCACTAGTAATATGATTTTGGCAGCAGCATCATTTGATATTTAACCATTTATTACATACTATTAACACACCAGCTTCAAAGATGTGCACTCCCCTTAGGATACTCAGGAGTTACAAATTTTTGTGATTGCATAATTGGTATTGCACAGTTCTATAAAAAACATAAATACTGGCTATTCTAGTTTTAAATACAAAATACATGTCATATACTTTTAAATCTATAATGTGGTTCAAGTGCAAATCAGGTGCTTTCTTTAGTCCTTCCAAAAAAGGCATTTTTAATATTTTTGGCACAAATGAAATTTCATCGTGCCAACAATTCTAATTACAATACATATATCCAAACCTTGAGAGTAGCAGTCATATACATACGGTATAAAACTGAGTATTTACAAATATACTAAGCATAAATGTAACCTCTGTGGGTGAATCAGAACGAATTAGCCACACCCACACTAAAAATAATTTAAAAAGGTAAGTACGATTCCTTTATTTCATTTGCTTATGCTGGTTGCTGTGGGTTGACGTTCATGTGAGGAGGATGTCCTAGAAGACCAATTCTTTGTTTCTGCTTCCTTTGTTCTGTCATCTGGAAAGTTAAAAAGTTTCATCATTAGACCCAGACACTTCCTGTACGTCAAATCATATACTCAACCATAGATTACCTCTGTGGTTATGGTTTATACTGAAACCCACTTTCTACAGTGTACTGTCAGTATATCAAACACAGAACTTCAAAAAGGACATCTTCCTAGGCAGAATGGGGAATTCTGTGCCTTAGGCAATGTGACATCAGAAACTTTGCTTTCTACTTGTTTCATAAAGGAACAAAAGAACAGTTAAAGCACAAGATTCTTGATCATTTCCCAAGTCCACTTCCAACTGATAGCTTTGTATGACAGTAACAACACACTGAACTGTCAAGAAAAGCAGTGTGTTTAAAATCCTAGGTTTAAGAGAGATTAAGTCCACCGTCTTCAGGGGGTCTTGATTCCTCTCCAGTGACTCTTGGGCCGTTTTGATCTGTGAGAAAAAAATCACACAGCATTTCTAGGGAGATGAGGAATGTCCTCTCCTCTGAGGTCCAGGGTGACTAAATGACATAATCATGGCCTGGCACTCAGTGGTGACTATTCCTTGCCACCTACAGACACTAAGGTCAGGAAAGACCATTTCCTAAGGCTGGTCGAATGAAACAGTGCTTTCCAAACCCAGAACAAGAGGTTGGTACCGTTTATTTCGGCTGCCGAACTAAATCAGTTCTCACATTGACAGGTATCCAGCTCTGTTCTGGCTATTTCGGGGCATAATTAATTCCCTGCATTCACACTTCTCATAACCCAGGTAGTCCTAGCTCAGGATTTGATGCTGGGCATCAAATATTTTGGTACAAAATATCCTGAGAACATAAAATAAGATGAACTTACCTAGGTTCAATTTTAACGCATAGCCGTTTTCCTTTCATATCAAAATACTATTTTTAGGCTCCTGTGAAATGCCTTCAGTTATATTTTAGAAGAGAAGATTTACAAGGAGTGAATATTTCCGAAAGGCAGCTTTTTATACGGCCTTTTATAAAGAGCTGAATTAGGGTGTCCCAGCTAGCCTCTGAAGTTTCCTTGGATGAGTGACAAGTCGTGAAGGGAGGTGTCACACCCTGTACTACACAGATTCAGCTGCGGAAGCAGAGCCTCACGTGACCCGTGGAATAAATTCACAAGTAGATGGTAACGCAGTCAGTAATTCAGTCATGTCACTGCCTGATACTTCATGTCGCTTAGCCCCAGAGTCTCACCCCCTGACTAGCCCCTCGGCAGGTAGCCTTGAGAGGGAATCCAGTAAAACTTAACTAAATTTAATAATCGCCGCATTCTCACAGATTTAGGAACCTTGGTGCGCTCACCCCGTATTGACAGATACTTTATTTAAAGATGCTGCGATTTTTCTGCTGTTGAAGTTGGCCATTAAAGCTTTCCCTGAAAATTTTCCATAAATAACTACGTGCACTTGAGATGACCTTTTATGTACCTGCATCTTCACGCCTGTTTGTCGGATCAGCTTTTTGTGACTTTTCAATCTGTTGGCTCTTCCTCCTCTTAAGCTTAAGGGCTTCTAAACTGGGTTCCTTATAGCAAATGAGTCTTCAACTGAAGGCACACCTTCCTTCCCTCTTCGACAGGCTATCACCTGATAGCCCAGTGGAGGTCCGATTCTGATTTTCCAGGGTTGTCTTCTTAAAATAACGATTGCATCACTCTCCCTGCATCACAAACCTTAAAGCTCCCTACTGCTGTAGGTTAGTGGCCAAAACCTTCGTTCAGGCAGTCATATTCCTGGTAATTTCAAGAACCTAGTACATACCTATCTAATTTTGTTTTCTGTTTCCCTAGAATAATGGTTCTTAAACTTTGGCGTGCACCAGAAACACCTAGAAGGCTCCTTAAAACACAGATCCAAGGGCCCACAAACAAAGTTTCTGACTCAGCAGGCCCAGGGTAGGGCTGGTGAGTTTGCATTTGTAACAAGTTCCCCGGTGATACTGGGGTTACTGATCTGGGGCCGCTGCTGCTGTAGAAGAGCTCTTCACTGGTTATCTCAGAAACAGGCCAAGATCACTGTGGTTATATTTTCATATACTTGAATACTTAAAAAAAAGTATTTTGGGTAAATGTATTATTTTTCTCAAAATAAGACCTTGGAGAAGATTCTCTGCAGTTGAGCAGGTGGTCGGCACACAAATCTGACTGCCTGGATTCTGTTCTGATCGACCATGGCCTTTTTAGACAGAATGGCTACCATTTAAGTGAGTAATAAATGGTAAGGAATTGGGCAACTGCTTAAGTATTGGTCCCTTTTGGCAAGGTCATCATCCGGTGATAATGATATGGGAACAGTAATGAAAACAAAACCCCCTAAAGGACTAAATCTGGCCTACAAGAAACCAAGCTCAACACTGCTGGTCAGTTAAGTTTCCCTGGCCCCTTAGTACATATTCTCACATAACTTCTGGCTTTATTAGCTCAATTCAACCTACTTAGCTATTGGTCTTCATAGATTCACATGCACTATATATGTTATTTAAGGCATCACCATTTTCTGTTACTACTATCTATATCAAAAGAGAAATAATGACCAAAGTCTATCCTTAGCATATTCTCACAATGTATTCTCTCTGGACATCTGAAACAAAACTGACTAGATAAAAATATCCATCCGGGGCTTCCCTGGCAGCACAGTGGTTAAGAATCCGCCTGCCAATGCAGGGGACACGGGTTCGAGCCCTGGTCCAGGAAGATCCCACATGCCACGGAGCAACTAAGCCCGTGCGCCACAAGTACTGAGCCTGTGCTCTAGAGCCCGCGAGCCACAACTGCTGAGCCTGCATGCCACAACTACTGAAGCCCACACGCCTAGAGCCCGTGCTCCGCAACAAGAGAAGCCACTGCTCGCCGCAACTAGAGAAAGCCCACGCACAGCAATGAAAACCCAACGCTGCCAAAAATAAACACAATAAATTAAAAAAATATATATCCATCAGATTCATGTCTAAGGTGGTAACTTCAGTCAAAATTCTAATACAGAAAAAGCTACTTTGATTAGTGTGAAATGTCCCATTTGTAGTAGATACATTTAAAATCCTCAAAATCTACATTTAGCTAAGAATGAATATTTGAAGCAATATCCTTCTTCATAATCTATATACAGACTAACTTGAATTTCAGCATTCCTTCTTTTGACTCAGTCTAAACAAGAAGCAAACGATATGGTAGCTTTACAAGTCAGATGTAGCCAAACATCTAAAAGATCTTCCATGAAAATACGGAGCGTTGAGTGCAAATGGGCAAAATTTACTCCACCACTATCGGCCTCCAAACGACTGAGGGCTGGCATAGCAGGGACGGTTCATCGACAGCACATGAAAGCCGCAACCTGCTTTCCTGTCACAGTGAGGTCGTGGCTACTCAGATTCTAAACAGCCCAGAAACTCCAGTCATCAGAATTGTGCTTCACAGTCCTATGAAATCAGCCACGCTCCTAACGAGGAGCCTAAGATATTCAGAAATAAAACTGCAGCATCTCTTGAATGCAGTTATATTGGTTTAGTATAAATATACAGATATCCACACTCCTGATCCTTCGTGTGCTGTTCCTCTCCAGTTCATCTGGCAAACGCTCAAGCTTTGAAACCAAGCTCCTGCATTCCCACCTCTGAGAGAGTTTCCGAGGCATTGACTCGAATCCTCTCCCTGTGGTCAGGCTGAATGAAGTGCTCCCTTTTCTCCACTCCCAGAGCAATCTGTTCAAACCTCTGTTACGTACTTACCATGTTGAATTATAATTTATTTGTTACTTGTTTGTCTCCCACTCTAGGCTGTTAGTTCCTTGAAGAAGGAGAATTGGTTCTATTCACCTTTGTAACCCCAGTACCTAGGGCTGCACCTGGCAAATAGGTTTCATAAATGATGGTTCGAAGAACAAATGACCCAGAGGACAGTGCCATTCCTCGAGCATGCCATGCGTTTTCATGCCTTTGCTCATGCTGATTCCTTTCCTGGGATGCCCCCTGCTGCATTTTTCAGCTAGCTCAGAAGTCACCTGCTCGTAGGACTGTAGACGCTAAACTCCTCCGACCCTCTAAGGCCTCTCACGGGACTGCCTGCCTACTTCTCTGTGCTCCTTTGTTCACAAATGAAACTCACTTCATTCCTCGGGCCGTGGAACTTCTCCTACTGTATCCTAACATTAGAGGTCTGCTTCTTTCTGGATCGGTTACAGCATCCTAGATGGCAGGTGTTACCAAAGGCCTCTCTTTTGTGGTTCCGACACAGTGTAAGGACCACAGACATTCAAGTAAGGCTTAATATTCCATTCTTCCAACTGTGGGGAATTATTCTATTCTTTTGTTCTTCCTTCCTTCCTTACGCAGTTACTGTTAACAAGATGATAACCCTCTTGCGTGAAAAATGCCAAACATGGGCTTCCCTGGTGGCGCAGTAGTTGAGAGTCCGCCTGCCGATGCAGGGGACACGGGTTCGTGCCCCGGTCCGGGAGGATCCCACATGCCGCGGAGCGGCTGGGCCCGTGAGCCATGGCCGCTGAGCCTGCGCGTCCAGAGCCTGTTGCTCCGCAACGGGAGAGGCCACAACAGTGAGAGGCCCGCGTACCGCAAAAAACAAAACAAAACAAAACAAAAAACAAACAAAATGCCAAACACTATCGCATGCTAATATGACATGAATTTCAAGCACTACTTCTTTTCCTACCAACTACAAATAAGGGTCACTGTCCTATAGGAAGCCAGTCACATTTTCAAGAAAGTGAACCCTTCTCTCAATATAAAGAAAACATGCAAAAAAAATTTAAGTTCTTACATTAGTTCTCCGCCTTGGAATAAGAATGTAAGAGAATCACATTTAGTATTCAGAATCTCTTGGGAGGGGAAACTTCAAGATGAGAAGCATCATTAAGTAACACTTAGAACAGCAATTTTAATTAACTGTTCTTGGCAGTAATAGAAAAACCACTAACCAGGATTTTACTAATATCCTTGATAAGAACTTTTTCTCCTCAAACTGGTATTTTAAGAAAACAACAACCAACGAGGTCAATAACAGTTAAGATTAAATCCCAAGACATTCAGCTGTCTTTGCTCCATTATGCTGGTTTTTGGACCATTAGATCTGCAAAAATATCTAAGTGATGAAGCAATTTTTGTATTTTCCAGCACTTTTACCAGTGAATGGTATTCTTTCATAGCTGTTTTAAAAAATATCTGTCACAGAGTTTCTTGTTCATTAATCATTCATGGAGTTTTTATTTTTTAATTCAGAATTTTTTTCCCTTTGGAGGGCAGGAATTCTCACAATGACCATTTAAGAACCAGCAGTTCTCTGACCTGTCTGCATGGCTTTTTATGCAGAACAATTTAAGAAATCTTTAGGACTGGTACACACCAAATTTAATAAAATTCAAATCTTTTCAACAAGTTGATTGTCAAACAAATGCTTTACAGTTTTGTTACAAAATCAAAAGAAAATGTTGACTAATTCCTTCTGAAAAAAGCAAATTTTCCCCAGCAAAGGCAACAATGCTGAGTTTTTCCTGTGATTCTGGTCACCTTAAAACCTAAGCAGATCAATGCTGGTAAAGGCACTGGAGAATATAGTACTGGTTTCCTCCAATTTCTCCTTAGCCTATAACATCTTACAAGAAAAAATGGTCCAATTTCAAATTCATTCATAGGGGAAAGGTTTTCTGAAGGGTGGTTCTAACCGTTAACTTTAAAACCAAAATGTAAACAGAGCTGAAACCAAGCAGTTTAAACCACACTGGTTTTGATGTCACTTAATGAACCTTAGTCCATATGTAATCAAGTTTACATAGTTTGTTCAAGCCAAAATTTTGGCTTCAGAGAAACGATTCTAATGCCAAGTCTCTGATCAGTGGTGTAACATGGCAATGACTGTATCACTCCTTAACGTTTAAGTGCGTGATGCGACTTCTGAAACTCTTTAACGTTCTTAAAAAAATGAATGAGAATTTAAACAGTCAACCATGAAAGGCAAACAGGGTACAGTGACAAAACAAAACAAGGGAAAATAAAAACACAACACACGCACACAAAATCAAACCCAGACTGCAGGACCAGGAGTTCCAGCCTGACATTTTCAGGTAAAGTTGGATAAATTTCCTAAGAGCCTGCCGTGAACCTGAATGTCCTCACGAAATAAAATGAGGGAATTGGGTGCAGTGCCATCTGTGGTCTTGGCTACCTCCTATACCTACGATTCTCTGTGCAAATTCCTCAGCTTCAGTTCGCTCCTTAGACCGGGTTCACTGGTTTGCACAGTGTGCATCACTGAAGCAACTTCAGAACCACCCTCAGGGAGCGATTCAACACACAGGATCCTAAGCATTGAAAGGACAGGCCCGGCCTACAGAGAAGGGCTCGAGCGGCATTTACTACCCCAGAATACCCAATAATAGTCTGCTTCAGACATGTTTACAAACGGCACTTTATAGAGCGCTAAGTACTGCCTTTATTTAGGTCTGCATGAGATCAATTTTTGTAAGATTTTTTGGCATCTAATTTAAAACATCTGATTTAATGGAGATTCTCGTAGCCACAGCTCTCTCAAAGGGAGAGGAAGGGAACTTGAGCATTGCTACATGCCTTACGGAGCTCGCCTCGCTCTTCAGGGGGGAAACAGAAGCAGCTGTAGCAGACAGTGTGCTCATGAATCAGTGTAGTCCTGTGGAACATTTGTCAAGTGTTTCACAGCGGGGGTAAAAAGTTAATAAAATAATAAGCAAAGTAATCTAGTTAGATCTTCATTAGTTTTACTTATTTAGGTTATTACTCATTTTAGGTGGCTACCAAGCTCAGTGCTGTAGACAGCCTTCATAAATAAGGTCTTCTGTTCCCATTAGTCTTCTTATTTGTATCTTAATACATGTGAAAGAAAAGAACTTGAGGCCAAATGGTACCTTGGGGCTCAGTTTGGAATAATTTAGTTGGAACAGAAATACAATTCAAAGTGGGCTTGTTAAAGTGCCACGTAAACTACCTCCAGGAAGAGCTGACGCCAGCCAGGGCCTTCACTAGCTATTATGTACCTAAGAGGAACAAATCACCTGCGGGTAGACCTTACAACTTACCTCCAGGCCAGCCCTGCCTGATAACTACCGCTGTGCAAAATTTATAATCTTGTCTACGGAATTGATTAAAAGCTTTCAGCACCCCGTGCGGGAGGCTGAACTGTTGCCGCGTTTGTGCAGGATTATCCCGGTCAGCTACGGGCAGAGCACAGGTCCTCCCAGCAGGAGGTCACCACCTGGTAACTGAGTGCTCATTTGAAGGGGGTCAAGGGCGGGGCAGGGGGGCTCTGGAATATACAGGGTTTGCTGCAGACTTGCCCCCTTCGCCCAGCTTAGTTACAGGGGCAAAGCATTTATCTTACGGACAGGGAGCAGGATGGGGCAGCGCATCTGTAGACGGCTGAGCTGGGTGAGTGCAGGGACGCGGCCGGCAGAGCGGTCACTGTTCACCCCCAGCACCCGCCACGCCGCCTGGACTATGGGAGCCCCTCAATAAGGATTTGGCCAGTGAATGAACCAAAAGGGGCTCTTCCTTGACTGTGGTTTATCCCAGGATGCTGGATTTCAGTATCTGGGGCCAGGGGTCGATAGATCTGAGGGCTGAAAAGCAAAACCAGAAACAGCCTTTAATCTTTTGTCAGTGAAGAAGAGTCAGGAGTACAGCTTTGCACATTGTGTTTTTCTGTACAGCACTTCATTGAAGTAGTTTGCATTTTCTCATTTTCTGGTTTTGTTTTTCATATGAAAACCTCGTCCTGAGCGGCACTGAGAGTAGCGTCATGGGCTTATCCTGTCAAAGGGCAGTGAAGGGGGAGTGGAGGGGAAACTGATGGACTAAATGAGTTTGTCCTCTGTTGCCCGTTTCCTTGTCTATCCAGGTGATAAACTTCAGCATTTTAACATGAGCACTACTGATTTTCTCACCACACCTGGTGTGTATGGTAGTGGGTGTGTGTAGGCAGGTGGGGTTTCTTTTACCTGGTCCTTTAATTCTGACAGCTGCCCAGAAAGATTAGTGACCAGCTTCATGGTGGACTCCAGCTTCTCCTGCAGGCTCCTCAGCTCATTCTGTTCTCCTTCCGAATCGCTGCTGACCAGGGACATGGCTCTCATCCTTGGGAACCAGTCAAGGTTTCTTTCCTGGAATCCACATGAAAAAAAGAGGGAGTCACTTTGAAGAGGAGAGACGACAAAGGCAGTCTTATCACACCATCTTTTCTTTGTGCCGTCTTTCACCAGGCTCTTCCTGATTGCTGCAGAACTAATGTACTGTGCTGTGTTTTTTTAAACCGTTCAGTAAATATCTTTTTAGTTGAATATAATTAAACTCTCTTAATTCCTAGAAGAAATCACTTTAACATATGAGGAAAAGTGGGTTTCCAAACAAGATTCCTAATCTCCAAATACGACTACTGCCACTCCATCTGTGATCTTTGCAAATGACACAGCTAATGAGATTGGAGTTTTAAAACTGTGTTAAAATATATGTAATAAAATTTACCATTTTAATCATTTAAGTGTACAGTTCAGGGGCATTAAGTGCATCCACATTGCTGTGAGCCATCACCACCGTCCATCTCGGGGATTCATCTTCCCCAACTTCAGCTCCATCCCCGCTGAACAGTAACTCTCCCACCCCTTGGCAACTGCCTCCTGTTTGCAGTCTGCGGCTTTGACGACTCTACGTACCTCATACCGTGCTGTATATTTTTTAAAGCGTTATACTTGGAAAATCATCTGCAAACACTCTACAAGTACATGAATTTTAAGATCCCGAGTGTTCTGGGATCGACCAGATACGTGTATGGGTGTGTTTGCTTGGTAGAGGGTTGTTAAGAGGCTGAAAATGGGGAGCGGGTTCAGTTTCCCTCTTTGTGAACTTATGGACACCACCTCTCGACTCGTGTTTCCTTTTCCTTCGGGCCTGAAATGGCTGGTGGGTGCTGTCAGTTGGTATAAGAAAGACCCATTCAGTCTCCTTCCCTGTCTGTCTCCTCCCTTCGTTTTGATGCCTGTAGCTCACACCTGTAAACAGCATTTCTCACCGCTGGTTAACAGGATGGACAAGCCGCCTCCTCCCACCTCACTTCTTCCTGCCCACATATGCTTTTCTCATAAAAAGTACACCTCCTGGGTGAGTTCTGTACAGAGAGGCAGGAATGAACTGTAAGAAAAGCTTCATCAGCCGGAGGTAAGGGGAGGCACACTGACTCATTCCACACCCAGCTGGCGTCACATCTCACCTGGGCCATTCGGATCCTGTCGGGATGAATTCTAATAAACATCCTAACACAAATCACGCCCACCCCACCAACACACACACACACAGAATTTGCTGTTGTTGCTCTGTGTACACCAGAGATCAGCAGAATTTTTCTGCATAGTAAACATTTTCTGATAGTAAATACCTTTGGCTTTCTGGACCATATGGTCTCTGTCACAGCAAATCTGCTATGTAGCCCCCAAACACCCATTTGTGTAGAGTATACACAAATGAACGGGGGTAGCTGTGTTCCGATAAAACTTTATTTACAAATGCTGGTGGAGTTGGCCAACCGCTGTCATATACAATAAAAGGCATCAACATACTCAAAATCAAGAACAAAATACCACAAGACGTCTAAATTTTAAAAAGCAACATAACTAAACCGTGTCTTGACCTAATGCAATCTAGCAATATAGAAGCCAAACAAGAACTAGTTGAAAATACTACAAAGAAGGCATACCACGGTGGCACGAGGTGTCCCATCTACTAGAGAGCATTTGCTTAAGACGTGTGGGGAGTCTAGTCGGGACTCACTAGCCTGCCAGCATCCTGAGAGCAGGAAACACCTTAGTACAGTGACTGGAACACAGCAGACCCTTGATAAATATCTGTGGAAGCAAGGAGTGATAAAGCCACTGTCTCCTAGGCGGGCCCTGCTAACTAATGCTTAAATGGTAAACCTCCATTGCTTAGAATGACTGCTGGAGGAGGGAAGTGATGCTGTTTACCTTGCTGTGCCACACACCCTGTGATCAACACTCCCTTCCCATGTGCCCCGATGTTAGCCTATACTCGTTCTCATCAGCCTCCCACCGCAGACAGAGCAGTGGGCAAAAGGATGTTTGACAAAACACCCCATTTCAAAGACGACCAGCCTAAAACCCTGGAGCGTTGCCACGTCTCATCAGTTTTCTGCTGTGCGTCTACAGCGAAGAGGAGAGAGCAGACATCTGAAAACATTTAAGCACAGTGGCGACACTGAAAGGCAGCTGAGGTCACCTGTCACTGATCATACCACTGCCCCATGTTAGTCCTTCACACGTCATCCCACCTTCCCACCCTCAGGGAAGAAGCCCCTGACTGCTCGGGGCACACGGAGGGGACAGGTGGCTGGCGGTTACTCACTCTCACTAGGCAGCGTGGGCCCCGTGACAGAGGGAGAGATGGGTGGCCAGGCTGATGGGCCACGGGCACAGCTGCAGCAAGGCCGGCCGTGTACCCGAGACCGGATACCCACGGGGACGGCTGCAAATATCTGCACGCTGACCCCTGAGGAGAGCGAGGTGAAGAGGAAAGATCCAAAGTCCCACTTAAACCGTCAGACTCAGGAGCACGTGGACACACCACCAGTGGGGCTACGACAGAATGTGACGTAGCAGGGAGTTCAGAGACCGCTAAGGCCTACCCTGCATGGTAACGCAGCACGTGGCCCCGGGAGGGAGGAAACAATCCCTACGTTTCAAAGGAGATCCCGCGGCTGATCTGGTGTTTACAAAGTGTAAACTCCTATTACTGAGTATATTTGGGGGGAAACATTTGATAGCTCTCTAGATTCAAGTCAGAAGTACAATAAGCACTCTCGGAAGAAAACATTTAAAAAAATACAGCATATTCAACGAATACTTAAGGGGCCCTTACCTTACATGCTTGGTTCTGAGGAAACAGCAGTGAGCCCCCTGCACTTGGTCACGGCCTCCTGGACCTCTTTAAAGTGGACATGGCTTTGAGACCTAAGTATGAGGTAGGGTTCCTGCCATCAGAGTGCTTGACTTTAGTTAAGGAGAGTGGACATTTCAGTTAAAAAAAGAAGAAACAAAGCAGCGAGGCCGTGTCAAATGAGCGGCAGGAAGAGAAGGGTCAACATAAGGACTGACTACAGTGGTTTTGCGTGGCTGGAATCCTCTTTGTGGAGGGCCTGAAGGAAGGTTATCACTTGGCCAGACGCGGGGCCAGCGTGAGGGCCTTCTCAGCAGAGGGGGGGCTGGCACAGCCCTGAAACCAGTGGGGCCGCAGTTGGGGCGGAGGGCAGACAGGCGGGGCAGCAGCCCAGACTGTGGAGCACGGGAGAGCCATGCCAGCTGGGCTGGGGAGGGAGAGGGACGGCGGTGACAGGAAGAGGCCTGGACACATGGGTGGCGGGGAAGGGGAGGAAGTGACCTGGAGCCCCTGCCTGACGAGGCGCTGGCAGAGAGAGGGGCCGTGTACGAGAAGGAGTGAGAGCTCACCTGCAGCCCACCGACTGCCGACATGCAGAGGAATGTACAACTGCCTAAAATGGGTAGAGAATTCGTCTCAGACCTGGCTCTCAAATTTTCATGTTCATTTGCTTAGCAAACCCTCCATAAAAATAGAAAACACAGATTTCCAAACAGAGTCCACATTAAACAGGTCTTCAAAAAAGAAGACAGAAAATCGATGCAAGATTCTGTACGTAGCTTAAGTTCCTTAAGTTTAAGGAACAGTTTCTTTTCCTTATTCTAACAGCAAGCGACCACATGACTATAGATGAAAAAGAATTTTTCCACGGCAGATTCCCACCCCCTTGCATGGTGTATGTGATTTGATCTCTGGACTCCCAGGCAGTGATTTCAGAAAGGTCTCTGACAAATGCAAAACGCACAGACCTCATCCAACAACCGTTTACTGAATACTTCTAATTTCTGTGCCTGGCACAGGGCTGAGTGCTGAGGGTCTAGAGATGAGGAAGACAAGGTCCCTGCCCCCAAGGGGTGGAATGCAGTACAAGGAAGGTGTAGTGCAGGGCTCAGGGCATGGCTCTTCGCTTTCGTGGACCCCCCTGCAGCCCTACCTCCAAGTCCTGAGTGCCCAGTGAGTATCCGCTAGGCCATCGAATGGGGCCCACCGGCCTTAAAGTGGCTGCTACTGGCATCTTTGCTCCTCATGCAGTGGCCAGGAGATGCATCAGATGCTGTTCGTTTTCGCTTTATCTGTACTTCTGTAAGTGGGCTGCCACCTGTAATCCTGGGGCATGAAGGCCCTGCCCAAGGGGTACACAAAGCCATAGACAGAAATAATGCATCTTCTTAGAATGTCCATTTCAGTCAGTGGTGAACGATCCAAAATATTTTTATATTAAACTCAAAATATGCCCTGGAGAACATGAAACCCCAAGATTTTAAAGAAATGTCATACTTTTCACAGGCCACTCTGTACCACGTGCCCCAATCCTGGCGATACACCTTCGTTCTCCATTTCATGAGAGTCCTTCAGTACAAAGGGAGGAACAGGATTTCCTGGTCAAGATGTTTACCAATTACCACCTTAAAGGTTCTCCCTCACTGCCCTCCTCCAATAACAATGCAAAGCAGAGCTGGGGCCCCGTCCAAGCCTTAAACCACAGGAAACAAGGTATCCAAGTGCTCTCGATGGTGTGTACCGGTGGCTCTTCTGCCCCGACATAGGTACGTACCCAAATTTGCGGTCCTAGGTGGTGCCAGTATTTTAATTAAATAATCATCCTGGGGGCTTCCCTGGTGGCGCAGTGGTTGAGAGTCCGCCTGCCGATGCAGGGGATACGGGTTTGTGCCCCGGTCCGGGAGGATCCCGCATGCCGCGGAGCGGCTGGGCCCGTGAGCCATGGCCGCTGAGCCTGCGCGTCCGCAACGGGAGAGGCCACAACAGTGAGAGGCCCGCGTACCGCCAAAAAAACCAAAACAAAACAAAACAAAAAATCATCCTGGGCTGTTAAGTCTAATCTCAAATTACCAGGGAGCATCTAGTAGTTAAAATTAATGAACAATTCTGGCCACACTGTTCTGTTTCCATTCGGCTTTGCACCCTGCACTGTGGCATAAGCCCCGACGCGGCGTGGAGGCTGCTCACCAGCAGGACCCTCTGCACAGAGATCGAAACCTTTACAGGAAGATAGTTAGACTATCCCAGTCCTGGCCTTGGAGCGGAGAGAGAACACCTGAGTCCAGTCACTTTCTCTTTAGCTCAGACTTCCACAGCAAATGCTGAGTGCTCAGTGACTCCAGGGAAGCCTCCGCCCGTGGTTCCCCGGCCAGCCAGGGGCTTAAGGTCCATAAATGTTTGCAAAATCCTGCCTTTATGTCCATTCCAGATCAAAAACATATCTCAGTATCCTGGCTTCTCTTGCCTTTTTAAGAAAGTCATCAACGAAGGCACTTTTGTTTATACGTGAATTCATCTTGGGCTCTGTGTGTGTGTGTGTGTATGTGTGTGCGTGTGCGTGCGTGTGTTCAGGAGGGTGGGTCTGGGGAGGCTCGTGGGTTCACTGCACGTCTCTCAGCCGCATCTGTCGCTCTGGGTCTGAGGGCCCCTGTGTGCTTCCCTTGCTTTCCTTGCTGCTGGTACCTCGCATACCAATGTCATTAGGCACTGTCTGCCCTGGTCCTCCTACAATCCAGCCAGTGCAGTTCCCGTCACAGCAAGCACTTCCTCGTCAGAGCAGACAAACCGACTCAAGCCACAGCCGGAAGCAGGCTGACCACAAGTGCTAAGGTTCTGGTTAGTTCTTTTCTAGGTAAAGTTGGAAAAGTCCCTGCAAAGGCAAACACTGAAGTTTTAGACACGGGGGCGGCACTGACCTCTTGAAATGTTCTTGACTGGAAAGAGGGAGGCTGTGTGTGTGTGAGAGAGAGAAAACACAGAGAGAGAGGAGAGGAAGTTGGATTGTATGATGCAAATGCTCATCATTCTGAGAAGCGTTTTTTTTTTTTTTTTCTTCTTCCCAGGTTCAACTGAAGAGGCTGTTCTAAGAAAGACAACTGAGATCATCAGTCACCTCAGAGAAAGTCCACTGAGGTAGAGTTTTGTTTACCATGTAAACAACGCAACGTTTATTGTTGAATCCCTTATTCTTTTACAGTCAGACTAGAGAAATGCATTTTTTTTTTTTTTTTTTTTTTTTTTGGTGGGGGCATGAGGGTCAAAGAAGGGGTCATGGTCGAGAAGATGGGTCCTGGGAAGATGGACCTGTAAGCCATAGAATCCCCTTGGGGAAGACTCAGGAAGGCAAAGACTGTCCTTTCAACTCAAGTGTCAAATGCGTTTCCACTTATCTTACCAAGCAAGACGACAAACAGGATTTTCCCAGAGTGCCTGGCGATCCTTAGGTGACAGGAGTGACTGAGGGGCAGGCCTGGAGACAGATCCTTGGCTGCCCCATGTATCCAAACCTCCCCATGTATCCAAACCCCCAGAAAATGGCTGGAAGAGAGCGGAAGGGGAGGATTGAAGATAATCCTTAACTTTTCTAAAGCAGGAATATATTACACTCAATAAACTTTAAATATTTGCCCCTCTTGTGAGTTAGGGTGACTATTTGCATTGAAGAGGAAGAAAATAATGTTTAGAGCTCATTTTTCTAAGATCATGGAAAACAAACAAACAAAACCCAGAATCCATTGCTTTGGGTGAAAAAACAGTGATAGTAACTCTAAGTATGCTCACTGACTCCAAAATTGTCATTATAGTATCTATTATATATTTAAAAAAAACTAAATTGAAAAAATAGATTCCAAAGGTAAGAAGATTGAGGGTTGGAGGCTAGAGGGATGGACAGGTAGAGCACAGAGGACTTGGAGGACAGTGAACCTATTCTGTTTGCTGCTGTAATAGCGGATCCACGTCATCATACATTTGTCAAAAGGTACAGAACGTACAACGCGAAGAGTGAATCCTAACGTAAACTACTGTCTTTGGTTAATAATGACGTATCTAGATTAGTTTATCAATTGTAGTAGCTACACCACCGTAATACAGAAGCTAATAACGGGAACTGGCGGGTGAGGTGGGGAGAAGGGGGCATACGGAACTCAGTCCTTTCTGCTCAGTGTTTCCTGTACAAAATAAAACCTATTGAAAAAAATGGATCCCACATCTGGAATTTGTTGGCCAGCCTGAAGTGAAATTCAAGGGTCCAGGTCCCTGTCTCTCACAGGTTTGTTTCCGTAGCAAGCCCACGCCGTCAGCATGTCAGTGGGAAGAGCTGCGTCCTAGGATCCGGAGCTGAAGCCCTGACAGTCCAGAGTGTTCACAGGACATGAGCTGGGGTGAGTCAGCCAACCAGCCTGGGTCTCTGCTCCCTCTTTTTTTTTTTTTTTTTTTTTTTTTGAGAGATTACTGGCTACTTCACAGGGTTAATGTGTGGATCCAATGGCTGTGAGAACGTGTCCCGTCAACTGGAAAGCGCTGTGCACAAGTTAGTTCTCCCCCTCCCAGGGGGAGGGTTTCGGTTTTAGAGGCATAGGTTTCCTTTTTGCCGATGGAGCCATGGGAACGGTGCCCACGCTGCTCGCAAGCGCAGCCGTCGGCGTGGTCTGCTGCTCTTGTCTCGGACGACATCACCCAGACAGGCCCCATTATATAATCTTCAGCTGGGATGGAATGACCACTCACCCTTCCAGACTCAGTTAATAGCTGTCCTTGGACGTTACTGTGTAACAGAGACGGCCCCCGCCAGGGAGAGAACCGCACCCATTTCTGATGAAATCCCTAGGCAGAGTCAGCTGCAGAGTCACTGCCTCATGTCACTCTGGGCCCTCAGGTGAAGTGATGCCGGGCTCTCACGGGGGCCACGAGAAAGCAGCGCTCCCTACTTGGAGAGGTGCAGCTGGGTCCTGGGCCCCTGGGGTGGCGGGAGGAAGAAGCCTGAGGTCACAGAGGAGGGGAGAAAGGTGGGGGATGGCCTGTGCTGGAACAGGGCAGGGCGGGCGGGGCGGAGATTCCTGATGAAGAGCCCTCAGGCGAACTCGGCTTCTCCCAGGCTGGCTCAGGATGTTCTGCTCAGGCCACGTCCCCTGCACCTAAGCAATCTACCAGAATGTTCCTTGTGGTTACGTATGGGATTTTAACAGTGTTTCTTGGTTGGCCTCTATTCTTTTTTGCATTCCACGAGTTTTAAACTTTGATCTCTTTATACAATGATGGTTTTTTTGGTTGGTTTTTAGCCTACTTAAAAGGCTTTCCAAAGTTCTTTGCTGTTGTTTTGGGGAAAAAGACCTAGTGTTTGTCTTTGGACCTACAATCACGCACACCCACGTGCCACCCCGCTCGCTGCCTCACCTGCAGCAGGGCCCCGCGAGATAGCGTGTCGGCCTCTGGCTGCTGCGCTGGAAATCTCCTCCTGATTGAAATGGTTTTACTGAAGGCCAGCCCTGCCTAGACACCCTGAGAAACCGGTGATGGGAGGGTGTCATCTTCGTCACCATCCGTACGACTTCAGTGAGAATTCAAGGGCGCGCCACCAGCGCCATCCTGACCTGAGAGGGGTTTGGAAGGCAAGGTGCCCACAGCCTCAACTCTTCTGGGAGAAAGTACAATTCTCCAGATTCCTCAGTCCTTTCCAACCGCCCCATTTTACCAACCTGCCCCTTGCACTCTGACCCACACACTCACTAGCTCGTTCACATGGGTCTCCTCTCTCCGTCCTGATACCTCCCTGCATCCACTCCTGACACAGACCCTCGGTAGTCGTTTGAAAGTTGCTTCGTGGAACTGTAGAGCTAAAGGTGGCCTAAGAGACCCTCTGGTTCAACTTTCTCACTTTACAGGTGGTAACACGGGGGCCCTGTAAAAAAGTGCGTTTGTGAAAGGAGAAACTGAGACCTTGTCCACGTCATAACCTTTAAATACAAACAGCTGTACCTAAATGCTCGCATCTTTTCCTCATTCTCACATTCCCTAGACACACACTAGTAGGCCTCATTCTGAAGAGATACATTTTAAAGAATCCTGAATATATGTACTCGATAAAGACGAATTCAGAACATTCTCATAAAAGCCAGGGGGTCACACACCTCTCAGTGGCATCGCGCACTACCGCCCGGCTCTGTCAGACGCAGCCCGTGTTCAGAGCAGAGAGGAAATGAAGGAGTGCAGGCCAGGGAGTTACCGGCGTGGCTATGGAGTTGGGGACCGAAGGGGCAGGGCGGGTGGCCCAGTGGGGTCTGCGGCGGGGGAGGGGCAGGAGGCGGGCTCAAGGTGTGGAAGGGAGGAAAGTGCATTTTGGGAGCTTAAAAAATCTGCTGAATTGGGAGAAATGTGCGTGTAAACAAATATTTTACATACGTGTACAAACACGTCAACCCCTACACACACCCTGGGGCTGGTGAGCCAAGGGGAGACCCTAGCAGAGGCGGTGAACACGCCGGCAGCCACGCTCAGACTGCGCCCAGGCTCACGGACCCCACGCTCGGGCGGACCCGAGTGCCGGGGCCCTGTGCGAGCAGTAAGTTCACGGCTCTGCTCCCCTCGCTGCTGCACACAGTGCCCTCGCACACCTTGGCGAAGGGCAGGCGTGGGAAGCTCGGAAGAGAGGGCCGGGAGGGCCCTGCAGGCCCGGCTCCCATGCCCAGCGCTTCCGGACAGGAGGAAGCCGCCCACGGAGCGCGGCCGGGCAGGGGCGGCTTCGTACCTCCAGACTGGAGGGCGGGACGTGGTGTGAGCCTGGGTGGGGAACCCGAAGCTCTGCAGCTGCCATGGACACGAACCCCGGCTCAAGTGCAGAGGGTGGGGCGAGAGCGCGCCTGGCCGGCTGGGTGGCACGTCCAGTGATGCTGACGCGCTGTTTCCAGCCGCCAAGGGGCGAGTGCCAAATCCCTCTCCACTTCTCCCTCACTCCGACGTGCCTGAACTCTGCCGCGGTGTCAGCGAGCTTCAGAAAGCTTTCTGGGCCGGGTGAGAGGGCGGCACAGCCTGTATCCCTACCCACCCACCGCTGAGGGCTGGCGGAGCCCAGCGGGCATCTTAAGCAACTCCGTGGCCTCCCGGCTTAGGCAGGAAAGCAGAAGACACAGCTCGGGATCTTATCAACCACCGCCCCCCCCCCCGCCCCAGCATATCCTCACTGGAATTCCAGCATAAAAGCCCAAACCCGTTCCCGTACATCTGTGCAGAAGCAGAGGGTTTCCATGTCACAGCATCAGCAGCCAGGGCCCGCCTGCCAGGTACACAGTGAAGCACAGGTGAGGCGAGAACTCGGGAAAGGGGAGGTCGGGGAGCGCTAGGTGCACGCCCCTCCCTCCTGCACCCGAAGTCCGAGGAGGTCAAGTGGACTGATACAAGATGGAACAAACTGGAAATCTCCGGTGGATCAGTGTGTGTGTGGGGGGGTGGGAGTAGGGGGATGGGCAGGCAGGGGGAGAGAGCGGGCTGCTCTACCTGTGAGAAAAAGTCAGCGCCAGGCCTAAGGGAGGATGGGTCAGAAGCTCTGACGTTTAATTTTCAGGGAGTTCTGTGCATTCACATGAGTCCCCTGGGTGTGGGAGCCCAAGTCTGGCTGTGGCTCCGGTGAACCGTCCTTCCCCTTTAACCAACCCCTCTCTCTCCCCAAATGTGGTCACCAAAGGAAATATCATCCCCTGTTCCAAGCTTAGGTGAGGCCCACGAAGTTCATCAGATTGTAGCAAGTCCAAATGAACACCTATGGCAGGTACGCCCTTTATAAGAGCTCTTCTCTGCCATTCCTGAGCTCCAGTCTTTTAAACAACCCCTGTAGCACCGGACTCAGGTGGCTGCCTGACCGGCGGTGCCGGCGGCAGCTCAGAGACTTAACCCCATCCTGTTATTTGTGCGCGTTCCCTAGGGGATCCTCTCTCCTGCTCTTCTCCCTACCCCCCTTTTTCCGGCCCTTGCCTCTTCTGAAGGCAGCTAATTCAGCACCGCAGCGGAGAGGAGGGGCCCGGGAGATGAGCCAGTCCTAGTCAGGAAAACCCACCACATCCAGAGCCCAACGGCTGCGGGTTCTCAACACTGAGGCACGTGTGCGAGCACAGATCGAGCCACGCTGAACGTGCACGCGTCAGGACCCCTCCAGGGTGGGCTAATCAGCGGACCTGGCTGTGAATCTCAGCCCGAGCACTTCTCAGCCGTGTGACCCTGGAGAAGCGGTTCGACCTTCCTGGGCTTTAGGTTCCCGTCTGGGAGATGGTGATGGTGCCACCTGCAGTGCTGTTACGGGGACCAAACAAGATCATACACGCAAAGCATTTATCTCAGTACATACTGATTAAACGAGACCTATTACCACGGTATGATCCAGTCTGCTCGGGTCAGGGCGAAGCACGGCACAGCCCAGAGTTCACAGGAGCACCCTCTGTGCCCCAGGATCAGGCTGGCGTGGAAGAAGGTTCTCCCCCGCTAGTTCACCGTTCAGTTCCCTCGTCAATTCACACACTATCCTGGCAAAGAGGAGGGGCTGGAGCGGCCCCTGTGAACTACGGATGAGCAGTATCCCATCTGGTCACCCTGTCTCTAAAGGCAATTAACTCAAAAACACACCTCTGCAAATACACCTTATGTTGACAAGGTAGAATTCCAAGCTTCAGAAGGGAAATCTCTATTTTATTAGCAAAATAGATGCCTTAATATTTAAGTTGTTTGGTCTTCTTTACCAACCTCTCCTCTTAATGCTTCTCGAGTTTCTAACTTTCAAGAATTACTTAGGTCTGCTTTTCAAGGACTGACTTTTCTCCTGAGTTTGACTGTCATAGAAAATTGGGCTGCTGGGTCTTTGCTTGGAATCATACATTTGATCTTTTACCTACAACACGCCCACTGTGCAGTATTTAAATTCCTTCAGGCAAAGATACTCACAACTGATTTACCACTTATTCTGGTTAAATACACCAGACTGCATGGCCTGTCAAATCATCATGTATAGACTAACACAGATTCTCATTTCAGTTGGCAATGGAGAAAAGCCAAATAGCGCTAAACGTCATTCAAGCAAGGGCGTGTGGTACAGAAATTATAGTCCAGGGTTAAAAAAAACAGTCCACTTATTACCAAGGCTATCGCCAAAACTCTATGTGGTAGCACCAGACTTCAAGTTCATATGGGGAGAAGGGAACTCAGGGTTTTTTCCTCCTCCTTTGAACTGCCAGGGCTAAGTGAGGTCACTCTGTAGTCACATTTCTCTGAAAGTTCAGCCCTGTCTGGGGCCTGAGTCAACGAATCTGAGACCGGCTCTGCACTACCGGGTGGCGCTGGGAGTCCTGTAACTTAGAGAGTCACAGAAGAGGCTGAGCGTCCCGAAGTCACCTCCACACAGTGCCACCTCCCATCATGTGCGCAAAGCCAAGAGACGAACCCACCAGCTAACCCAGTATAATCAGGATAGAATCTAACACACAGCACTCCGGGGGCGCTCCCCATGTTGCCGGAACCCCTGGTCCTGGGCAGTGAACCCGAGCGGAGGACAGCCCTAACCGCACAGACAAACGTCACAAGTATCCGTGACCGACTCAACGGAGAGACAGTGATAACGTCAGCCTGGTCCTGCTTCAACGTTTAAGGACACTTAACAGTTTTAAATTTAAGAGAGAGGAAGACACAGGAATTTTCCACTGGAGGATGCCTGTTCTGACTTTTCTCAGTAATAGCACGTCAACAGCCGAGACGCCTTACGCAGTCCTGGCACCTAGGAGTCGGTGTTCGCACCAGCTGTCCACGCTGCAGCCCTCTGCTTCCCGGCTGACGGCTCTGTGCCTGAGTGCTTACCACCTCTGTCCCCGGGCCCACACGTTCCTCTCCTTTCCGCCACCCCATGGACACGTGAGGGGACACTGACCCCGATTCATACATGGGTCAGGAAAGTCCAGGGACTTGCCCGGGGTTACCGGGCTCGGAAGGGCCGGAGCCAAAACGCACACCTTCCACGTTCTGCCCCCAGATCCCATTCTTAGGTGGTGATGACTGCCTGGGAGGCACCAGCCTGGGCCTGGCTTTGCCAGGAAAGGTCCCATCTCCAGTGAAAGGAAACGGGATGATCAGGAGAGGGAAACCATTCTCTGTTATGTTTAGATGAAAACTAATTTGTGGGTGAACATCCAGTTGCTAAGTTCTTGGCTGTGAGGCAGAGCATCAAATGCTCCTTCTTTCCAGATGTTTCCGTTTCCAGAGAGAGGTCCCGGCCCCCTGACCGTCGGCCAGTTCTCCAGGGAACTGCAGCCTCAGGAGCTGCCCTCTCAAAGTCAGCTTGGGCTTCTAAGAAGCCTTCTCCCATCAGAGCCCCTGGCAGAGTCTACTAAGCAGTTGGTTTTTGAGATGAAAACCTAGTCGCCATCCCTGACACCCCATCTGCAAGCAGTTGTTTTCGGGGCGTCTGCAAAGCTCCCCCACCCTCCGAGCGGCCACCCGGGGCCTCTTCCATTTGGTTCTGCAGGGTCGTCTTTTGGCAACTGTGACATCCCAGTTCCTTAGGAGTCTCTGGGATCTGAATGAACGGGCTAAAGGAGAGCTGAAGAAGAACTCAACACCCACCGCCTCGTGCCACGGAGCAAGAGGCGGTTTTCCCGAGGAACCCAAAGGGCCCGTCTCAGTCATTTCTTCTGGGACGTGATAAGCCAAAGGGCCTCACGGACTCCTGGCCGGCTTTTCCTTCCATCTCTGACACTGCTCGTCAGCTGCCCTTCTCCCTCCTGACGCTGGAGTATTTGCAGCCTCCCAGAGTTGGCTTCTTCGAGACATCTCCTAGCTTCTCCTCCCAGAGGCCCGCCTTGCGAGGAGGAACGCTGAGGACCGCCCCACCGCCTGGGGCTACATCTGGGGCTGCCTCTGTGGCATCTGACTAAGTGAGCCCATGCCCGGGGCAGGCCGGCGGGGGGAAGGAGCCTGCCCCACCGTGGCGGCTGAGTGCCCTCGGGCTGCCAGCCCCCACTGAGTGACTCAGCTGGGCACCCCCAGTTCCTAGCCCGCTGTGGCTCTCCAGGGAGCCTGCCCGGCGAGGATTCATGTGGCTTCAGGGCGAGACACCGCCAGGAACGCTGTGGGCAAAATGGCATCGCCTTTCGGCTGGTGGATCGAACGCTTCCTGGGCCCTCGCCCAGCACACGAGACATCTGGTTCCTCAGCAACTTGGACATTCAGAGTTAAGAATTCTTTGATGCTACGGATTTTCAGGCTGTTTGACAAGAAGCTCTCACACAAAGGATGATGTAGATGGGAAAGCGCAGGGAATGCAGGGGGCTCTGAGCATGCTGGGTGGCCGGCGGGGGGGACTTCCGGCTTTTAATCCTCATCAGGTGACTGCTCACAAGGCTCCTGTTAAGTCTTCGTGACCGAGACAGAAACCCAGAAGTGCACCAGAGTTTTCCGTGACCGTAAAGCAAGGTGATTAACAGAAAACTTCAAAACTGGCCCCCGAAAGACTTAAAGACAGGGCACGTTCAGAGAGAGGCAAACGACGTAAGGGGAGGGAAGGAATGTGTGATGAGGGCGAAAACTACAGGCTGCCTCTTCTCAACGTTAAAGGATTTAATGCAAAGGCAGGTTGGTCTACACAATGCAGATACCTTTGGGTCTGCATGAATGCCGATCAAACACGGTGTAACCTGGCACTGTCGACACGAGGAGGAAAAGGAAGGACCTGAAGACATTTCAGTTAATGTGTCCTGACCCCGGAAACCTCCCCTGTGAACATCTGCACCTGACAACCACCAGAATTCCCAGTCTCCCTAAGGACAGACCCTGCTCCCACCTGGCCCAGAGCCGCCAGCACTCTCCCCGTGTCCTCCCAATGCCGGGGTCATGGAGTGCAGTTCCGGGTCATTAAACCCGGGCTTGCGTCCCAGCTTCCGAGCTCTTCCTGGGCAGCTTACTTAACCTTAAGCCTCCCTTTCATCTGTGAAAGAGGACATCCATCACCCTCATTCTGGGACTCGTGTCTTTTTCTCCCCCTTCTGTGTGTTATTTTTTCTCTTGCCTTCTCCTACTCTGATCGCTCTCGTCTCTCTACCCTTCTTTGTGTTATTTTGTCTCCTTGCCTTCTCCTACTCTGATCGCTCTGGTCTCTCTACCCTTCTTTGTGTTATTTTTTCTCTTGCCTTCTCCTACTCTGATCGCTCTCGTCTCTCTACCCTTCTTTGTGTTATTTTTTCTCTTGCCTTCTCCTACTCTGATCGCTCTCGTCTCTCTACCCTTCTGTGTGTTATTTTGTCTCCTTGCCTTCTCCTACTCTGATCGCTCTGGTCTCTCTACGCTTCTTTCTTTCTCTTTTTTTTTTTAATTTGTTTGCACCACGTGGCTTGCGGGATCTTACTTCCCCGACCAGGGATCGAACCCGGGCCCCCTGCAGTGGAAGCGCGGAGTCCTAACCACTGGAACGCCAGGGAAGTACTGTACCTTCTCTCTTTTAAAACCTTTTAAAAAGTCATCTCTGTGGTGAAACCCCATCTATTTCTCCTCACCCCCAAAGTTCTCTCTTCCTGGCTCCCCACTTTGGGTAGTTTTCTTCATTCAACACAGTAAGAGACGTGGAAGAGCCTCACAGACCACACAGACAGCTAAGTCCATATAGAAGAAGGAATACTTCTCCTCGGCAGTCACATAACCAGTTTGGATGATAATTTCTTAAAACAGTATCTGTTTTGTCTTCTCTGTTAGACTCTTACTATTCGGTTATGATTCACGAACCGGCAGCTTTGGCATCCCCTGGAAGCTTGTTGGAAATGCGGAATCTCAAGTTCTGCCAGTGCCTGCTGAATCAGAATCTGAATTCTAACCAGCTCTCAAGATGACTCATGTGTACATTAAATTATGAGAAGCACAGAATTAGACTTAAGGGCCTCCATGGTACAGACAGTACAGCATCCCCAGAAAGCCCCTCAGAACTGGGTGCTCAAGAACTAGGGCCCCGTGAGTACTGGCCTGCCTGTGTCCACCGCCAGTGATCAGCCCTCACCTGGGGTTCCTTTGCATAAAAAGCTTTAAAATCACATCTGCATAAAAAAACACAGAAGGGCTCATTTAGGATAACTTATACCTGGGCAGCGTGCTCAAGTCCTTGGCAACAGGAAGGAGATCAGTGAATCATGTAGTCTTTCTTCCCAGCTCACCATCCCCTCTCCTCAGGGAGCTGGTGTAAATCACAGACTCCCTGAACTTCACAATCCATGCCTCGTTGCTTTACCATACGCCCCTGAACGTTTCAATGAAGCTCAGAACCACAGGGATGAAAGGACAGCTGGCCCGGAACCCCCAGAGCACACGCCTGGTGCCTCTACAAAGCCCTGCCTGAGAAGAGCGCTCTGCAAACCTGCGGCAGCTTCCCCCTTCCCGGGCCACGGCGGCCACGGCGGTCACGCTCCCCGTCAGCAAGAAGATTAATTTAGGACTCAGATTCCTCCATCACGTGATCCCTTCCTGATGATTAGCAAATTGTCTCCCAGAAAGGCTAGGCTGAGGCCAAACGGACCAACCAGGCCGAACTACACCGAGTGATCATTTAAAAAATATACCGCTTAGAGACCAGGTCTTATATAAGGAGAAAAAAACAGAAAGGGATCCATCATCAGGAAGAGAGGCCAAGTACATAGAGGTGGGAAGGCGGGCTACAGAGCGAGATCTAGGTTAGAAGCCCAGCCCCGGTTAGGGCGGCCGTGTGCTAATCTCGCTGAGCTGCAGTGCTTCCTCCTCTAACCTGGAGATGCCACCCCCTGTCTGGGGCTTCTGAAGGTCACCTGCAAAGACTCACGAAGTTCCAGAGACTAGCGCCCGGTCCATAGTAAGGGATCAGTAGACGCTGGATGTTAGCTTCACCGCTGGCTCCCGGTACCATGCTCCGAGCTGAAGCCGGGCTGGCAGGCCAGAGTGTGACCTGCCTCCAGGAGCTCTTTGCGCTCACCTTGATCATTTCCGCCACGTAACTCTCGGGCCCCGTGTACTCTGTGGAGTCCTTGACTTTCACCAGGACGATGAAGCACAGGTAGTGCCACATGTTGTGCTCCTCCTTGATGTGCTCTTCAAAGGTGACAGTCTTGTTGTCGAACTTGTCCCTTTCCAAGCCTAAAAAGAGACAGAAAGCCCCGAGTGAGCAGCCATGGGGCAGAAAAACCCACGAGAGAACCATCCATCCAGGAGGCTGTGGTTTCACTCCTGTCTTTATAAAGAGTTGGGCTCTGCTGGCCTTACAAATGCATTCACTTTTGCATCATAGCAGGAAAACACAGGCCGTGGGTCAGATGGACTTGGGCTTGAGTTCCACCTCTGCCACTGACCAGTCACTGTTTGGTCTCCACGTGCCTTACCTGCCTTCTCAGGGGATGGGAAGGCACCATCTAGGTTCCAGGAGTGTGTGTGGGTTAAATGAGCATGGGTGTGACAGGTCTGTGCACATAGGCAACCAGGGAATGCGAAGTCCCTTCTCCCAGGTAAATGCCAAAAGGGAGACACGTTAAAAGGTTTGTGAGGAGACAGGGGAAGGACAAAAAGAACTAGACATACAGTTTAAATGACAGCTGGTAAGTTTATCTTTTGCAGAGGTATAGGTGAGCAATTCTGAAAACAGCTTCTGTGTATTCTTAGATTGAGCAAATAAATAAATATATGGTGATGCTAGGAGTCAGATATCTGTCAAAGAAGGGAGCACAAAGATAGAAAGGGAGAGAGACAGAATAAACTCTGATTGTTGAATTGGAATTAGAGGTATGGGTGTGAACTCATCCTTTTTCATGTGTTTATGAAATAGATAGAGAACTCTGTGGATACATGTATCCTCTAGATTTGTGCCCTAATTAGCCCTGGGAGCAGTGACACACCAAGAGGAATGAGCACACCCAGTCACCAGATCTTGGCTTCTAAATACCAGTCTCCACTAAACAGAACCAGAGCTCTTTGGAGAAATGGCTGATACCAGGGCTGGGTCAGGGAAGATACAAGGTGAGCTTGCATCTAGAATACCTCATGGTGCTAAAAAAGTAAGAAAGTCCATAATAAATGATGGTGACGTGGCAAAAACACAGAAGCCTGCTTTGAAGGGGCTCTCAAAATCTGGGGCAATCTGAGCATCAGAATAAATTATGACAGTAAAGGGTTATACAACCCATCGAATTAACTAAAAACACACAAATCCATTGTGTTACAAATACAAAAGTACAAATATACACAGGGAAAAGAGAAAGTTATTTCTTAAAGTAAAAAACCAATTAACAAATGTAGAAAAAACAATAAAGGAAGAAGATCATCATTTGGCAAACATCACAATCACAGACTCAGGAAAAAACTGGATGCAAAAACTGGTGCGTTAACATTTAATTTGAGAAATAATGGGATATTTACGTTGCCTCAAAGTATCTCCTCATAAAATGGTTCTCAATTACAAAGAGCAGAAAAGTAACTTCAGTGGAGAAACAGGGCAATTACCAGCTTAACCAAGGGATCAGAGTTAATACAACCAGTTATAAGATGAACTGGCAGCATGTACCTCCTGATGTGATGCACTGAGGAGAATACAGCATTTCTTTGATGTTCCTATAAAAAAATGCATAATCTCAATCTTACCATGAGGAAACATCAGAAAATCCCAAACCAAGGGACATTCTACAAGATAACTTTTATATTCTTCAAAAATGTCAATGGACTGAATTCAACACATGACCTGGGACTATCATTTGCTATAAAGGACGTTATTGGCATAAAGTGTGAACTCTGACTAGGATCTGTAGATTAAGTAAGAGTATTACATCCTTGTTAACTTCCCAATTTTGATAATTATATTGCATATATATAAGAGAAGGGTCCTATCTTTAGGAAATATATAGTATTAAAATAGGGATAAAGGGGCATTGTGCCAGCCACTCTCAAACTGTTCAGAAAAATAGTGTGTGTGTGAATATAGAAAATGAAGGAAAACTTTAACATGTGACAAACTGGAGGAAAGAGTATATAGAAATTCTCTGTACTATTCTTATGACTTCTGTAACTGGAATTCTGTCAAAACGAGAAGTTTTAAATGGTTTTAAGGGGACAAAAATCTAAGATCTTAAGTTTTTAAATGGAAAAATGATCATTCTTTGAGTAGACGCACCAGTAGGAAATTTATGTATTTAGTAACTACATTATGAACAATCTTGAAATGACTACTCAGCTCCCAGATTCCTACATGATGAATCTGCATTTACATGTATTTCCCTGTAGTTATACAGAAAATGATATCTCTGGCACCCCATGCACCTCCCTTATGTAGCAGTTTACTACTCATCATTAAGTGCCTACACAGTGCACGCGCTATGCTAGGCGTGTTTCATAAACTAGCTCTCCTAAGTCCCAAGATAAGGCAGAGAAGTACATATTATTGTACCCATTTTACAGATGAACAATAAAGGTTCAGAGAAGTGAAGTGACTATACCATAGTCACACAGCTAAGTGGCAGAGGTTTAATCAGAAACCAGGTCTGACTCCCAAGCCCAAGCTCTGAACATTTGCACTGTATGCTCTTAGAGGACTCTATTTCCACTTAAAACCTGTTACCATGTGCAGTAAAGCCATCCACAGGCTGGAGGTGGAGGCAAGATCTCCATTCTGGTTACTTAGAATGGGAACACGAGATGCTCTGGCAGCCCAACAACCATGAGACCCTGAGACACATACATTTCAAATGGTGTACGATGATGCTTCTGCTAGCCCAAGCTTCATTGCTTAAAACCAACCGCCAAGTGCTGCACTAAGTCCACGGGCACTCCAGACGCTCCCCAGCAGAACAGATCAGGGGCCCGCTCAGTGCCAAGGGCAGGGACGCTGGAGAACGGCAGCGGCCCTTCCCACGGAGAGTCTGGGCTCCCCCAGCCCCTCGGCACAAGCCAGGCTGCACCACTCACCGCAGATAAAGCACGTGGTCTTCAAGATCTCTTCTTTCTTCTGCTTTTCGCTCCTCAGATCGGCAAAGGTGTCAATGATGACCCCGAAAATCAGATTAAGGACAATGATGATGACCATGAAGAAGAACAAGAGGTCATAGATCACTCGAGCAGCAAAGAGGGGCTCCTGGAACAGAGGCACCTCTGTCAGCGGGTTACCCCCTGTCCCCAGCACTCGGGTCTGCAGAGCTCAGGGCAGAAGGAGGGGACCGGATGCCTCCAAGTCAGACGTCCCAGCCCTCCTGGCCCACCCCAAACCCCAGCAGCGCCGTGTGCTTCGTTCGGCACGTTACATTGGATGTCAAAGTGTAAGAGCCACAAATGCAGCTCTTTTCACACCCGCTGTGTATATTGTGAGTTCCCCAAGTGTCACGTGGCACGTGCCCGAGAGCAGCTTCCTGGGATCTAAGGGGTTTACGAATGTGTTCATGCAGGCCAGACCTGGCCCTCCAAGGAAGGAATCGCTTAAATACACAGAGGGGAGAGCAGAAGCTGCCCCCCTCCGCACTGGGGCTTCCTCCCAGGGCTGCAACTCGACGGTGACCGGAGAGGAAGGCAGCCCTAAGCAGCTGGCTCTGCACGCATGTCTCCTCACCACCGCTCCCAGCCCTGCCTGTGTGTCTTCGGTTTACACTGGAGCCCACTGCGTGGTGCTCTCACCACCCACCCAGCCCCCCTGCTCTTCCTTCCCCTGGGGCGCAGCTACCTCTTTGGACGGCTTCCTGAGCACATCTCCCACTCCGCCCCCGCTCCGCAGCCCGTGACTCAGCACTGTGACGATGCACATCAGCAGCGTCTCGCACGTGTGCTCTTTATCTTGCTCCGTCTCTTCTGCAGGGACCCGCTCTGCGAACACGGCGAGTCGGGAGAGATTTGAAACGTGAGTGAAAAGAGATACCGGGATTTGGACATCATGATTCCCGAATGCCACCTCACCAGCGGACAGACAGGAGCCAGAAAGAATAAAAGAAAGGAATCGAGCATCCAAGGCTTTCTTTTTCATCACTAAAACTTGCTAATTTCTCAAGCCCAGAATTGCCCTGCCCTCTATTAAATCTAAAATATTCCCTATCGTTTTCAGATTTTAAACTACAGTGTCAGCTCCGAACAGGCGCTGACAGGACGCTGAGTGATAAGCATCTCTTCTCTCAGCTCAGGGCCCAGGTTCCTCACCGGGGATGCTGTAGGGCTAAATCCAGCAATATTTTTACAGTTGGTCCGCTGAATGAATCGCCTTAAACTGGAAACTGTCCATTCTTACTGGTTTTTGGAGGAAGAACTTGCTGACCGCCCTGTTCTTTTCTCCAGCTGCAGTGAGAATGGTCTTGCTAAAACACCTATCTCATCATATCACTCCCCTCTCAACAACCTGGATCATCCTTTAAGTAAGCTTTGACCCCCTGAGCCTGACATGTAAGACCCTTCATGATCTGGCCCTTTGTTGACCTCTCTGGCTTCACTTCTTCCGCTCTCCTTCCTCGTGATCGTTATCTCCCTAAACATGCCGTATTCTATGTCCAGGCCTTCAGGCACGCTGTTTCCTCCAACAGGAATACCGACCCCTCCTCCTTCGCCCAAGATTCTACTGTTTTCATTCAGCTGTCACCTCCTGGGTGATACTCTTACTCCAGTACTAGGCTGGGTGCCTATCTTCTATATTCCATCCTTACTCTCAGCACTTAGCATCCTCTCTAGTAATCACCTCTTTGCCCACCTCCCTCTCCCCCGGCCCCGACCCTGCCACTATAGTTTATTATATCTTAGAGTACAACACAGTCCCTGGCAAATAGTGGGCACTCAGTAAATAGTGGCTGAATCAATGAAGCAGCTATTTTCTTCCCACATAGCCTTCTTTCCCCCGCTTCATCCCCCTCCTCTCTCCCAGCCCTTCCTCTTTGCTACTGGCCTTACTTCTGAGCAGTGAGTCTGCTTTCATCTGCTTCCAATGTCATGTGCACCATCTAAGCCTCTGGGGGGAGCCTGGCACTAACATGGTAACGCTGCGAGGTCCTACCTTCTTTGGGTGCCGGAGAGGAGCAGTTCTCCCCAGTCTCCACCCTACACACGTCAGAGTACAGGAACTCGCTTGCCAAGCTCTCACTGGCTTCTGGAGAGAGAAGGAAATTTTATGATGAACAATCTGGCAACATATGGTTAAAATGTTTGAAGTCCCCAACTCACGGCTGATTAAACAATTCTTTACATAAATAACACCCGACAAGCCTGCATATAAATTCAAAGCAGAGATGCAATTTACACTTTCATTTGGTGATCTGTATGGGAAAAAAGCCAGAAATGTCAATTCCTGTAAGCTTACTAGAAATATCGCACTTAAATAGCACCTCTCCAACTTTGAAGACAAACAGCTGAAACTCTTCGACAAACACTACTGAACATACAGACTCCAGCAAGATTTATACCAAGTCTGCATGAGAAGCGGGAGTGGAAATCTGAGACCCAGATCAGTTTAGTTCAGAACCCTAAGATGGTTGGCAGTGAATGCCATTTTTAGTGTCAACTTGGAGGCTGGAGTTACATGCCAAGAATGCAGCATTTGGGAGGGAGAAAAAGGCTGCCTGGCTTAGTTACAATTCTAGTTTGTTCCTTGGACTCAGGGCGCCTGGCTACCAGATGAAAAACCAGTAATATTTCACTTACTAGTGTCAAGTATTTTAATTGAGGGAAAAGGCACTTGGGTATCACTCAAGAATATGTATCTCTCTCTCTCAAAAGAGGAAATCTCTTCTGTTTTTTCTATAAATGAAAATCATATAGGCTCACTGTAAAATGTGCATATTGTTTAAAAAAAAAAAAAAATGCCCCAGAGACAGCCACTGACTGCAGTTTGGGGGTATATTCTTCCATATTTTATAAGACATATATGAGCTTTTTAATTAAAAATAAAAATCTACACAGACCCTATTGTAGTTATTCTTCTGCAATTTCCTACCATATCCTGGGTACTCTTCCATGAAGGTTTATAAAGACGTACCATATCTGCAGGTGTCACCACACCATGGATGAACCACACTCTAATGAAACACTCCCTTACGTTGAGATCGCTTCCAGTTTCACACTGCAATGAACATACTTCTGTACACATCTGTTTCTACATTTTTTTTTTTAAAGGATAAATTCCTAGGGGTAGATTTACCAAGCCAGAGGGATGCATACTCCTATACTTTCAATATACATGGTCAAACTGTTTTATGAAAATGTTGTACTAGTTTAAAATAGGACTTTAGTAAATAAATTCAACGTAGCATCTGGACACTCACACTTCGCACTGACACATCATACCGCCCTTTGAATGAAGTGAAAACTAAGCCCTGTATTCAGTTCACACTCTGAGTGTTAGGGAGATACCTACACTGCCAAAGTCATCATTTTTAGTTCAGTTGTAATCAGGAAATACTCTTTTAACATTAAAAAAGCTCAGAAGATCCCAAACCCACCTGGAAGAATGGTTTCATTGGGCAGCCTATCTACTTCCAAGATGAAGTCATCCTTGAAGAAAAGGTAGCCCACTATTGAGAACAGGTAAACCAGGATCAAAGCCAGGACCGCCGTCAAGATGATGGACCGTCCATTGCGAGTGACGCTTTTAATGACATTAAGCAGAGTCTCTTCTCTGTACACTAAGTCAAAAAGCTTTAAAAACAAATGAAAGGACAACAATGGGACCATTTTAAGAAGCCTCTATATTAGATGGACATCAGTATCCCCTAATGACAACTTTATAATGATTTATAAACAATTTACCCTTCCGGAAACTCAAAAGCATTATACCCTTAACGTGTTACCCTTGCCTGTCTTTACAGTGAAAACCGAGATGGTAAAAATAAGGAAAAACAAATATAAAAAAGGAGGGTGGGAAACAACAGCAATTTCAAGTTGTTTACATGTCGCTTAGAGGTCTTGGGAATAGAGAAGATACAGGCTGTGCCAGTGAGCTGCAGAGGACAAGGGAGGAAAGGGATGAGGGGCCTGGTATTCATTTAGGGATTATTCACTGAGCTTCTATTAAGGGCCAGCCACTCTGGATACGGGGCTGGCTGACCTGCAATGGGCCAGGCCAGGGAGCAGGGACTCTGGAGCGGACAAAGGTTCAAACCTCAGCTCAACCGCTTGCTACCACCAGGACCAGGCACTACCCCCTTCCTCTCAGAGCCTCAGTTTCATCATTTGCAGACTGGAGGAGAGAGACTTATTGTAAAGAATAAATAGACGATGTATATATAGTGCTTAGCATACAGTCATACTTATGTGCCGAGTAAGTCCACAATCGATGGTAATTATCATTAAATTCCTGACGAAGACACTGGGCCAAGGTCACACAGATAGTACACAGCAGGGATGAAGAGACTGGGCCAAGGTCACACAGATAGTACACAGCAGGGACGCTGGCGGTGGTAACACGCCAGGAAGCCTAAACCCTTCCCATGGCCCTGGTCGGGGCAGAGACCCCCTGCGGTTCACCGCGGGTTCACCATCTTGGTGCGCCCTCTGTCCAAGGGGCCTGCGCTTTGCAAGAACTTGGCTTCATGAGAAATGGGGGCCCCCTGGAAGTACTTAGAGGTATGGGAGACCAGTAGCTGGTTTTCTAGGAACTACAATCTCAGATATTTGGCTGGAGGGTTGGCGGAGAGCCATGAGAGAAGAGATACATGGTGTTATTCTGGACCTGGGGGCGGGGGGGCTAGCTTTAATATGGCCTCTGTGTGGACATCTGATCCTGTCCTGAAGGTCCTGCTTCCACCGTGGCTTTGGGGAATGACTGTGCACAGCCAAGTGAGTCAGGGGACAAGGGTGTGAATCCTGACTCTGCTTTTAATTCGTTGCAAGCTGTTGATCGGGCCATGAGACCTCTCTGGACCTCAGTTTCTGCACTGGTAAAATCAGTGGACTGAACTAGCTCATCTCCGAGTCCCTTCCAACTTAGAATTTTACGTCTGAGTTCATTTTCTGCTCAATTAGCCCCTCTGCCTCCATCAGGCCAGTCTGTGTCCTGAGACCAGTGTGAAGGGCACCGGGTAAAGGAGGACACTTAAAAGGAAGCAAGGAAGAGGCGTTTATTCGATATAAGAGTACAAAGGCTAATGTTGCTGTTAATGTTGGTTAAATATTTTCCAGCAACTCACCATGAAGCAGCAAGTAAGAGCAACTTCAGACAACAAACGCCACTTGTTTTCTGGGGCTAAGAACTGTAGACATTATACAGCCCCCAAATCACTGAAATGACAAGTAACTTTTTCCTTTTCATTTATCTATCATTTCTGATTTTAAAACAATGGACATATATCACTTGATAAGGAAAAACTTTCTGCTAATTAGAAAATTAGACAAGTGCAATGGTGAAAACACAAAAAAACACAAAGAAAAAACAAAAATCACTAATAACCCCAATATCTATAGACATTTACTCAACAAATTCTTTCCTTCTGACCTTACTACATAATTGAAAAAAGTGTAACGTATGCATACATATTTTTACAAAAATATTATACCGTAAGCTGGCATATAGTCCGCTTGCTTGGTAAAAAGAATCATGAACATTTTCATGTCAAAAAGATCACCTAGTTAAAGTACCTGCCTGGATGATAGCCTGACTGACGAACTCAGAATCTCTGTGAGGGTGTGATCAAAATAGATATTTTTTCAAATCTAAGTAGATAACTATCATCACAGCTCTGGTTAAAAATAAGCAGTGGGCTTCCCTGGTGGCGCAGTGGTTGAGAGTCCGCCTGCCAATGCAAGGGACATGGGTTCGTGCCCCGGTCCGGGAGGATCCCACATGCCGCGGAGCGGCTGGGCCCGTGAGCCATGGCTGCTGAGCCTGCGTGTCCGAAGCCTGTGCTCCACCAACGGGAGAGGCCACAACAGTGAGAGGTCCACGTACCGCAAAAAAAAAAAAAAAAAAAAAAAAAAAAAGCAGTGGTCTGATTTTTTGGATAATACCTTTTCTCTCTTCCTTCTGGTACTTTCACTCATTTTAGATTAGAGATTATTTGAATATGGTCCTGAGGTAGTTATAGTCTCTTGAATTTGGGCAATATAGCTGCCACCTGTGTCTATATTTAATAAAAAGAACAATTAGATCTATTTGGATTTCTGAGAGCTTTTTCATTTTATGTCCATGGATCTTTGTTAAGGAAAGTTTTACTTCATTATGTTTTTAAGCTTTGTTTCTGTTATAATTTTTTCTGAGGAAAAAAATAATAAACCTTATGTCAGTTTCAAAAAAAAATGATCACCTAGTATTCCAGTGTATGGAAAAACCACAGTCTATTCAATCAATATCTTTTCCTTTTTTAAACAGTCAAGATGTTTTCAATTATATATCATTAAAAGTAACGCTGTGATGGACACCTCCGCATGTGCCTGAATATATACCTGTCCAGTTATTTCTTTTTGGCAAGTTTCCAGAAATGGAACTGTTGGGTCAAACATAACACACAATATTCACTCCACTGCTTTCTGGAAAGGCTGCACCAATTTATCCTTACCACTGTTAGAGAACGAGGCCCATTTTAGCGCACTCTCGCTAGATGTGGGCATGATCGTGCTTCTGAACCTTTCCCAACATTACAGGTACAACACGGGATCACGCTCGTGTTTTAATCAATATGTCACTGTTTGACATTAGAACACTTCCACGTTTACTGACCATGTGAATTTCTCCTTTTCTTACCTGCCTGCTAAGGAACTTTGTACACTTTCATCTTGGGATGTTAATAGTTTGCTAAGGACACAACTTGAATGCAGGCTTGGGACCGGGTTCAGCCAGTCTCGGGGTGAACTTCAATTAGGCCACAGTCGCCCACTCTGCCTTTCCGCCCTGCTGGTGTAGAGTTTTCACGTGACGTGTGGGTTTTCCCTGCTAGAGGTCTCTCTTCAATTCCTTCCTGTCACAGGCTTTCCTCATTTGTGGAATAATGTGAACGGTTTCAGTATTTTGTCTGTGGTTCCCAACAGACATGTTAAATACTGCTTTTGACACCAAAAGGAACGCATCACTTGAAGTCACAGAAAGTGACTTAGAAACCCTGCAGAAGCACCTACGAGAAGCGTCCAACCCCGGTCTCATGTGACCCTGGTCAGTCTTTCTCAAAGTGCACTGAGCCGAGGTAGCATCACCAGCAGCTCGGAGCCCCTCTGATCCTTCTGTGACAGGTAAGGGACGGGAAGGCAGGCATGCAGACTGCAATGTGAAATACTGGTTTCACCGAAGCAGGGACTTTTCCACAGGCTCAAATGAAAGGCAGCTCAGGGCCGTGCTTAAGCACTTAGACCCGGGAGTCAACAGAGCTGCGTCACTGTCGTGGTCTCTGCCCCTGACTTGCGGTGCGACTCCGGGCAGGTGACCTGCCTCACCAGGCTCCACCTGGCCAGTGGTGATTTGCAGAGTTCGTCCGCCTCAAAGGCGGTCGTGAGAGGGGACAGAAAGAGCACACAGGGAACAGTCAGTAAGTGACAGGAACTGTTCTTTTCTACACTGTGAGGCCCGTGAGGGCTGGGACGACACTGCCTCGTCTCACCATGACACCCACCGCGTCTAGTTCTGGCACTGGCTGGCACTGCCAGTGACCAAAAGAAAAGGATCTTATGAACAGAAAAAGAAACAGAGCCAACGGGACATAGATGGTTGGAAAAGTCATTTTCTGCCAGGGCGAGATGGCACTGTCTGAAGGGGACTCCCCTACCTCGTGGGAGAGACCCCTCAGCAGGGTTGGGAGAGACCCCGACTCAACTCTGCCTCCCCACTGAGAGAGGACAGGAATTTGTCAGGTTCCGGACTTGGGCCTCCCAGACTCACAAACAGAAACCCCACCCAGGGGTGTTATTGCATGAGACAAAAAGGCTTAGAAATATACACAGAGCTCTAAAGATCTCTGATAGAGAGCGACCAAAATCGGGCACAGAATGGCCATCACAAGTGTATCCAGAGACCTCTTTGCCTAAAACCTCAAAGTACGGCCAGACCTATTTTAAAATGAGGGAAAGGAATCCATATCTATATCCCTCAGTCTGCCAACATCCACCACTAATGGAAGGAGCTAATCCTGGAGGCCTAAACGGTGCATCCTTTATGGTATATGGCTGGGAGAGGGGAGACGGGATGACACAGACGGTAATGACAGCCGGCCATCGCTCAGCATTTCTGTGGCGGTGCTGTTCTCAGACCCTGACACGTGAAGTAGCAGAAAATCCCTATGATGGCCCTGCCAGGAAATGGACTGTTCTCCCCATTTCGTAGATGGGGAAACTGAGGCACGGAGCAGTTAAGTCACCAGCCTGGAGACCACATGGACTGCAGCTCCTGGAAGTGCCTTCCTTGCTCTGCTTTTTGCAAGTAGATCCCTCGTGGTTTCTTTTTTTTGGCCGCACCACGCGGATTGCAGGATCTTAGTTCCCCAACCAGGGATCGGACCTGCACCCTTGGCAATGAAAGCGCACAGTCCTAACCACTGGACTGCCAGGGTATTCCCAAGTCCCTCGTCTTAAGTCAACACTTAGGCCTTGATCATTTTTTATCATCAGACACATTCTAATACTTCTTGTATTCCCTTTATGGATGGTTTCCCTCGCAGAAAGGTCAATTTTATGCTTCCTGTCATTTAACATAGGTACAATGAAGTGGTTTTTTATCTACAACCCTACAGGTCAAGATTCCCTGTAATGACAGGAGAATAAGCAGATAGAGGTCTGTCATTTAAAAACCTGCCCAGGAGGAAAATAATGGAAAATCAAGACATTTAACCACTCAGCTCAAACTGGAACACAACTTCTGCTAAAAAGGTCTCCTGGATCAATAAATCTATCAAGCTCATTGCCATGGGTCTTGGGTCTTTGAAAATACCTCCCGCTCTTACTGGCACAACATGTTTTCACTGGAAAATGGATCCCATGAGAACTGTCAGAAGATGACAGTCGCAAAAACATTCTCCTTGTAAGCGCTGGCTGAGGCCAAGAAATAAGACAGACAAAGGTGCACATGGAGGCAACGTCTCCTGACCCAGATGGCAGGCATCATCTATCATCATGATCACGCACTGTGATCGCGCACCTCCTGGGCTCCTGATAGCTGACCTGCTCCCTGGGTAGCTTTCCTCTCCAGATGCCCCAAACACTGCGTACAGGGCGGGCTACGACCTCGTAGACCAGGCACACCAGTCACCATGAAAAAGAGGGGTCTGTGAGGGGAGGAAGGACAGAGGATGCTCTCCTAGTTGCCCACATGTAAAATCTTTCAACACCAGCAACTCACCAGCAAACTGTAGAAGAATTCATGGACGAAGAGCCCCATGGCGCAGATCAGCAGATACAGCAAATGATAAAGGAACTCAACATCCAGAACCATGGCTCGGTAGCCTCTGGTGAATGTGCCACAGTTGCCCACAAAGCTCATCAGAAAGATGATTTTATTGCAGACCTGACAACAACGAGAGCAACAGTCAGATAGTCAGATAAGCACGGACCACGTGCCGAACTCCAGACTCTTCACAAGAGTCGAGGGCAGTTTGCCCCCAGGCGTCTCTCGGCGCCTGTGCCCAAACAAAAGCTTCCTTTTGCACCCAGGCCCACCGAAAGCGCCGAGAACTGTTCTGCGGATCAAAGTCATTTCATTACTTTGCTTTTCAGGCATATTGCAAGTTAATGTGACAGTCAAATAACTTCATGGGCAACACTAATCAAGTGGCATTTGTAAGTGACAAAAACAAAATTAACACATACTGAAATTATGATTTTCAAGATGAGATATGAATCATTTCTAACATCCTTCCATGAGTTAGTCAAACACAGAAGTCACCTCAATCCACGAACCCTGTGATCAGCATGATTAAAAGTGTTTTCTAACTTTCTGTTACATGGTACGCATTAGAGGGTTGCAATTTAATGAGGAGCAGCCAGTTCTTGTCATCCATTGCTCCTAATTTTACAGGGAAAGTGAGAATTCTCTTGGGGTGGGCAGGGGAAAGTAAGTGACTTCAGGATGAGTTCTATTCCCCTGCCCCCCTTTCTGGGAATAACTTTTTTTAAAATTTTTTTTGGTGATGAAAGTTAAACTTATTGTGGTATTCATTTTGTAATTGATATACATATCAAATCATAATGTCATACACCTAAAACTAATATTATATGTCAATTACATCTCAATAAAAAGTTAAAAAACAATATATGAAAAGTATGTAACCTTATTAATAAGCAGAGAAATGTGATTTTCCCCATTTCTTCCTTTTCATAAACTCATATTTCATTGAAATAGTCGTATATACATGGTAAAAGTAATAGCATTTTTTCCCAATAGCATAAAACAGTATGAAGAATAAAGGAAGTCTCCCTCCCAACCTATACTATCAGATCCCCCCAACTCTCCAAGAAGACTAGTCTGATCCCCCAGAAGGAGCCACACTGGGACCTCGTAAAGTACCAACGCTTGGCCCTTCTTGGGTTGGGAGTAACTTCTGTTTTTCCTCTGGGGATCCATCCCTTCCCATGTATCGGTCCTTGAGGTCTGGGTGGGGCTCCATCCTGGCCGGTCGGAATTATGGCAATCCCCTGGCAACGACTGGTTCACGGATAGGCACGTGACCAAATGGAGTCAATGACACCCACTGAGATCCTTCCTGGGACTGCAGCGTAAGACAACTTTGTTCTTTACCCCTGACCTTGGACCTGACAGAAAGTGACCTCTGAGGCTGCTGGCATCCATCCTGCATTACCATGGAGCCCAAGGGTACCACCAGCGCAGAACCAAAAGAGAGGAACTGAGCCCTGACGCTACTGTCCAGCCTCCTGAATGCAGCTACACCTGAAGCCAGGCGCTAGGATTCTCAGTCACATTTTCTCCTTTGCTTCTATGAGCGTGGATTAGGTTTTCTGACCCCTGCAACTGAAGGCTGACCTACTGTATAACAGAGTCCCACCTCTGAGAGAAACCCCATGCCTGAAGTCTGCCTATAGCAACACGCTGCCAGAAAAACCTGAATCAGGAGAAAGGTGGAGAGAGTGCGCTTCGGCTGCACTTGGTAAAACCGTCTCCTGCTCCCCGAGCTAGCCTGGCCACAGGTGCTGCGGAAGCAGTGCCAGTTAATCTGGGGGGTCAGTGCAAGCGAGCTTCTCGGCAATCAGATAAGGGGGGAAGCCGACACCCAGGGAGAAGGTTCGGCTTTCTCAGACAGGCTAACCTTTCAATCCACCAGGTCGTTTTCCTCTACTATTCTAACTTTTGCCAGTGTAGGATCTTTTTTAGGGTGAGAAAGCATCATTCGTTCTGAAAGAACTGTGTTGCTGGGGTTTCAGAGAGAAAAAAAAAAAAAATGGCCACGCTCTGCTCGACATTCCAGGACCTCACACAAGCCCAGGCACCTGCGGTATTAACAGAGCAGTCCACTTCACCTGAGTCCACTCTCCCCTTTAACTTCTGCCCCCGTTTTGTCTGTCGCTTCACCAGCAACTGTTTCCTATTCATGGTCTTAGTCTGCTGTCCCCACTTCCTACGGACCCCACTTTGGTTAGTGTCAGATGTGGCTTTTGGTCCCAGCTCTCTACTGCAGCGGCTCTCCCCACGTCCCCAGGGATTCTCCAGGGCACACACGGCCGTCTTGCCCTGTCCACTCCTAGCACCCAACTCCAGCTCCTGCAGCACCCTTCTCACCACCGTCCCTGCACGTGGCTGCCAGGATACCACCCTGGGCTGCTTCCCCAGCTCTTAGATCTCCAACATTCCTTCGCTGTGTGTCCACAGCCGCTATTCCTTCTCCCATTGCTGCATATGACATTCCTCTTTTGTTATCCCCTCTGAGTAATTGTTTACTGTTTCAGCTTCCCCCCCCCCATGCCCCCGAGCTAATGGTATTATGAATGATCATTAATTATCCAAACACCAACTGACTTATGTTAAAGAGAAAACTATGGAATGACCAAAGGCCAGAGAAACAAAAGAATTAACTCGCAGAAGACAACCTCTGAAATACTGAGTGTTTTTTCCTTTTATTTATTTGTTTCTCCAGTATTTCTTTCTTAAAAAGCTTCCTCTCACTGCAGGTGAAGCCTGTATTTCCTGCTTCAATGCTGATGTGGCTCTGTCACTCTGGTCATGGCCGATTTCCAAACATGAGGCCCAACATTAATAGCCTGTCTTGTTACCTCGAGCCCAGTGAGCCAACAGTTTTCGTCTATTTTCACCCTGAAAACCAGGTCTTGCGTGACTTCATTTTAGCTGGAGGCATCATTCTTCTCCCAGCCCCCAGTGACTAAAAATTTGGAGTTATACTTGCCTCCTTCATCACCCAGTCAAGACAGTGATACCTTCTTTGCCTGGAGAAAAGGACCCAGACCAAGCCCGGCACTAATTTCAGGCTTAAGGTTCAGACCCAACGCCCACCACGTGTCACTGTTCCCTCCGAAGCTCTGACATCTGTACCTTCCTTCTTCTCCGTTATGACCAAGACGCAGGCTCGTCACACGTAATTGAAAGCCCTGCTAGAGGCCCTAAGTGGTCCCCCAACCCCCTGCACAAATCCGTGTACATTCATGCCACTACCAAGGGAATTTTCTCAACCACTGAATTGCTCAAAAACCCTGAATCATTTCCCACTATTGGGAATAGAATTTCCCAACCTGTATTCTATACAACACTAATTCCAAGTGATACTTTACAAAAAATGTGGGCAAATAAGTTCGGGAAACACAAATACCTGGTGTCCCTTTCTTCCAGATTCATAACCCATATCAGCATGTTAAAGTCTCAGAAATGCTGCCGTGAAAAACCTTTCATGTTGCTTAACCCAGCATTTCACACATGGATTTGACCAAGGAACGCTCTTTTCACCTAAGATTTATCAACTTAGAACATGCTGCCCTGGAGGATGAAGCCCCAGTGCGTCTTCCTGAAATGCAGGGCCCAGGTTCCCTGTACAGGATCAGGCCCTACATGTCAGTACGTGAGGCACAGAGGAGGCGAAGCGCAACGGGCGGCCATCTCCCGAGCAGGCCCGGGCTCCCCTCGCTGCTGTGGCCTGTGGGGAAGATGCTCTGCTCAACCCCTGCTTCCTGGCCCCACTGTCTCCATTCTTTAAGACAAAACTTCAGCCCTGTCCCCGTTCTCCCCTAGCGCCCTTGCTGCCTCTGCCATCTGAACAGCCACTGGGGGACATTGATGATTGCCCTCAATTACTGGATTCACCTTTTTTGCAGTATCACTTCCATTTCTGAACAGTGACCTCAGCTTCCTTATACACTCAGGGCAGAACCCTCTGGAAGGCAGTTTTAGATCCCCACATGTCCCAGTTCGTTCCTCTTTTTCAGCAGGAAACCTCTCCAATTTATGGCTTCATATCAGCTGCGTCCATTTCCTAGGAATTCTGCAGAGGCAGCTGGCATCTGCCCATCCACAGCGGTGAAAGAGCATTTCCAAATGTCACTACTTTGAGGTAACTCTCCTTGATTCTCTTCTTACCTCTCCACCTGCTCCATCTCTGTCAACAGTTCCTCTTGCTTCTCTGAGGTCCTCACCAGAAGTGGGTGCTGTGTTATTTCGTCATTTGACTTAACTGGCTAAAATCTCTCGTCCTAGCACACCTTTGACCTGATTGGCAAAACTAACCCAGATCTCAACTTCTCTCCCTTTGTCTGCCTAATTCTGAGAGGAATATTCCCTGAAAATGAGACTGTCGGTGCCCAGAGAGTACGTTAAGAGGTTCACCGTCTTGTGACAAGGGGAAGAGGGAGACGGCCACCTGCAGCTCTCCTTTGCTTCTGCTATTTTAACAGTTGACCCAGATAATATTTTTCTGCACCGGAAGCACAGGCCAAGATTCTGGGGAGGATGGAAGGCATTCCTACTTGTATGTAAACAAAAAAGTGGCGATGAAGGTATTCATACTTACGTTGAAAGCTCCCAGAAGAAACAACGTGGGTTGTAATCCGACCGAAAATATCAACCGGAGAATTGTGGAAGCGATTAAGGCCCGGATGCCGTGGGGCTTGGGGAGGGCAATGACAATGGCCAGAGATATGAGCATGGCTGTCCACAGCAGCCCTGACCAGTGTGGCTCCAGGGTTCCTGGAAAGACAAGGCAGGGCTCTCAGAGATCAGAGCTTTCACCGGGTACAGGTGACAGACCGAAACAGGTTTAACACCATTTTCTTCAACCACGTCTCTGGCCTTGTATGTCCCAACCCTCACGTCCAGTTCTCTGGCCCAGAAGTAACCAATCACATCCATGTTTTCTTACCTGCAAGCCTTCTACTGATACATGTTCCTTCTACCTGGGAAATTCTCTCCCTTTCCCATCCATGTTAAGTCTTAGCTTAGATGTCACCTGTTCTAGGAAGTCTCCTCCTCACAAAACATGCCAGGTGCTCCTTCCTTCTCTGATTCTTGTACCCCTGGTCATCCCTATGGGACACTGTTCTCTAGTGGTCACTGCCCCCTCCCTAAACCCCATCCCCACCAGACTCCAAATTCCCCAAGGGAAGCACTGGGCACCCAGTAGGCACCCATCAAATGAGTTTGTTCCATGAGCAGAACTCATACATGTGTCACACTTCACTCTTAGGGGAGGCAAGCTGGAAGAATAAACTTCTAGTTTCTATTAAAAGCATGCTAAGGAAAAGTGCAGGCCCCCTGCCTGCATCAAATTTCTTCAAGGCAAGGAGGAAAGCAACTTCCGTATCATTAGCATCATCCTACAATTAGATTATCCTTGTAGTCAAAGAGCTTATACCAGTTTTTGTCATCTCTTGCTATTGCAAGTTCTATTTAGAGTGTCCCACGAGACGGCTTGGTTATGTAACATGAGCCAACAGGGCTAAAAATAAGGTTCTGCAAAACACTCATTAAAAAAAAAAACACCCCTATTTCAAACGCTGTCACGTTTTGACTTTCCTTCAGATGTAAACAAGTAGCACTACATGATTAAGGCCACTTACATAAAGGAGCTTCAAGTCTCCAGAACTGCTGGGACTGAAGCACCGCCAGGGAAAGAGACGCCCCGGCAGGTTCCAGCTCTTCCACGAGCCCGCTGGCTGCCCTAGTTCATTTCGTCCACACCTGCTGAGACTCACTTTCTCTCTGAAAACTGTCCCCCTAACCCCAGCCACCTACCTCTTCCCTTTGGATAGCCTTCAAAGGTAAACCTGATTAGGGATGGGCGCCAAGAGGCAGAAGCTTCTCAGAAATCCAGGAAGAGGTGCATGCTGGGGCCTAGGTGTCCCTTGCTGTGCATTTAACAACTGTTAGATATTGTATCAAGCCATTTACGCTGATTATCATTTATTTAACCCTCTTGATCACCCTGTGAGGTTGCTGTTATCATCTCCATTTTACTCCAGAGGAAACGGAATCTTGGGTTCCGTATCTTGCCTAAGGTGACACAGCATATACCAGGAGTATATACGCCCCTGGAGGAATGGGCCTTAACTATCATAAAAAAAAAAAAAAAATCCATCCGTTTTAAGTGCACACTTCGATGACTTCTGGCAGCGTATACAGTCATATGACCTCATGTAACTGCCAACACAATCAAGATATAAACAACTTTATCACCCTAAGGGGTTTCCTTGTGCCCTTTGCAACTGATGCCTTCCCCCATCTCCAATGCCAGGCAAATACGGACCTGCTTTCTACCACTGTAGCTTTGCATTTTCCAGAATTTCATGAAATGAGAAAAATAATCACATTTGTAGGTAGTCTTTTTAATTCTTTCGCTTAACAAAATTTTTAAGATCCATTCAGGTTATTGTGTATATTAACAGTTTGTTCTCTCTATTGCTGAGTAGTATTCCGTAATATGAATACACCACCACTGATTTATCCACTTAACATTTAATGGATATGTGGGTTGTTTCCAGTTTGGAGTTGCTACAAATAACGCTACTGGAAACAACCAAGTACAAATCTTGGGGTAGGTGTATGTTCTCACTTCTCTTGGACAAAAACATGGAAGTAGATTTTGGGACCCTAAGTACATGCTTAACTTTAGAAGACCTAACCATACTGTTTTCCAAACTGATGGTACCATTTTCCCTTCCCATCAGTAATATACGGGAGTTCCACTTGCTCCACATCATCACCAATACTTGGTATCATCAGTTTTTCTAATTTTAGCCATTCTAGTAGGTTTCTAGTAACATGTCATGGTGGTTTTCATTTGCATTTCTCTAATAACTACTGATGTTGAATATCTTTTTCTGTGCTTCTTGGCCATTCATATGTCTTTTTTTGTGTGAAGTAACTGATCAAATCTTCTTCCCACTGTTTTAATTGGGTAATCTTTTTATTGTTGAGTTGTAAGAGTTCTTTATATATTCTGGATATAAGCCCTTTGTCTGATGTATGATTTGTAAGTATTTTCTCCCAGCCTGTGGCTTGCCTTTCATTTTCTTAAGCACTTGATTATCATAAACTGCTCTTAAGAGCTCAGTGTAATAAATGTGACCAGTACAACACATGTACTCAAATCCTGAAGGGGACAATATAAAAACCTGCTGTCTTCCCACTATAAAAACAGAGGTGATAATTAATGCTAGATTCCAAATAAACAATTATAGAAAGACTTCTTTGAGACAACTGGAGAAACATGAATATGGACAGGCTATGACATGATTTACTGTTAGTTTTGTTAGATATGATAATGGTATGGTGATTATACACATTTTAAAATATTCTTAGAAGTTAGAGATGCACAGTGAAATATCTATGGGCAAAATGACAAGATGTCAAGACTTCTTTAAAATCTTGCAGAAAATACAGTAGGAGTATAAATGAAACAAAATTGGCAAAATGTTGGTAATTGTTAAAGCTGGGCTTATGGGTATATGGCAGTTTATTATACTGTTCTTTCTACTTGTGTATATATTTGAAAATTTCAACAGTAAGAAAGTTTAAAAAGTAGTACTTTATGTGCTTTAATCATCATGCCATGTTTACAAATTCAGTATGAGACCTGAAGATGCCCAATTTTCATGCTGTTCAAAGACGCTGTGACTCATCAGTTCTGAAATAAAGGGGGAAAATGATACTTCTAAAAAGGAGCTTTTAAGGCCACAGTGTCCTTGGCAGCCACAAGCCTTGGAAGTCACAGAGCCACGTCGGCACACAGAGCAAGGTCATTACACACCTGAAAGAGGGACATTTTGGAAATCCTGGTTTCAGGATTCAATGAGCACAAATATTGCTCTCAAAGAAATACTTTCAGGTAACCAATCAGATTTTGTTTCTAGACCGGGCTAACACAACCCTCCTCTTGAAGATGGTCAACAGTGACTATAGAAGATGCCCCCGACACATCTTCCAAAAGAAAAAAGTAAATCCCTCTGAGTGAGTGGATGTGTTTGAGGTGATCTCGGTCACTGCATAATGGAAAGGGCTTCCTTAGGTCGGATCAACCTTGTTCTCTCCAAGGACATCTAATTACGTTTTCTGTTGAGTCTATCTGCATGAAGTTCTAAAGCCAATGCTGCCAAAAAAGAAAGCCTGGACTTCTACAGATCAGCCAGGGGTGATGTCACCTTGAGTGCCACCACTGTAAAGATGGAAGGACCTTAAAAATCATTGCATCCAGTAGTTCTTGAAGTCGGATGGGCAAGAAACAGGATGCTCCAGAGATCCTGACTAGGTCAGCAACTATCTTCTCCTGACCTCCACAGGAATTTCTAAATCCACACCTAGGTTTCACAACTACTGGCTCCATTTAAGCACCTCTTAAAAGAGAGGATAAGGAGAACTAATTGAAGTGGCTGACCCGGAGTCACGTGGCAGGTGAGTGGCAGAGCCAGGCCTAGACACGAAGTCTGGACTTTGTAAATCTAGCTGCTCCACTGGATGAGGCTTATCATGGAAGAGGAGAGAGGTGTCAATGAACTGTCCCCAGCACTGGCCTCAAAACTGCCACAAGGGACCAGTGAAGAAAATGGCCAAGATATATTAAAAAACAAAAATCAATTTCAAATATTTTGAAAGAGGTGGAGGGTAAAACGAAAACACATCCAAAGTAATAGTTGAAGAATCTGCTATGATGTGCACAACAGCTCCCCAGAGGTGAAAAGAGGCCTGGGCTCTGTCCCCTCCACCTAAGCCCTGGGTTGACCACGTTGCGCTCTTACCTCTGCTGACTGGCACCCTGGTGAAGGCAGACGTTCCCCCCAGGGGCAACACCCTGCAGCCCTGTGGACCTGCCCAACGTTGCAGCCAAGGACACTTATGATTCCTGATATTGCATTTTAAAGGAAAATGCCCCTTGGGCTGGTGTTTAAGTACGGCGTTTGGGGGGAAAAACATCACTTAAATGGAGCCTTCAACATAGCTTCAGGCCAAACAGAAAAGCTAACGCCTCAAATGAGTAAGTTAGACACATCACAGAACATACGACCACTTTCAAATCTGACCTTAAACTTACTTCCATTACGTTTGTGACATCTGCATTATTAAATCCAGAGCTGAGCCTGGAATTTACCTCTGCGCTGTTTCTGTTTTTTTTTTGGTCTTACTTTTGGGCTCTTCATCCCATTATGTTTCACACAAGGTGGCTCCTGGCAGGTTGTGACATACATACGGGAGGTGATCTGCCAAAAAGCTCTGATGAGAAATTGAGCTGAAAAGCAGGCCTCCCAGGAGGCTGTAGCAGGTGTCAGGAAAGTAGGCCGTAGATGTTTAATAGAAGAGGAGCTTCCGCCAACCCCCAGAACCCCACACGCGTAAATGTCTCCAGAGAGCCGTCACGCAAACCGAGGAGCCCCAAACAGAAAAATGCCCCCCCTGAACGGCTTGCCTTTCTCAGCAAAATGTGCAGGATGTGCATACAGGTGACTGGAAGGAGACGGTGGTGGGGGAAACCCAGCAAGACCATGGACAGCACGTTTCGTTACGTGAATAAGGGCACGTAGCTCTTAACAGACTAAAGTGCCAAGGATGTGCCGTCTGCAGTCACTCAAGCCCTGCCTCACCCTACCTCTTGTCAAAAAAAAAAAAAAAAATTCCAGAGGTTTCCTACAAATTCTTTAGTCTGAAATCAATTTCACAAGTATGGCATGGGAAAAACACATCTACTGGACTGAGCATCAAAATATCTACGCGCTAGGGTTAGCTCGGTCGCTGACTGGCTGTGTGACTTTGGCTGAATCGCTCAGCTTCTCTGACAGTTTCCCAACATATAAAACAAGGAGGCTGCCTAAGATGAACCCTTACAGTTTTAATACTGTAAATAGCTTCTTCTCTTTCTTTCCTGGCAAATAAATACGGACATACAATTTGTATTATTTCAAGTTAGATTTAAAAATAAACCCGTGGTAAAAGCTACACTCTCGTTTTGTCTGAACATGGGTAGCTGGGATCCCGTAACTTGCACCAGTACTTCCAGGCATCACGTTTAAGATGCAAGTCACAGCCTTCCTGCTGCCTCTGGAATTTTCCTTGAAATTAAAGATATGGATGGTACCTCCTCGGACTCCTTTAAATGGGTAGAAAAAGGCCACAAGCAGATTCATCAGGACAGCCAGGTTGAATGAAATGCTGCTCCAGAAAGACATGTTGCGGGCACACCAATACAGAACGGGCTGGGCTGTGGAAACAAGGACAGAGCCCCGTGAGGTTCAAGACTGCAAGCCAGAACGCTGGGAATCCACACGGCCCTCCCGCTCCGCCCCTACAAGTCCACTTTTGTTCCCAGTTTTTACCACAACAGTAAAAACGATCGTTTGTTTTGAAGGTGACTCATAGGCTCAGAACGACACCAGATTGGTTTGTTTCTGTTTGGAGTACTTACTGGAACAGAAGATGTATTGGGGGCTAAGGAGGAGAAGAAAGGGGAAAAGTCGGAGCATCTAAAAACCCTGCATGCCCCTGTCAACACCATCAGTTATGGAATCTTGGGGGTTATCCAGGGTTCACGCGCCGAGTCCTCAGTTCCCCCTGGGGCGCTGGGACTGGATGAGATGCCTAAGGAGAGCCGAAAATTCAATGAGACTTTGAGAAGTGGGGGGCACTGGTTGGGGTGGGGGGACACACAGCATTCAGAGTTGGCCCAGCTGGGCCCCAGGCTAGGAACAACGTTACCTCTTCCACACTCTTCCCTTGCTTGAAATTCTTCACCAACTCACTGGTGACTAAAAGCAAGATAATGATCCCTTTCCTAAAACCAGGTCATCTGCCAACTAGGAGTGGGAGCTCTGCCTGGACGGTCAGCAGTGGAGCTCCCATTTGCAAAGGCTACGGTAGAGAAAGGATGTGGAACCAAAGCCCTCACAAAGGGCGAGAGACCCTGTAGGCAGTGCTGCCATCTTAATCCATTGTTACCGACAGGTGATACCACACTGGCTGCATCTCAGCATTAGGAGAACAAGCCGGTGACCACACTGTGTGCACTGCTGCATCCTTTTCCTCTGAACTCTGCAGTGGTGCCTTACACTTAGGATAATGGCAGGAATAATTTCCATCTCCAGGCCAGAGGCAAAGTTTCCAAAAGACAGTCTCATTCAACATTATCCTCCTCCAAAGAAAAGTGTGGAGTATGTGAAAATGGATCTCTAGCATGTTATTTCTCTCTCCCAATGAAGTCATCATTTAACTTTAGGACAGCCGCCAGGGACACATCCAATGACTCTCGAATGATGCCTATAGCAGTAGCCAAGCCTCTGGAAACTTCTATCCAAAATAAAGTTATGGCATAATTAAACAGAGCCCTGGATAATTTAATAACTGCTCATCTCATGTTTGCACTTTTTAAGAGGCCATGTTTCCAAACTGTAGAGTTTTAGAGCTATAAGCATCATCTAGTTTAAAAGATCTCATTTTATGGATGAGGGAAACTGAGGCCCAGCAGAGGATGGAAGGCATGGAGATCTCATTCCCCAGCTCAGAGACCTGCTGGGCTCAGTGACAGGGACAAAGTTAAGCGGCTCATGTCACCATTCAATGGAGGAGCCGACCAGGAGTCAGTCCCACCTATAGTTAATGAATGACTTTTTCATAAGTTAATTGCCAAAGCAAATTTAAGATGAGAAATCACCCGCTCTGTAGACAATGGCTATTGGTGTTTCTTCTGGGACTGAAGCCCATTTCTGATCTGAATATGAAAACTCCAGAGAGCACAGAAGAGACACATGGCAAGGATGGCAAAGGGCTGAAAACTGTTGAAGTTGAGTGAGGGTTTCATGGGAATTTACAAAATCCTCCCCGCATCAGTGTATGTGTAACAGGCTCATAAGAAGTTAAAAGACAAAAAGGCAGGAAATGGCAGGGCTCAGTGATGGGTAAGCCAGAATTCCCTTCAGAGCAGCTCTCAATACTAAGTGTGAGAGTAGCTGGTCTTCAACTATGGTCTTCAACGATGGTCTTCAACTATGGCAGACAGCTCACAAATCTTACTTTTATAAAACTAACACTGTACTTAAATGGTGGTGTCACTCTGAATATGAACAAACATTCTGTCCTTCAAGTCAACCGGGTATCTACGCAGGTGCAAGAAGACAGGGTACCACGATTCCAGATGGGCAGGGCGATTTAAATAACTGCACCTGGGGCATCTCTTGGTAACCCTCCTCCCTAGCTTGTTTGTTTGGTTTTAAGGAACTGGGGCTTGCTTGAGGACTTGGACTCCACGTGCATGTAGCAAGAGAATTTCCCACTCTACTCTGATGTGTGTAATAACCATGACGGTAAACTCCACGTAATACCACATAACAAAGTGTCAGCATATGCAACTCTGCCTCAATTTCCTCTCACTATCTTCTAGTTTTCCTAGCCCAGAGTTTTCTCTTCGGGACTGGGGCCAGGATCTTCAGGAGAAGGTGTCAGAGAGGCACAGTGGACAGAGGATGTGAATGCACAGAATGTGTGTGTGTGTGTGTGTGTGTGTGTGTGTGTGTGTGTGTGTGTGTGTGTGTGTGTGTGTGTGTGTGTGTGTGTGTGTGTTTTGAGGAGAGCAGGGAAGAGGGTTTCAAGAGAGCACAGGACCTGAGTATCTTAATACTTGCAGAAGAAAAGATGAAGCAGACCTTACTGTGTACCTGAGCCCTAGCTACAGATTCTCCAAAGCACAGATGATTCTCTGTGATACTTTCAGGAAAAGGAAGAGGAGCTTCATGAATAAGCCAGAGAAATCTTTTCTGCAGACTTATTAGAAGAGGAATAAGCTACATAGAGAAGAAAATATATTTCATTTTAATTGCACTTCTGAGTACATTTCTCCCCTTCCTAAATATGCAAATCATGTTTAATTCCGTTATTACTTTCAATTTTTCTCTTACCAGCAGAGAGCTATGAAGCCAATTAAAATCTCTCAGTTGACAGCCATAGCTGTGTTTAAGCTTCACTGAAACAAAAACTGTTTTTGAAACAAAGACAGACTTAGTAAGAGAAGGTATTAGCTACAATGCAACATAAATCTTGGAATGATGAGATGGCCATTCTGCAATCAATCAAACAATCAGGTAGTCTTAATTCCGCACTTTATAGGTGAGGGCCTAGAAGAAGTTAAGTCATCTGCCCAGAGCCACAGAGTCAGGGAGTGGCAGAAGGAGCATGGAATTCAGATCTCCCACCTCTTGGGGCTGAGGTCTTCCTATTATGCCAGGCTGACGACAACATCTCAGGGATGACAAGGTATCTCACCTCATCATAAAAGGTGAAAGACCTTTCTTTCAGTTCATAAGCCCCACTGGGGAGCCTATTTTATATACCTATTTGATAACACAATTCTGAGAGAATGAATGTATCTGACCAGTCTTAGTACTTAGTAGACCCATACATCTGGTAAGGGTGAAATCACCATTTTAATAACCATTTTGGAGGTTTGGATACACGAATTCAGGATCATTCCCTAAGGTTGGAATTATGGACTATTTCAGTGAAGAGCAAAATCAACAAATAAGAGGAAGGAGCCTTCTATTTCACGGAACAGCTGAAAACACAAGAGTACACGACGGATGGGGTCTATGTCTACCTTTCTGGGTGTCTTTTTTATCCTACTGCCCAAGCATGGTGCTGTGTAGACATTCAACACTACTCACGATGCTTCAGCGGGAGGAGCTTGGGTCAAGCCCACAGCGGCTACGAGGACACACAGAGAGTGGGGCAGCTTGTCCTCTAGGTCTTCTGAGGGCCACACCAAGGAGGACACGCCCGCTGTTCTGCTAAAGGTGGTCCAGACACCAAGCATGGGGCTGGGTGAGGAATGGCTCAGCAAAACAGATGATAATGCTTTAAAGTGCCGGACGATGAGGTGCCCCTTAGAGATCAGGGAGGATGGAGTGGGGGTGAGGTGAGAACAGCGCCTCCTGGCCAGCCTGCTTGCACAAGCCCCTCTGACACCAACCGAATCTGGGGAGGCAGGGAGCAAAGCAGTGCAGTGGAAGCAGTAGAGGAGGCTAGTCTGTGCCAGCCCAGGCTGGTAGGGGCGGAAGAGGACAAAAGCGTCCAGAAACTGACCTCTAGCCCAGCTTCCCCTCACCGCAGCAGGAGCCCCAGTGATCACAACTGCAGCTGGAATCCAGGATTTCAAATAAAAATCCTGGCTCCTGACTAACAGACAGGAATAAAGCACCATCCTCTCTAAGTGGGTCGTAACAGTTGGTGCCTAGCGTACTGTCGGTACCGCAGGATCACGTTAAAACCCTAATGAAAACCGGGTGCGGAGAAGCCTTCCGGGAAAGCCCTATAAAAGTATTTTAGATGAGTAATTGCAGCCCGCCTGGCTGGGCTCTGCCACGGGACTCGCTGGTGACCAATGACGCATCTCAAGCGGTAAATGATTCCACTGCCTATAAAATGACACTAGGGTCTAAAATCCGAGTTACCCCATAAAAGGGGGAAGAGCGGCATCTTCCGAGCAGGTGGGCTAGTAAATGAGCAGTCAGGTGGGCTGTCTCCTGCTCAAATGCACCATCCTGTGAGCGCCGGGCCCGCCCGTTCTCCGCTCCTTTTGTTTTCTACATCAAGATACCAAGAGAGGGCATGCCAAGTTCTCCCTGGAGCTCTGCAAGCGGATCAGATCAAAGGCGGCAGGAAGCCCCTTCAGGGGAGACGCCTCCCTAAGGCTGGAGCACACTTAACAGCTCCAAAAGTGCCCAGTCTCCTCGGTGCCCAGAGGGGGACAGAATCCTAAATCGCACCAGCTCTGCTCCTACTTGGAGGTCCACGTAGCCACCATCAAGCCCTGCTTTGTGAGACCCCAGAACCGCGTGTCTCTGTAGCTTCTGGAGGCGTTGCTGACCTACCTCGCAGCTTCTTTTGCCAATTCATCTCATTGAAGAGGTCCTCGGATCGCAGGAAGAAATCGTTGATCTTGCTGCCTTGTTCATCCCGCTCTGTAGTGTAGTATATTCGTAGCTTTGACTCGTTGGTCAGGAATTCACATATACTGGGCACGGGGAAAACAATCTGTTCCATGGTTCGGTCTAATCTGACAATCTAGGGGGGAAAAATGGATGAGGTTCAGTACTCATCAGCTTCAAAAACTAACACACAACTGAGGACCTCTGCACTGGCAACGGGCTCAGTATTGAAGATGCAGCACAACACAGACTTGATCTAGACTTCTGGGATTTTGTAGCTCCCAGACTGGGCTGTATCTCTTAGATCTGTAAGAAAACAGTTTTGGTAAGTCTGTTAAAGTATTTTTCTAACCTCAGACCCATTATTTTGACTAGTGACTAAGTTTTATCTGGAACAATTCAAAGCGTGTTTTGTGTACGTATTCAGATGAGGCTCTGGGCTGGGGATATCCAGTAGAACTTTCTGTAATGATGGAACGGTTATGTGTCTGCGTGCCTGCCCCGTCCTAAAGGAGAGTCACGAGTCACACGTGGCCATTGAGAACTAGCACGTGTGGCTAGTGCAACCGAGGGTCCGAGTTTAATACTTCATTTTAATGTAAATAGCCAAACATGGCCAGTGGCGAGCCTACTGCAGCGCTAGGCTGTGGTGCAAACCTCACCTAATAGCCTTCCTCAGATCGCAAAGTTGCGTTATTTTTCCTACATAGGAACTCTACAAGGGGATCACTGGTTTATGCAGTTGCAGTGACCTCCTACCTCTGACTTGTCATGGCCTCTAACATGTGCGACGCATGAACCAATATGCCCATTTAACACTGGTATAGTAGAACTCACTGTTCTGTAAACTAGCTCTGTTGGGTCCCGGGGTGGACACCTCACAGATTTTCCCCGGGCCCTTCCTAGATGGGCTCAATCCCCAGAGAGAGTTGTCCGGTCGAGATTGTTCAAATTGTTCAACACTGCATTGTCACAGTCCTGGGGGGCAGAGATTTCCAAAGGGGTACGGGCTGCAGTATCATACGGGCATGGCCTCCCTTTATCCTTCCTCCCCAGAGGCTGGACAAGTCAGGTGAGGCCCAGGGCCCACGCCCTCTACAAGAAGATCTGGTTCTCTCTCTCCCAACACTGTTCCCAACGCAGCAAGAGAGGTGACTCAGGTCAAGCTGTAGTGGGAAACTCTCAGAAACGACACAGGTTCCCACAGCCCTGCCTCCATAAATTCTGGGAGACGTCATCTTGAGACCAACGGCTTGCAAAGTGAGTTGGAGATCAGGTTGTGGAAGCTTCCTTATCATACTAATTGTGGTTCATAAGCCAACCTCATTTAACTGGAATTGTAGTGCGGGGGTTGGTAACACGGGTGCACACACAGTCTGAAGTCTCCCACCGTCCAGAGCCGCCCTGCTTCACACCGTCAAGTGGGCTCTGGATCAGCCCCCCCTTACACGGCAGGAACATGATCTCAGAAGTGTGTCTGGGCTCAGGAGGCAACGGAGGAGGACACAGGAGGCCTCCTGGCAAGAACTGATTCCCAGACTCCAGGGCTACCCGGCCGAGTGACCAGAGTGAACGCACAAGGGTCTGCAAGAGCCCCAGGGAGTGATAGCCTTGCATAGGTAATTCCCTGCAAGGCTGGAAGGTACGGGCAGCTGCCCAGGAAGAGGATTTAAGAGCTCGGGACACCCTGCCTGGCCATTTCTCTCTATCCTTTAAGATTGATCCATGCCTCTTTATTTCAGTAAACTTACAGCTGGGAATCAGAACTCAGCCCTTCTGCCACCTCTAACAGGGTGGATGACCTTGTTCACACCTCTTAATCTGATCAAGCATCCGTCTGCTCCCCGGTGAGCCAAGGAGCTCGAGATGATCTCCAAGGCTCCTTCTCCTCTGACGTTCCACACCGCAAACACCTGAAGCTCATCTTCTAACGGCTCCAGAGAACAAACTTCCAGTCATCAACGATAAAGCAAGAATACGAGCTTACACACACCGTCACGATCAACTCATCAGTGAAATGACACATTTTATTAGGACAGCCCAGGGACCCGAGACAGCGGGTGAGAATATACTCTTACAAGACTCCATCCTGAGCATTTCACACGGCCCAAAGGAGTCTGTGAGTCCTTCAAAATCTTTGCCCCGACACTGATGCTGAATCTGTGCATTTCCTCATTAGCCAAACAAGACAGACACACCATCGCTTACTGCCCACAGCCTGCACCCATAGGTCTGTACACTCTCGACTGTCAGGAGACAAGGCAGGTGACATAAAAAGCACCCATAGGCTCGGGGGTCAGCGCCAGACTTGGGTGAAAATTCCAGCCCTGACAGTGATAACTGGACAGATGACACAACCGCTCTGAGTCCTATTTCAGAGTTTTCCCAGCTGCGAAATGGAGAGGATTCTGTTTCTTGTGTGTGTTTTCTCTAAGGCGGATCTGGTCGTATCACTCCTCGGTGTACAACTCCCCAGTGATTCCACACTGCTCTGAGGGTCAAGTCCAGACTTCTTCTGAGGACGGCGGACACGGTCTTGCAGGCTCTGGGCCCACCCGTCTTCCCTCTCTGATCGTGGGCTGCTCTCCCTCTAGCTCCCTACATCCTACCTCCTCACCTTCACCTCCCACCTCAGGGCCTCCCCGTGTCTGCCAAGCTCTTGCCTCCCAGCTCCGCCTGTTCATTCCCATCCTTCTGAAGGTCTGTGCTTCGATACCAATCTTCAGAGCAGGCCTCTCTGACCACCACAGTCCACAGCAGGTCCCTCCGAGGGACCGTCTCGTGATGCCTTGTTTGTCCTCACGGCCCTGTCAGAACACATGGCGCGTCTCCTTGTGTGGACTCACCTGCCTTCTCGCCAGGCCTTATGCAGGCCTTGGGACCGGCTTGGCCACCACTGGCCGTTAGCACTGAGTGCAGGCCCTGGTGCACGGCAGCTTCCCACAACCTGTTTACCGCTCTGACCAATGACGGCGTGCCAGCCCCAGCCCAGGGCACCAACGCCGGAGGCCCTCGACGCAGGCCCGGGCCCCGAGTTTACCCTGCCTTTACCTCTATCTGGGCCGTGTGCTTGGCGTAAAACTCCAGCGCTTCGTCTCCCTCCACCTGGCCACCAGGTTTCAGCATGCTCTGAAGTTCCTTGTTGTGCCGAGCCAACTAGAACACAAATACAGAAAACAGGGGAGTCACGTCTCTTTGCCACAGGAGCACACAGCTCCTTTCCAGCTCTGGGTATAAAAGACGCATAGTAACGAGCAGCAAGCTGGGGGGCGAAGGGGGCGAGGGCACCTCTCCTCCCCATCAAGGGTGTGCTGCACGGCAACTATTCTGGGCTCCGGCAGAGCAGCGTGGAAAGCGCATGCCCACTCGAGGTCCCGCTGTGCCCCGATTCCTTTAGCCAGGCGGGAGGGAGATGGGGTTTATCCATCCAGCCCCACGGAGCCTGCATTCGGAATGTCCCGAGACCCCTCAGGGGCTAAATGCCAGGAATGGAGGAGAGAAGGGGCAGGGATCTATCAACCTCCGGCCCAATCCCATCACTGTTTTCTACCAAACTCCTCTACCTAAGAGAGGTGAAAGGGACAGGAAATGCCAGCCTGCAGCAGAGTTCCCGGCTGCCCACACACATCAGCCTCCAGAAAGAGGAAGTGTCTGCAAAAGCCCAGCCACTTGGGAAGACAGTTACGAAACAGGGCCTCTTGGTGCCAGGGTAGGACGTATTACTACATCCCCCAAAATGCAAACAAAAAGAAGCCATCATGACGAGTTCCCGAAGACTGCCAAGTGCGATCGGTCAGGCAGCTGAGGTTTATTTCTTTAGATGGTTAAGACAGACTCATCAATATTTATGAAAAGACTAAGACTCCTTTCAACTGTCTTGAGACACAGTCATGAGCTATCCAAGTGTCACTGCTCAGCGCGAACGCTTTTAAGAAACGTGGGGTTTCCAAGGACATGACCCTACGGGAATGGGCAATGGAAGCAGCCTGGACCTCGGCACATTTGGTCAGGTGGCTGGCAGCACCCGTTACCGCGAACCCAAACAAGCTCAGGCTAAAACCTTAAAGGAAAAGTAAGTGTAAGGGCACACAGCATGGAGTCCTGCCCAGCAGGTGGGCGTGGGGAGGGGTGGCACCTGATGAGCTAAGATGTAGATGTTGTGTCCCACGTTCCTGGGGGAAGCAGCTCCGTCCTCGCCATTCTCTCCATCCTCGAATTCCACTTCGCCTTGCATGTAGGCTTTCTTGATCACTTCCACCTGCAAGAAGGGCCAGGGAACAGAGTTCCTGCTTCAAGGAAGGCCCACGTAGGACCGGCAATGACATCACACGTACTATCAGTCTCCCCTCCCGGGGCAGACACTGCTCCTCAGCCTCAGTACGCTCGGCCAGCAGGCGTGGACACAGCCTCAGAATCCTTCTCAATGTGATCGCAGGCAGTCACCACCCATCAGCCTTCAATAAAATGAGAGGGGAACCCATTCGCTCTCGCTAGGCCACGAGACGTTCTGTGGCTGGTCCACGCCCTTCTCCTTTAGAACGGGACAATGGCTAAAACAAAAACCCAGAAAGCCTCCAAACAATGATACGATACAAACAAAGGCTAGAAGCCACGTTTTCCCTTTCTCTCCATTTCATTCTGCCAACTCTCCCCATCCCCTACCTTTGCCATTTCAGGAAAAACTAAAAAGGAAAGCATTTGCCTTTAGGAATAGCTGATGAAACTATTTTCTGACTCCAAATGTTTCCCTGTCTCCCACAGCCTACTCCATGTGAAGAAAGTACCACTAACGGGCGACATCTACCAGCACTTTCTATGTGCCAAGCACTGTGCTCAGTATCTTCATTCTTTCAGAAACTTTATTGCTCATAAACATTTTGTGAGATGTCAAAGATTCCTCCTGATTATGGATGAGGAAGCAGACGCAGAGGGGAAGGAGGCGTGCTGAAATTCGCACGGCTAGTGAGCTGAGCTTTGCCCCTGACTGTCTCACGCCGAGAGCACGCTTCCCAGAGCGTTCCAGTGCCGGCCTTCCTGCTCCCAGCCACTGGCCTCAGCTCCCCAGGAACATGGCTGGCTCTGCCCACTTCTCAGTCCCTCCCTGGTGCCCAGCATGACGCCCTGGACGAAGCAGGGTCTGGCCAGTATTTATCAAATGAACCTATCATACAAGATTTGATCATTCAATGATTAAGAACACAATGCTTTCAACCCTTAAGTGGTACTAAAAATTAATCATTTTCTTTGATGACTCAGAAGGCACTTCCGCCTCCTGCATCGCCTCGAGGCCATTACTCTGAATTATTTCTCGTTATCCAAGACCAAGCAGGGCAGAGGGACGCACATTTCTGTACTGACATCATGTCAGGCCCTAGAAATAATTCTGGAGACAAGACCCTCGCTCTCTCAGCTTGTCTTCCCTTCGCTTCTCTAAAACCAAACTGAACAGACAACGTGTTGCACGGGACGTGGGAGCCTGAACGCACACACATATGCGTGTACACACACACGCGTGCACACACAAATGCACACACGTGTTCCGGACACGTGAGCGTCTGCGCTATGCGCATGCTCAGAACCGTGTTTGCTCCGGGAAGCCTTTGCTGCTTCTCCGAGATTCGGGAATGAACCACAAGGGGGCGACCCGGGAGTCAGTGGCACCTAGAGCCCGGGGTGCTGCCAGGTCCCCCACCCAAGACGGGGCGTGCTCTGGATTGATGGGAACTGGAGCGGGGTCTCTGCTAAGTCATCCTGTCCCTACTCAGGAGCGACAGATCCCAGCCTCCCCCAACCCGAGTTACATAAGCCATTATGTAAACTCGGAGAGGACTTCCATCTCAGGCTGAGAACTCACTCCTGACCTCAGAGATCAAAGAGCTGGGCTCGCTGTGAACTTTATTTAAAGGAACACATAAAGGGACTTCAGCCTGGCCCCAAGTGCACACTGGGTCACCGGGGGGCAGGAAAGTTTTACTGCCCTCATTTAGGTCTGTCAGTTACAGTTCATCTGCGTGGGAAAAAGTCCAAATAGAGAGTTCCGTCCTCAGCTCGGTTCAGCATCTCTGAGAGCTGCTGTCTCACAGTTTGCAGCACAGACTCCCAGCCTGGAAGTCACAGCCAATTGTGAATATCACCCCCCAAATATAAACAAGATTGTGTTTTCTTTTTTAGAAAACCCAAAACATCAGCACCCCCCAAAACACCCTTCTGTTGCCCAGACTACGGGCACCAAGGAGAAACGTGAATTCTTGAGCCCTGGAAGAAGACGCGGCACAAAGCGGCAGCGAATGAAGAATTAAGAGGAGACCGTGCATTCTCGAAGGGTTTACCGTGTGCGCAGGGCCCGGTGGGAATCATCTGTCTTGTCTCCAAAGCAACACTCTGGACCAGCTGATACCATCATCTCCCTTTTAGGGAAGACGGAAGTGCAGCTCAGAGAGTCCAAGGGCCTCCCAAGGTGACCCAGCAAAGGGCAGAGCGACGGACGTGAATTCCAGTCCGCCGGCCTCCCAGACCTGTCCCGGTGCCACCTCCCCCAAGGGAAATAGGCCAGGGAGGCTTCCATGCGTGTTTGCGCTGAAGGCAGAGGACACTTACTCCACGCAGGGCTCACTTCCCTGCCCTGGGCAGGGGCCCGAATCAAACGTTCCCTCGGCACTTCTGATCGCCGGCATCGTAAAGAAAGCTCGAGGAGGCAGATGCCCTGCTCTGCCACAAGTGAAGCTCTGATGCTAGGCAGTGCCGCGGCCAGAGGCTCAGCCGTGCGACTCACCAGTTCCTTGGGCCTCATGTTATAGAGTATCCTCTCGGCATTTTCACTGTCGTGCCTGCTCTCCATGATGGCCAGGAGCAACTTGGATGCATTGTTCTAATTGGAGACACAAAGGGAGGAAGAAATGAAGAGGAGCTACTGGGGGCAGCTGGCCTGAACCATGGGTGACCAGCTGCCGCGTCCTGGCTACAGACACCCTGCCTCACGGCAGAGCATGCGTCAAGAGCATCACCAGACGGAGAATGTGTCACCTGACACCCCAAAAACATGTCCGCAGAAACTGACTGGGGTCAAAGAGGCACCTCTTGGTTTGGGTCCAGTTTCCCCCTTAGGTCACTTGGTCCAAGTCCTAGCGGACATTTAAACATGGGTTCTGGGGGTACACTGGGACCCTCATGATGACAGTGGTCAGGAAGCACCTGGTACCTAGACCCACGACGCCTCCGGGGGAGTGGGGAGTGGTTATAAATACTGTGATTCAGCCTTGCAGGTCAGAGAAGGCAGGCAATTCAGGTAATTCCCCCGCCCTGTCCTAAAACAGTGCCATCAGCTCTCATGACCCCTACTGTTATCATGAGATACAGCGACGCCAGTTAACAAAAGTGACCCAACGGAGCACCATACTCATACCAAACCATAATTTCCCATTATATTCAAAGTTTTCGTGTGCCCACACCCTGTACTTCTTGACTTGAGCTCATTTTAGGCCCCGGGCCTATGATAATCCGTATGCTTCTTCGTGTATGGGACTCGAAAGTTGTTTTGGTGAGAGGGGGCAGTATTTTTTTTTTCTCCCCAAGCACAGATCACAGCAGTTCCATCGGGTTGCTGTGCTATCAAAAGGTGGCTTTTCACAGGGCAGGAATTTCTATAATCACCTTCAGGTTACCGGATTAGTGGTTCAAAAAGCCACTGAAATGCTGATGAGGAATGCATGAAATTCTCAGTTTATCTCAGGCTCTCATCATATATATTCTGATACATGGTAGCCAGGGATGTGAGCCTGAATGATGTTCAAGTCACTTCTACAACACGATTTGTCAAAGGAGTTAAAAATAGTTAAAAATAGTCCCCCCCCCCAAAAAAAAATCCACTTAAACCATACACCCAAACCATCTATTAGTTTGGACACTCATTTTGAAATACTAAAATAAAATAGAAGTAACTGTGCAATTCCTGTGGGCTTCTGTGTTACCACCTTCCCTAATGACCTTTCTGTCCTCCGGCACCACTGAAGCCATACATACAGATCGGCTTTTCAGCTAAACCCTGTAGGTCCAGGCTCTCCTGTGACAGCGATAAAGTGGCCCAGTGCTGCAAACAGGGGCAAGAGGCAGGGCAGATCTCAACCTGCCCCAACATGGGAACGGGTGAAAATGAAATGTGCTCAGTAAGGCTAACATTTCGAAAAATACTTTGGACACCAGGATGGAGCTGCAAGTCTGACTCTCAGGATTGAAACTTTGGACTCAGAGAATCTTTGGAAGCCCTAAGATAAGTGAGGTGCTTTTTGTTCATTTGTTTTTACTTTTTAATATCTTTTTAAAATTAATTTTCTTGGTACCCTCAAGAAATCAACATCAGGAGTAGTGGAGCAGCTTCTCAAACACCCCAGAGGCTGGCTTGTAAGCCCAGCAGCTTAATCACCTTGAAGTCACTGCTGCAAGGTGCTTAAGCTTCGTCACCCCGTAAAACTATTTTGGTATCAGAGGGAGTCAGCACGTCAAGGGTGCTTCTCCATCAGTCATCTGTCAGCCACTGTTTGTACACGATGCAAAGAAACTCATCAGAGGCCCAGAGGCACGATTCTGGACAGTTTAACCTCCTTATTTTAACCCAACACGAACCACCCTTCTGCTAAATCAACCACGGAACAGAAAAAGGTGTTGCCGGATGATATAAAAGTTCAACTTTTTCGGGGGTCCTAGATGGTTTTTAGCTGTACTATTCTTCAACTGGCCCTATGTCCTCAATGGGGGAAAGATGAAAGACCACAGAGGGAATGGAGTTTCCATTCTTTCTCCGTCTGCGGCTTTCAGAATCAAGGCTGCTAGTGCTTGGACGCGGTTCGAATTTGTTTCTCAGCTTTGAGTGATGATTTCTCATTCCATGTGACCTGTGAGTTGAAAAGCTGGTATCCTGTCCCAAGGTCTTATTTGGAAGGGAAAGACTGAAGTTCTGCCTTTCACTCAGAACCTGCAGCGCGGATCATTCATTTACTTTAAAAGAACTGTGTTTAGTATTTAGTTTCATGACGGTGACCACGTCGCGTGCACAGGCAATACACGGAAGGCTTTCCAGATGCTACTGTCTTTTGCTTTCAATTCCTACTTGCCTTCAGTTCTAGCACGAGGTCCATCCTCTTCTTTCCCAGAGGGTTGATGTCATTGAGGATCAGGGCCGTGATGATGTCAATGCCATTGGATTCATGGGTGGCTATGCAGTTCTGAGGAAAGAGACACATGCAGACATTACACAAACGCTGGTCACAGATCAGACGTCACAGGCCAACAGGCTCAACTGCTATTTCAGCACAACGCTCGCCAGTCCCAGTAATGTCTCTAGGGGAGAGCAGCAAATTTTCCGTGAGAAAGTGGTAAAAATAAAAGACAGATGAAAGTCTCTAGTTTCAGAATTAACAGTAAACAGTAGGAAAGTCCCCATGCACTGTAACTGATAAATTGGCCGTGTCTAACCCAAACAGTGCAGTGGGCTTTTGTTCTTAAGGGAAAATATGGTGTGTGACTGATTCCGGGTCCTGAGCGCTGTTTTCCCCTTTAGAGGTGTGTTGCATTCTCTCTACATCACTCGGTTTTCGTACTGCACACTTTTGCTTAAGGCTTAAGTTTGGAAAGCACGTTTTAATTCACGTAATATCAGAATTAATCACCTTCCCCCAGGTAAGAGCCCCACTTGCAGCAGAATTCACCCCAGTACGCTCCTTTGAACAGGCCTCTGTTTGGCAGAAAAGCCATCTTGAGGTTATAAAGAAGTTCACTTAGATAAATCCTCTCCCCCAAAGCCTGCTGTAATTTTTTACTTGTTCCTTTTCACTTTAACTCAAACTACCCCGTTGGTCCCATCAGGAAGCCTGGAGACGAAAGTGGATCTAACAAAATGCTAGCCTCGTAGTCATGGACAACTAAGAGCAGATTTTTTAATATACAGCAAGTGGTCCCTCTTGTAAGCCGTTCTTCTCTTCTGAGTCAAGGTTCTGGCCTTGCTTCCCAAGTAACACAGCATGTCATACCTTTCCTGGCCACTGGGTTTACAATGGGCTATTTAAGCACTGGCCTACCCGCTCCAGCCAGGATACAGCTATAATTTGAGCTAAAAATCATACTCATTCTAGCATCAGTGCAAAACCGCACAAAATCTGCAAGACGTCAGGGATAAGCAATGACTCTACTCAAGAAACGATTGGGTTCCACTCCAAAAATATACTTCTCGAGAAGCGTAAGTCAAGACTAACGGAGTCCTTCTCTCCTCTGAACGTCTGTGGTGTGTAAGTCCCAATCATACATTGTCTCATGTTATTTTCAAGTTGTCTCATACACAGCAAGGTTTTTCTCTCTAGTTAGGTTTAAACCTCCTTCCATGAAGGAGCCCCTTTTTGAGTCTTTCCTAATATTTGAAATAGAGCCCAGTCTCCTGGTCATATTCATTTAACTCCAACTTTAATATGTACCCCTAGTCAACTTCGAGTTGGGCCGTTCAAACCGAACCAAGCTGGGCACGATCACCCCGACAGCCCCTCGAGTGCCTGTGATTAGGTCACGTCCTGAAACATGACAATGCTCAGATGCTCCCTCCTCACTGCTTGGAAAAGGCCTCCAGGTCTACTGAATCCCTAGGTCCCTAGGTAGATGCTGTGCGACTTCTGAACCAGTCCCTGTCAACAATGTTTCAAAATGATAAACTTCTTTCTCCACCCTGAAATGCAAATGGATTTACCTGGTTCTCATGGCAAGGTCCTTGACAGTATTCGGTCAGACTTTCCAGGGTTTGGTTGATGAGGGCCACATTCTTTTCGTTGATATAGAGTCCGAGAAGACCAAGACCCCCGGTGGTACTTCCACAAATACAGTCCAGAAACTGTAGCGTCTCACATACCAAATTGTAGTTGGTCTTGTTATTTTGGCAACGAAGGAAGTTCTGCAATTGGGCAGTCCCCAGGTTGGGGGAACAAAGGCAAAGAGAAGAGGGAAAAGGTCACTCATTCTGCCCTTTTGATGGTATGTAATTGGTTGGGGCCTGGGATTGAGCAGCAATTATGCAGAGAGATGCAGTGTTGGGTAGAAGGGTCAGCCAGCCCCCAGGACGGTCAACCGTGGACATGGTCTATGGCAATGGCTGCAAACACTGTGGCCTGTTCTCCAAGGTGCTTTTGTATGGGATGCAGGGGAGGAGAGCTCCTCTCTGACGACCCAGTTCAGACTCCAGTAGTCTTTTTAAGTTCTCATTTCTTTCTTTTCTGCCCCAGCCCACCTCCCCACCCATCACATGTTAAGTTCAGAGCCTTTTGACGTTTCCAAGGACACTAGTTAATGTTTAAAAGATGATGCTGTGGTCTGGATGCTGAATGCCCAGAACCTAACACTGAGGATAGTTCATCACAGAATGAAGTGTTACAGGCTGGGCTTAAGCCCACCTGCCATGGTGGGAACCTGGCTTATCTTGTTTGGCCACTTCCGTTATTAAAGGAAGGAACAAAAGCGAGTAAATGTGTGTGTGCTTGTGTGCACGTGCCCGAGTATGTATCCTCCAGGTAAACTTGCAGTGCTAACAAGAGACATAACAGCAGATAATTTCTCAACAAAGTCAAGCAAGCCACATTCAACCACCTCATAACTCACAGTCTATTCTGATGCACAGGAGTTGCTTTTTGTTTTCGTCATAGACTCCAGTAATCTCTTCTTAAAAAGAAGGGAAGATTAACCACAGATATTCTTTTGGGCATAGTTATAAAAGTTACACGTTTACTGTAGAAAACTGTAGAAAAGTGTATCTTTTTAAAGTAAAAAGATATAATCAAAAGATAAAATGAATGTTAACTTTTGACCTGGCAATTCCACTTCTATCACTATTCACAAAGTACGTACTGGATGTCTGCTACAGCACTGTTTGAGATAGAGGGGAACTGGAAACAAGCTAAACGCCCGTCAGCTGGCAAGTAAACAAATGATAGTGTATCAACATCATTTAATATCACAAGTTGGAAACACTGAGGTAGGTCCATACGTGCCAATATGGAAAGATCTCTAGGACATACTGTTAAGTTAAATGAACAAAAAGGCAAATAGCAGATTAATATGTATCCAATGCTTCCATCCAAACATACAGAAAAAGGACAGGAAGGATACAGCCCAAACCAACAGCAGTTCTCTGTGTAGAGACGTGGGAATGGGTAGAGGGACTGTTTTCTTAAACCAAACACTTATTTTCATTTAAACCTTCATAGAATATATTCATGTATTCCTTGTGTAATTAAAACATCCATAAATGCCCAGATTAAAAGCTGGTAATCAAGTTTATGCTCGACTCATCCTCTAGATAACCCCCCCTCACCCCCACCCCAAGTTAACCTCAGGGCCTTCTGCGCAAGCCTTCCTGACTAGTCTAGAACTTGCACAGTCATTCAGGTCCAGGTGGAGGTGGAGGAAGGACAGGTGATTTGAGACCACGTGGGCTTTCGTAAGGTGACTACTTTTCTAAGGGTCACAGGAAGCCACAGGAGGGTTCTGCAGCCATTTCTCGCCCCAGCCCCTCGGGGAAGATGCTACCTGTTCGAGGGCCTGGCTGAACCCTTCAGCATGCAGAGGTGGAGTGAAGGAGTATTCAGGGAGAGGGCAGGAAACAGCCAGGCTAACCTAGGCTCAAATTCACAGCATGGCTCTCGAGGCCCCTTTGCCTCTGCAACTCCTGTGTCATCATTCCTGCCATGCCCTGCCCCTCCCCACCTCTGCTCAGGGATGTGGCCGCTCCCGTCATGCCCCTTTCTGTTCACGGACATCATCTCTCCCGCCATGCTCCTCTGTCTGGCAGCAATGAACTTCTTCCTGCTCTTTAAGCACCCTCCATTCTCTCATCTCCTGGGCTTCAGCCCCACTATTCCCTCTGCCTGTCACTCCCCCCCTCCCTGTCTCCACCCTGATTAACTCCTCTTCCTTCAGGATGGCATCTCAAGTCACTTCTTTCAGGAAGCCCTCCATCCTGACTCCAGTGAGATTGGGGCACCAGCACTGGTGACCGACAACTGGCCCAGGGACTGGCTCGTGCCATGGGCTTCATAAACACTGGCTGAAGTATCTGGATGAAGTTGGATGAAGGAAAGGGCACTTGGGAACTCGTCAAGGCCAGCAGGTGACATGTTGCAGACTCCCCAGGAAGGACGGTGGGCTGCGCTTTCTTGAAAGCCTCTCCCATTTCTCATGGCCTTTGCAGAATGTCTAGCCAGAATGTCTCCTTCCTAACTCAGTTCCATTTTCTCTTGTTCTCTACCAAAACAGAGGCGTGCCACTCGCTAAAGGCCCATGGGAACTCTTTCTATGCTCGAGGAATAGAGCTCACCCATAGCACATCCCACCTACCCCACCTTGTCCAGACTAGAGAAGTCCTGTTCTTTTTGTTGTCTTCCTTGGAGGGCCAGGGACCAAGTCAAGATGGGTAGACGAAGGAGATCAAAGACTTCTTAAACAGACTGCAGTGGAGAGAGAGCAAGACCTGTATTCCTTAACCCAGGTGAAAGGCAAAGCCAGCCTCTCAGGGGAAGGTTCAAAAGCATACGGAAAATGGTTCAAAAACAGTCCTTCCCATCACATGTCTCGCTACTGTGAACAAAGCTTGCTTAAGGCAGCAACTGCCCATTCAGCAAAGTCAAACTCAGTGGCTTTATCGCTACTGAACATTTACCAACAGGAAAGTTAAGGTTCTAAATATGACAAGAAACTCCGGGCAACTTCAAAGGGCCAGAGTCCCTCTCTCTCTGGGCTCATCTGCACTTCCTTATACCAGGGAGCTGATAATTCTCTCCTTGCGAGAATGTCTTCTCCCTCGGAATCCACGAGGAAACCCTGACCCAGAGATCCACCATCGGTTCCAGAAAACTGCCAAGAGGGTGGCAGGCAGAGTAGTTGACTCCCACCTAAAACCATCATTGTGAGAACTGGATTCCTACAAATACCATCGTATCAGAGCAATGTTATTACCACCTCCGTGTGCCTGGCTTAGTGGGAGTCTGTAGATGGGTGCAGCCCTCATCCTTGGGAACCACTGGTCCAGACCACTGGTTTTCCAGCCACTCCCTGCAAAACCCCGGAGGAGCCCAGGAATGCCCCAGCTCTCAGGGCTCTTGCAGGTGAGGGAGGAAAGCAAAGTTCTGACACTCTGTCGTTTCTACTCTGAACAAAGCAGCTTTGTTCTCATCTCCTTTACCACGTACGTTTCTGCCTAAGATGTTCAAACGGAGGATTCTGCAGCCCCAAGCAGTTAACACCACTGGCGTTATAGAACCTTCAAAGGTTAAGTTGCTAAGCTTTAAATGTATATATATTGAAATATACTGTACACTCCCTCTCCCTCCGATACCACTGTTTCTGGCAGAGTGGCGTATTAGAGAATGTTGTTTTGGAAGGACTCATTAAAAGGGGCTTCTGCCCATGGAGTTCTTAGGGAATTCGTTCAAAGCAGAGTTTTGCAAAGAGCTAAGGTACAAAACAAAAACTGTGAAGACTTCCCCAAAGGAAGTGGTGAATTCGTACCATGGGAGCCTCCCTCTGCTTTCCCAGTGGAGGCTGGGTGTGCTGTGAAGACGGCAGGCCAAGGGGGCGGACGGAAGGTAGAACAGGTCCACGAAACCAGAGCCACGCCCGGGAAACAAGCACATCAGGACCGCCCCTCTGACATTCACGGATGGACTCGACTCAAGGTAGCCTTGTGTTTTGTTTGCTCAGAACTCAGCAGACATCAGCTCCTCTGGGAAGCCTTCCTGGACCCAGTTTACTACTGTGTTGGTTCTCTTGCTCTGAACCCACAAAACCCCTAAGATGACACAACTGTAGCACTTATCACCCTGCACGGCAGCCTCCCGCTTGCCGAGTGGCTCCTGTCCTAGATGTGCAGCTCTGTGAGGGGAAGGTCGGGGGCGGGGGGCGGTCTCCATCACCCCCAGGGCAGGGCACAGAGCAGGGTACTCGCCGAGATGAGATCAACACACATATGCATAGTCTCCACCTACTCTTCCTTTGGAGCCCGAGGTTGGTGGAAACCAGTAACACTGGTATAGGGGAACGATACAGGGCACTGGCCACCAAGTTCAGCCTAGAAATCGCCCCAGCAGCAGGGTAGGGCCCTCATCCACAAAGACACTGCAGTCGAGCTGTAGGCTTTGTTTCCTTACTGGTGGGACAGCGTGCTTTCCCAGGGCATCGCTCACACTCCCTCGGCCTGTCTCCCGGTGATGAACGGTGTAGATACGCTTAGGTGGAGCAGACACAGTCCGCCTCCAGACAAACGCCAGCCAACGAGCCAGTAACCGGACCCCGGCCCTTTGGGTCATGAGGGCCTTGTCCACCCACTGATCTTGGCATCCATGCAAGTCAGGCCAGTGCATCAGGGGCCGACGTGTTCTATGTCCAAAGCAGGAATGTTTGAGCAACAGGCAAGAAAAACAGACTCACAGCCAAGATCCCACACTCAGACGTGGTCAGGGATGAAGCTGGAATGTCAGTGGAGGGAAGGAGTGGGCAGCAAAGCAGGGAACGAGCCTGAAGTCCCTGCGTGGCCGACAGCGGAGCTGCTGGAAATCCATTCATTTTGAAATACGTGGCTGGTTGATGACCTTGGATCTAAATGCTATTTTTTTTTTTAATTTCATTTCATTTTTTATTTTTTTGGCCGTGCCACGCGGCATGTGGGATCTTAGTTCCCTGACCAGGGGTGGAACCCGTGCCCCCTGCAGGGGAAGCACGGAGTCTCATCCACTGGACTGCCAGGGAAGCCCCTCGATGCTTTTTCAAAGCCCAGGCTCTTCGGACCCATTTGATTGAAAATAAAAATCAGCACAGTAAGTACTCATACTGCAGACTTCACCCACTTCCATTAAATGGTTCTGTCTTTCTGCTTCACAATATAATTTCTTACTCAACTTATCCAGGCAGAGATTCTGCAGCAGATTTGAAGTGTTAGCGATCTCTGGTGGCACTGAATGGTCTGGCCACAGCTGACACGTGAAAGGCCATCAAATCACCTGGTGGGTAAACTCAGTTGTGCAAATATTTCAAGGCTGCACCTTCCCCTTGCGGTGTTCGGACTAGAATTATTTTCTTTTCAAACCATCACAATTCAGATAAAGCTACCCCCAGCAATTTATTTATTTTAGGAGAAAACATTCTACCTTAGAGGAGTTCAGACACGCTTTTCCTGTTCATCCTCATCTGTTTTAGTCAGAGAGGGGTGTTTTCCCCAAGAGTCAGAAGCAAAACTAGGAGAAGGCCAAGGCCCCGGTGCTCTAGCATGCTTCTCCTGGGCAGAGACAGCTTCCACAGACCTGTGTCCACTCAGAACAAAGAGGGTATCTCTGGAACCCATCCTTGGCCCTTCCTGAAAAGCCTTTGCTGTTGGGGACACTCTGCAAGGAAGGAAACGCCCTCTGTCTTAATGTGGTGGTTGACAGCACAGCCTCTCCCCACCAGACTGCCTGGGTTCAGTTCCAAGCTCTGTACTCCCTAACTGGGTCTTGTGCATCTTGGTTTCCTCATCTATAGAACAAGTGTTATAATACAGGCAACACTTAGCATCCAGGATCATCTAAGTGCCCAATAAACCTGGCCATTGTTATTATCCCACGACAAAACAAAAAGTGAACAAAGGATTTCTGGAATAATCAGTTCAACAAATATTTTTGAACATTTGTGTAAAACACCAGAAAGCCACTTCATTCATTCAACCAAGAAATATTTGATTAGAACATTCTATGCACCAGATTCTGTTAAGTCTAGTATATTTAATCATCCACCCCTCCACCCATTCAAGTTTTACCTGTACACCTATGTATCAAACGGTGGCAGGCTACCAGATACACACACACACAGAGGCATATACACACACACACAGGCACATACACACAGAGGCACACACACACACACAGGCACATACACACACATAACAAACACATGTGGAGCAGGTGGCAACTACACTGCTGAGCGTGAGATCTGGTCCCTGTCCCTGTGGAGACAGTGGGGACGACAAGACAGAGAAACACTTCTAGTGCCCAGACATCGAGAACCATACAGGGTCCTCAGCTCGAAGAGATGGGCTGAAAGGAGAGGAGCTGAGATGTCACAGTAAGCGGCGGCAGCTGTGAGGACCTGGGACCCCCCCCGCCCCGCCCCAGCCCCCGGTCCTCACCTGTAGGTCCCGGTTGTGGTTTTCGCACAGGAGTTGCAGGAAGCGGAGGATGGGCTGCATGATGGTGATGACTGCGCTCATCTCCAGGTCATCCTTGGTCTTGTCTGCCGTGGCCTGGGCGCCCTCCCCTGACTGGTAGTGATCGTCGGGGTCGGCCTCCCTTCTGAAGGTGGTGAAGGCTTTCCTGGTGGCGGCAGAGGCCTCCACAAGCTGATCCCGGGCCTCTTCCGTTATCTGTGTCGTGGGCTCTTTGGCTAGAACGCAAACGTACGATGGTCAGTGCTGCCGAATCCCAGGAACACTATTCACCACGCCAAAGACGACGTGCAGAGATCTAAGTTCTGGAATTCACCCGAGAGTCTCTCAAGGTCGGCAAAACGCTCCAGGAAGCCACCATCTTCTCTCACCTCTTAGGATTAAAAGTAAGTTGAGCCCTTCCAGCTTGCTGGTGGCTCTAACATGTCACCTACACTTGCTCTGTGGTTTAGAGGAAAAGCAGTAGAGGTTCTGTCAACCTCATATATCTACGACTCTGGGCCTCAGCTTCCTCATCTGTAAAATGGGGAGAACATCAGTGACGTCTTCCTCTAGAATGTTCCTGAGACACTCAACATAAGCTAAACAAACTGTAATTACTGTTCTTATACAACAATTGATGGAGCCCTTTACTAAGCCCCAAGGCACCGTGATGAAGCACCTCATGTTTATTACCTCATCGACTCTTCAGAGTAACCCTGTAAGGTAACCAGGCACTAGAGCTAGAAGCATTAGACGCTGTAGCCAGACTCCCTGGGTTCAGATCCTGGCTCTAGTACTTACTAGCTCCATGTCCTTACTAGCTCCATATCCTACAAGTTAATTACCATCCCTATGCCTCAGTTTCCTCATCTGTAAAATGGGGATAACGATTTTATCGATTTTACAATGTCCACTTGACTTCTAAATGAAGTCACACATGTAAAGGACTTTGGACAGTGCCTGGTTCATAGGAAGTCCTCAGTAAATGTTAGCCTTTCTTCTTTTTCTTCTCTTTATCCCCATTCTAGACCAGCGGTGATCAACTAGGGATGATTTTGACCCCATCTCCACCCAGGGGATGACAGGCAATGTCTGGAGAGATTTTAAGTTGGGGGTGGGCTACTGGTATCTACTGGGTCGAGGCCACATACGCTGCTAAAAAAACGAGACTCAGACCTATTCAAGGCCATTTGACTCCAACGCTTTTGGGTCTACCCACTCCCCAGTATAACTCCTCTTCAAAGGGGATAATGGATAAAAAGCTTTATGAACTTTCAAATATTTCAGAAAACAAGGGAGGATTAGCTGACAAAAGACGACAGCCAATTTAAAAGTGCGTATTCCACAACTTTCTCTAACATTAAATGGAAATTACAGGAAAAGATTATTAATGGATTTCCTGCCAACAAAACCCTCAGTTTGACAAAGAAGAATGTATGTTAGTTTATTAAACAAGAGGAGCCTCCAAAGCAGCAGGAATTCAGTTCAGGTTACACAGGAAGAATTCTATCACAACCAGATTGGTTTTCTTCTTCTGAAAGCCCCAGTCAGAAAGTTTGGAGCCTAGAAGTCGTGTAAAAACTAAAGGAAAACCAGGGGTTCCTCCCATGTTTACAATCCAGCTGACTGAAGAGCTGCATGCAGGGGAGCATTTACCTTTTTTCCGTGACGGGGCATCCCTGTCTACCTCATCATCTTTCTTTTTATTTCCCAAGTCACTGGTGTTCACGGTCACCGTTGCCTTGATTTCTTGCTGGGCCACCTTCATCCGGTCATAGAAGACCTTGAAGAATTTCTCCGACTTCTTATCTTCTGTCAACCGGCAGAAAAAGGAGTGCTGCCAAGGAAAACCCACAGCTTTTTCAACACTGTGACACACCAGTTACTGAATCCCACTCAGGACACCAAAACCTCGTGGAGATCAGAGCCAGACACAAAACCTCAAAAACGGTCTAACTTTGGACCAGGGTTAAACACCGTTCAATGCCCTGTCATCCTCTGGCTTCCACAGCCTGAGGTTTTCTACACAGAGCCTTTAAAGCAAACCGCCAGTCCTTGTCTGAATCAGTCATATAGGCTTGGGAAGCATGCTAAGGGGTGGTGGGCAGATTTCAGCCAACGAAGCACAACCCCCTGCACACATATAAATCAACTCCACGAACAATGAAAACAGAATGTATTTTTGGCGATTGTTGCAGGGCCAGTCATGTGTTTAAGGACTTCTGTGAGCCCCCCTCTTTGCAGAGCCTTGTGAATATATACGGATGAGTAAGATGTGCTACCTGCCCCTACAGGGCTCCACACCAGAAGCATGACACGCCCATAAGGAGGGCTTCAGTGTGTAAAACGTGCTCCAGAAGCTACACAGATGATTATATTATGGAAGCTCAGAGGTGGCAAGGATGACATCGGGCTGGAGTGATCCCAAAATCGTCGTGAAAAAAGTGATTTTCGAATCAGGTTTTGAAGGGCAGGTAAAGGGTGGTTAGATGAAAAAGCTAACAATGAACAGGTAGCTCGCCTCTTGAATACACATTTGTTTCTTGGACCCACTGCAAGCAATAGTATACATTGTTGATATAAAAACACAATATGGTATCTCAACTTCATTTGTGAGCACTCTCTTTTCACCCCTTTGCAGATACCACGCTGTTGTGAATTATTTACATAAAAATACAATACGGTCAGTTTCCAGAGGAATAAAACAAAGCTCCAAACAATATATTGGCTTCTCGCAGTGGGCGCTTTCTGCCAATTTCACATCCTCCCCCATTTGGAAAGATGGCACTTCCCTACAGAAGGTGACCCTAGGCTTGCAATCCCAGAGAAAAGCAACATCTTGCCAGCCTCATGAAGCCCCTTAACTGCTCCATCTCTCACCCCCCCACACCCAGTGCTTGATTCAGCGCCTGCCCCCGCCCCAAGAGCCACCATGTTTCCATCTGCCAACACGCAACTTCAGTCACTGTGACCCTTCTTCTAGCCACTAGCCCATATGCTGCCCTGACAAATGTCTGCCTCATCTGCCCACCAAGCTCTTCTTGATCGTGCCCTTTCTTTTCCCTCTCCCTGTTCTTCTTTACCTCTGGCTGTTTCTTACATACAGCACAGGATCCAGCCTTCCTACCTGTGCTCTCTGGTTCTGTCTTTTCTCTTCCAGCCACTCCCTAATGCCAGTTTACAAGTCACTGCCTGCCTCCATCCTGTGTGTCACTGAGTCCTCCAACACTCCCACTCTGGGAACCAAGCTCGAGCCTTCAGTGTGCTCCACTGCCCTTTGCTTCCCTCTGTTTTTTTTAGGCTTCTAGTTCATCCATCCATTCAACCGGCATTCCGTTTGTCCATCCGCCCATCCACTATTTACTGTGCGCCTGCCATGAGTCAGGGATTACGCCCATTATAGGAGAAACAATGCTCAGCAAAACGAGGCCTGCGCCCCATGAAACTGGCGGCTTGGTAGGAAAAAGACACAGTCATTCAATAGTCACGCTAATGACTTTCACTAAAGTAGCCTTTTAACCACTGAGTCCACAGAGTGCTGGCAAACAGCAGCAGACACTCAGCGCCACTGCCCGGTTCCTCCTGGCTCTTCCCATGGCTGGGTTCCCTCATCTGTCAGTCACAGCATTAACATCACCTCCTCCAGAGAACCACCCCTGACCATCCTACTAACAGCAGCCACGCCAGCTGTTTATCCTCACACGCTCTATTTTATTCTTCATAGCAACTGGCCCCTGAAACGACACCTGTATTTACTGTTCACCTACTTAACTGTCTGTCTTGGGCAGAGTGTAAGCTCTAAGAGGGCAGGAGCCTCGCCCACATGGCTCACAGCTGTCGTCAGAACACCCAGAAGAGGCCCAGCACATACAAGGCGCTCTGTAATGATTTGATGAAAGAATGAATACAACTCGACACTTCACGGTTCCTCTTGACTTGCTACACGCCCCCCATCAGATCCGGCCACGGGAGAAACAAATTCCCACCACACTGTAGATTCTTATTTCTCATATCCTCTAATGTGAGAAACCAAGTTCCAATTGTTCACTTCTTTGAGGGCCAGCGCTTCCGCAGACAAACAAGAGGAGGTGTGCGGGGGACGAAGACCTCAACCTAGGGCCACCCAAATACAGTGATTCCATTTTCCACCAAGAGGCGTCACACAGCATCTCACCCACACGGGGTCAGGAGGGGACTGCACAAGGAGGCGGCTGCTCGGGGCAATGAACTTCAGTTGCTGCCCCTTAAGTCTTCTCATGGCATGGAGGCAACTGAAAAAGCATCCTTGGACACTCCGGTCATTCAAGAAAACAAGTGCACTTTAATAAGTAAATAAATAAAGAGCCAAAGCCTGCCATGTGTCATCGGAAGAGCGCAAGAGTACACACCCATCACCTGCTACAAATGCACTGCTTCAGGTCTAGCTGGTTAACCCAGCCTATGTCACCTGACAGGGTCAGGGCGAGGACACCTCTTATAAAACGAGGGAAAGGCAAGGCGCTGAGGATTACAGGCTTCTACATACGTTTCTGCGATGGCCAGTATATTTATTTTGCACTGTTTATAACAGTCCCCATCCCTCAAGGATTTGAAGCTGCTTTATAAACAGAACGTGGTCAATAAAACGATAGAGTGGACAGCGGGGTACGGTGACACGAGTAAGCACAGAAGAGCGACATCAAGCAAGGATGGGGGCTGGAGGATGGGAGAGGTGATTCCGGGAGTCTTGGGCTCGGCTCCGAGGCACCTGGCCACCCCGCTGAAATGAGAGGCCAACTCCATCACACCTCTTAGTAAGAAGCAAGAGGAGAGATACCACCAGTGCTTCGAAGCAAGGAAACATCTCTTCACGGAGGGGTTAGTGGGGCAGGCTTTCCAGTTGGACCTCCCGGGTTCAAGGCTGGGGTCCCTCATCCACTGGCTCTGTGACCGTGGGCAAATTACTCAACCTCTCTGAACCCATGTGGAAGGGCTGCCAGGGTGCATCAGGTGCTTAGCACAGTGCCCACTAAGTGTGTTGGTTTCACACCACCATGACATTAGTATCATGTGAAAACCCCACAGCAAAGGCATCACCCAAGCAGCTAAGTGGCGAGAACTGTCAGAAAGACCGGTCTTCAGCTCCACCGCTCACTAGCTGGGGTCACCTCAGAAAGGGACGACGCCTCTGAAACCCCAATCTTCTCATCTGCAAAATGGGCAACAGGGTGGACCCTTCACGGGTGGCTATGAAGACCCGAGATAATCACAGTAACAGTCCCAACAGCTGACCTGACGAGGTCCCGGGAACCTGGGGTGAACCTGCATGCGTCTCACCTCACACACAGCCCCTGATGAAGCAGTGGTTACTATTACTCCTTTTTGAGATCAGGAGACCCTTTTGGGTCTTTCAGATAATGTGCATCAGGTGTGGAGCATGCCCGAGAAGCCCACACTGTGACACACTGCGTCTTCCCAGGACGCTGTGAGAGGCACGGGCCTGGGAAGTGGCAGAGCAGCGAGGAGGGGTGACAGCGGGGCTGCAGGGGCCCCAACTGAGAAGCTCAGCAGACGCCCTAGAAGGAAGACAGCTGGGCTCCAGAGGGGAAGCACTAGTACCTCGTACGGGAGGAGAAGTGAAAACGGAGGCATGTGCAGGAACTAAGGACCCCCGGTCCCCAATCAGGGGCTGTGCCGGGGGAAGGCATAGGGGCCGTGTAGCAGGCCGGGGCCAGGGGCTCCTGGAGACCCTCGCTGCCCCTCCCTGGTGCCTGGTGTCATCTGGACTCGGTGAGACCAGGCCCTGAACATGGCTCACAGACCTGTTCATTCCACCTGCTTCCGTCACAATGTGCTCGGAGGACCTGCGGGCGGGAAGGGGGCGCCCTCCTCAGGACTGTTTCCCCAGAAGCGGGTGGGACCTCAGACCAGAGCAGGTGGAGACTCGGCCCTGACCCGCCTCAGGCTCTTCATGGGCACTGGTCTACCTCCCTCCATGGGCGTATTTCAGTGAATCACACCCCAACCTCCACCCCCAAAACCTAGAGCCAAGAGCCATGGAGAGACTGTTGCACTTCTCCAAACTTTTCACTCCACGCCACCCAGCAGGTTTGAGCACCGCCTTCCAAATAAACCTGGTCTAGAGCAGGCAACATTGGTCCCAGGTAAGAGGAAGCAAAACGGGGGGCGGGTGAATGGGAAGTGACTAAAAGGGAACCAAGAGAACTTTCTGGAGTGAAGAAAATGTCTTGATTGGGGTGGAATTCACACAGGTGTGGTAGAGAGAATAATACGTCCCCATCCCTAAAAAGATGTCCAGACCCTAATCCCTGGGACTTGGGAATATGTCACCTTACATGGCAAAGGGGAATAAGGTTGCAGATGGAATTAAGGTTGCTAACCTTAAAATAGGGAGATTATGCTGGATTATTCAGGGGCTAGTGTCATCACAAGCGTTCTTAAAAGCGGAAGAGGAGGGTAGAGTGATATGGTGTGAGAAGGACTCCACTCGGCATTGCTGGCTTTGAACATGAGGAAGGGGCTATAGCCAAGGGGCCTCTAGAAAGTGGGAAAGGCGGGAAACGGATTCTGCCCCGGAGCCTCCGGAAAGGAATGCAGCCCCGCTGACACCTTGATTTTAGTCTAGTTAAGACTCATGTCGAACTTGTAAGATAAAAAAGTCTGGCTGTCTCAAGCCACTAAGATTTTCGTAATTCGTTACAGCAGCCAATGAAAACAAATACGATAGGTATAAACATTTGTCAAATCTGATCAGAGTGTACACTTAAAATCTCTACATATTATTGTATGTAAATCACATCACAATAAAAAGGAAGAGAAGGGGGAAAAAAACTGCTTTGTTACCCGAAGGCTAGAGAACTTTGTCAAGGCTGTCCAGACAAGGGGCCACCCTCAGAGGCCACCTCCCCCTGCAGAGGGACCTGCGTCTGCCGCCCTCACGGCCCATCTTTCTTCACCCTCTGCTTATCTCCAAATCGCATGTGATTCCAAAGCCCTCTTCACATAAGCTGTCTCATCAGCGTTTTAGGAGATTGTCAAGACAGATATCACCATTCATAAATCCATCACGTTATGGACAGGAGAGCTGGGGTCAGGAGAGGTCAGCTGACGTGTGGCAGAGCCACGCCCGCTCCCTGCCTCTGCACTCAAGGCCCTGTGCACCGCCTGCCTTCTTAGTGATCACACGGAACACCAGCCCCAGTGATCGGCAGGCAACTCCGAAAAAACGAGGGTGGGTTTGGGGGCAGACACAGCGTCAATGCCAACATCACGGACAACAGGTCGATGTTTGGAGTGGCCTCAGGGAAGGAAGCCGGGGTCGGGCCAGATAAGAAAGTGACCACCTGCAGCGGCTACCTCCATGGAAGCTCTGGGGGACAGAGGTGGGAGGGGACCCAGGTATGGCCACCGTAAGCCAGGCTTAAAAACAATCCTCACAAAACAGAAAAGACGGATCCCAGAATGTTAAAGCTGGAAGCACTCTATTCCAGACACTTCCAGATGTTTTCCCCAGCAGGGAAACCCTGCTTCTCCTCCGTCCCCTAACACCACCTTCCGTAAGGACCCGGATACGAGAGAGATACAGGCAGAACTGCTCAGCCTGAAACACAGCAGGGAGCACGCCCCTCACATCACTGCAACTCCTCCTTGCAACGCCAGGGCTCCACAGGACGTTGTTTGGGAACTACCCATTTAGTCCAGCCCTACACATTTCACAGAGGAGGAAACTGAGGCCCAGAGGGGGAAACAGACATCTCAAGGCCACACAGAGCCCACGTCTCCTGCCTACTCGAGCCAGTCCCTTTGCCCAGGCCCGGTGGTGGCTGGCTGACACAGCAAGCAGCTCGGATTTCATTCCTGCTCTCGGCTAACTGCCAAGCGGACACAGTTTGCCCTCCTCGGGCTGCGTGAGCTGTATGGGGACTTAAGAACTGAGGTCTTAGTTTAAAATAATAAGGAGACCACCCTTTCAGATCACTCTTGAAAATAACAAGATATCCCTTAATTAGCCTGGCAGCCACCCTCTGTGCCCAGCCAAGTCCTTGCAAAGGAACAGAGCGTGATTTATGACAGGTCCACCCGGCTCCTGAAACCAGAGGCGGCCCGAAGTTAGGGACCAGCAGACAACTGGCAGCTCCTCTAAACGACAGGCTGGAAGTGTGCAGGATGGGGTGGGGGGACTCCTTTCTTTAGGTGCAAGAGGTCACACTGTGCAGGATGGGGTGTGGGGAGAAGGATGGGAGCCACGGGCCTTCGCCATGCGCTGGACACACAACAGGGAAGGTGAGCGAATGAGCACCTTATTGAAAAGCCATCTTCCCCAGAATTCAGAGACTTGGGGGAAGGAGGGCAAAGACAGTCTTGGAACCTCGGAACCCAGAGCCAGCCAGCCAGCCTGCACCTGCAGGGACACGGGAGGAGCCCTTTACGAGCATCTCAGATAAAGGAAGTGGCAGCAGCAGGAAGCAGAGGTGGATGTGATCCAGGGCAGGTCTGGCGGGAGAGGGGACGGTATGGGGGGAGCAGTCCCCAGCGCTCCTGGGACAGCTGTGAGACTTTGATCCTTCCCCAAAGGAAAGCATTTCACCCGGCAGCAGTCCACCTTCTAGAAACCCTCACACTGAGCCTTCAGAGACTCCAGAGAAAGAGCTTTTCTATCTGACTGCCTGGTACACAGCCCATGACATTCACTCTGCGTGCTCACTTATCTGCTGCAGAATGAATTAAGTTCTCAGGCTAAATGCAAGAATTTGAAAAATGTGACTGCTGAACAGTGCTGAATCCTTGTGCTTCCAGGAGCAGATGAAAATTCCTCCCTGGAGTCTGACTTTTTCTCTTTTTACTCTGCCTCCCGCACACGGGGACCTCGGCCTCGGCCCTGGAGTCTCCAGGACTTGAAGGGATGTCTCCAAACAGACCAACCCATTCCTGTCCAGCTTGTTCAGAGGCTCTGCGGGTGACAGAGTGACAGCAATGGCTACCCAAGTGTGGGGCTTAGCTTGTGGGGCTCTCCTCCTATACCTGTGATTAACTGAGACTTCCATCACTTCCTGGGGACCCCTGATCTGTAAATTACAGTGAACAATAACTGAAGCCTTCTGATTTGCTTGCCACCTACCTAAGTGCTTTGTATGCAGTATCTCATTTAACCCTTCTAACTACCCCATGAGGTAGGGGCTACCACTATCCCCACTTCACAGATGAGGAAACTGAGACTCAAAGAGGTTAAATAACTTGCCAAGTCATACAGCTAGGAAGTGGTGGTGGTGCCCCAAGACTCAAGCCCCACTGGTGTGACACCTCAGCCCATGCTCTCAACGCCCCTGCTTTGTCCAACACCTCTCATCTAAGCAAGAGTGTGTCAAACTCCAAACACCTTTTGGCTTTTTATAATGCACTCCCTACCTGCCAGCCCAGGTCCCTCAGCTGCACAGCAGAGAGTCTCACAGACTCTTCTCACAGGAAAGAACAGCCATGGTAGGAACACATGTGAATGCCCCAACTTTCCTGCAAGGCCTGATGCTCTTGTTAACCTGGGCTCCCAAACAAGGCTCTTTTGCTAGTTGCCGGGGCTGGGGGTTACAGGTTGTTCACCGAACCACTGTCACTCAATGACCACCGTAGGTCTTGAGTCCCTTTCTTAGAAACCCATGACAACAATCAAAACCCAAAGATCATGTACCAGGAACCAGGTGATAAAACACACATGCTTTAGGCACAGGAGCCTGGAGAACTGCAAGTCTGGAAACCTGAATTTTAGCCATTGCTCCTCGATAACCAGCTACGTGAACTTGGGCAACTTGCTTAACTGGATTTGTGCCCTAGGTTCCTTATCTGAAAAACATGACTCTTACCACCTGCCCTGCGTGCATCACATGGAGGGGGTCCATCAAGGGTGCAGTTATGAAACACTATGTGAAACGCACTTTGATTACTACGGGAAGCTACTCAAATGCAGGGTGTATAATCTATCAATACCACTTTCAAAGGAAATCAGTTAGCGGGTAAGATAGGTGGATCGACTAATGTGCTGGGTGTTATGTGATGACCAAACTCTAGTGTCCCCAAAACATCCAAAGATAAACAAGCCCTGCTCGTACTGGTAGGTCAAGACAGCCTGTAAATTGACAGCAAAAAACACACTGAAGAGCCTTTCCCAGTAACTGTCACAATGAAGGAAGTTAAAAAAAAAATCCAGCTGGAATTCCACTAGTTATAGACGCCATTCAGATTCCATTAGACACAGAGACAAATGTTATTGCTTCCACTTCTCAAAGTGTAATACACCCAAGGCAGAATGGTGTCAGACCCTCCCCCTGGACAGGCCCAAGCCTTTCAACATGAACTGTTTTTCCAATTTTTCAACTACTCTTGACTTCAGGAAAAGTATGATATTTGAAAAGAATCTAATAATTAGTAAAGAGGGCATTAAGAATCAAACACTCCCCTGGTATAAATGATCACTCACTCTAAGGGCATTTTTTTTAGCAAGGTTTGATGGGTTTCAACCAGTAAACATCTGCAAGTCTCAGCTCACCAGTGTCTCTGAGGATGTTGCCAGCTTTAATGAGTTCAGAAATAATATAAACTTTAAACAGAAAAGAAGGAAGTGATGAAGTGAACGAAGTATGGGTTGTAAAGGCACTGACATTTCAACTTCATTTTTCTGAAGAGTTCCTCCCTCATCCAAACTGTAGAGCCATCTCTTGATAACTCAGACATAAACAGCATGCTTCATCTCCTCTTCCCTGCCAGGGCTGGACGGAGGCCACCGTCTGCTCATCGCTGATTCCCAAGGCCTGAGAGAGGGGCTGGAGGACGACGAAGACCAAATTAATCTGGGCACTGGGCTCCAGGGAAGGGCCTGAGCTCCAAGGTCAATACCAAAGCACTGTATCTTCATGATGCTTTTCAAGGTGAGTTAATTCTGGTTTTAGCAAGCAGCAAAGTCCCACCTGTTGCCTAAGAACCACTTTTCTTCTGAGACCTGAGAGCTTAACACCTCTCCTTACCTGTCCCCCGGGGCCCACAGGAAACAGCACTGGCCAGGAAAGTCTCCCCAATCTGGTAGGCAGGCTGGTCCCCCCTCTCCCGTGTGGATCAGAACACGGACAGCTTCTCACATACTCATCCATGACACCTCAACCAACAAACTGTACTTCCTAAAAAAAATTTTTTTGAAGGTGTTATCTTACAAAGCCCCTGTATGTGTAGGTAAACTGTCAGCAATAACATCTCTAGCAACATTTAAGACTAAAATCACACAGGTTTCAGGGAGGCAGCTCAGCCTTCATTCTAGAAGACCCAGGGACAAGAAGTTAAGGGGACTCCAAATTTTCTCTGGGTTCAATTCTCAAACCTCCTTACAGAAGCCAAAGGCCAGCATATATTGTGGGGTGCACGGGCACAGCCGTCTGTCCCTTCCAACCAAAGGCAGGAAAACAAAGAGCCTCCAGAGAAAAACAATGATGACCAGTAAAATGGGAAACAGAAGCAACCCCAAATGTGCCTGAAGTGACGGGAGGTTGCGGCAGGGACCTCCTTGGGAAATTTCTTTAAGTACAAGGAGGTACTGTGGTTGCTCTTCAAGCCAACATGAGGTTTATAAAAAAGAAAGGCACTGTGAAGCAGACGAGCCTTTGGTTAGACCTCAGGGATGATTTTTGTTAAAGTACTCAGGGAGGTTTTGGAATCTCGGTCTACAGACATCTACTCAACCAGAGAAGAAGAAAATCAGTATCAGTGAACGTCTGGGGCTGCTGGAGACGCACACTAGTCTCCAAGGGTGCCCTCCAGGACTGGTTCTATGATCTAACGAAAAGTGCCTTCTGGTGGTTCAGGTGACACTCTCAGGTCTCGTGTCAGCTTGCCCACAGCCTTGCTGTGGGATCTGTGACAGGGGGACAGAGGCCTTCTCAGTGAGCCTCCAGTGTGTATCATGAGACCTGAAAGGGACGATGCAAGAGGTGCTGCAAAAACTCCATCAGCAAGAAACGCACCCCGGGCATCAGCAAAGGAGGGCTCAGGTGGCTCCCCTGCCCAGAGCCTAGGGGCGACGCGGCTGCTGTCCCTTCCCGCTTCACTTGGAGGTTCCATCCGCGTTATCAAGAAAGAACTGACACAGGAGTCGGAGGATAAGACCTTCGCTCTTTGGTCTTATTTCTATCCTGGGCACCTGAGGGCCAATCAATCAACACTGACGGACATTTTCTGCCCTAAAGTCACCAAGGTTCCCCGGGGCATCCAACTTGAGCTTTATGTCGACGTCAAGAAGGATCCTCTGCACACCCATTCTCTGTGTTTGTACGGAGAGCAGCAGGGGTTCAGAGAAAGGGCTCCACGCCCTGCACACTCAGCAAGGTACAAACAGGTGGACAGGGGTGGCTGAGGACCTGGGCAGGTATGCACAGGGCATTTATTAACCTGCAGCCTCGGTTTCCTCATCTGTAACGGAGGAAGGAGGAGGGGAAGTGCTACCCAAGAGGCCTGGAGGATGGAATCAAGAAGGTAACACAGTGCAAGCCCAGCACAGGGCCTGCACCTGGTAGGTGTTCTGTACCAGATACTTTTCCTTCCCCACTCTCAACAAACCGCACTGTGACACGCCTGCTCGACGGATAACATCCAAAAAGAAATAAATATACCCTGGCCTGTCGGGGGCAAGGACGTTGGCTGGCAAACTCAAAACATCAAGCAAAGCGAGCGCCTTCTGACAGAGGGCTCACCATCACCCGCTGTCCTCTGCTTGATCAGATGACCTCTCAGGTCTCAGTCCTGGTCTGAACCCCAAAGGACACGCTCCAGGACTTTCAGTCCTCCCAACCCAGCAGGTCCATTTCACTGGGTACTGGCCCATCAGGGGGCCCATATGGCTGCAGAGAACATCCTTGGGATCCAAGAGTAAAACGTACAGATGGCCAGACGGATGGAGATGGCGGATAAAATTACACAGCACTCATCTGTGTAAGTGCTGCTTAATAGATTATGGCTCTGACATCAGGAACGTGCATCCAAGTAGGTTACAGCCCGAGCCAACTTGGTGCCCTTTAGAAGCACTGACTAGGGCTTGGCAGGGGCCGTGGAGATCACCTAATTCAGCCTCCCACCTGACGAGAAGCTCAGTACCTGGGTCGAGCAGTGGTCCCATGCCCCCCGCCCCTGCCCCCCCCCCCCCCCCCGCTATGCCCCAACCCCGCTGGCTTCCTTCAGCTCCTGCCAGCCCGTCTGTCTGAACACTCCTGCCCTCTGCTCTTCACGCCACTCGTTCTCTTCTCGTCTGCTAAGTCTGGGCTTAAATGCATCTCCCTGGAGAAGCCTCCTCTGACCACCCTAAGTGGCCTCTCCATGACACTCTTCCCTCTTCACGCTTCTCCCTTATTTAATTGTTAACTGGCTTACGATCCATCTCCCCTGCTAGACTATAACCTCCTCGAGGGCAGGCCGTCTATGATCTCAGTCCGGACTGTGTCACGGCCACCTCATCCAGTGCCCGGCACCCAGCAGGGGCACCACCAATACCTGCTATCTTAATGAACGCACAATAGTCCTGAAGGACATGCAATCCTGCAAAACTTAAATCGAGTCCAGCTTTGCATCTACGGCAGCTGAAGTTTAACTCAATAACCAGAAGATCCCTGTCCGTGAAAGCTCAAAATCCTGCCAAGCGGGGAAAACGCCGAACGCCGAAGGCCAGCTGAAGGAGGCTGATGTGGCGTTCTCACCTCTCAGAGGCTTATCAGGGTTGTGCCCAGGTCTCTGCGATGGGCTCAGGCTGGCTGGGGATCCTACTCCAACTAGTTCACTGTTAACTACTCTGGCCTGGCTGACACTTGCATTATTAAGGTGGGGCGGGAAGGACAATCATTCGTAGACCTTCCATCTCAGAACCTGGCTCACACCCCTGACTTGATAACTACAAGCTCGGGGCTTGTGTTGCAAGGAGGCTAATGAAAACACATTTTTCAAACACCGTATGGTGAGGGCAACTGAAGCACCCTCCTCCTCCAACAGCAATCTAAATTTTTAAGTCCTGATTTCAAAGGAAAACGAGTGGCTTGAAGATATCAGATGGTTTACAGGACTCTCCCCTTTGGCATCTAGGACATCTTGATGACAAATTTAAAACCCAGGCAAAGGTAACTGGGAGAAACATCAAGAGAGGCTCTGACACTTGCACAGAGGAACTTAGAGGACTCAGGAAATGCACGTGGGCATAGATTTCTCAGTAAGAAGGAGGGTCATGGCAGAGGTGCCGAGGCCAGCTGTGAATGTCACTTAGGTTCTCAGTGCGCAGGGTCCAGGCTTGTGAGTGACACGTCTTTAAGGCCCCCACGGCAGGACTCTAGCCGCTGACAGTTTCTAATGAGAAAGTATTCTCAACCATGAAGTTAGCTCGACTGGAAAAGTTCCAAAGGGGAAGTCCCTCCAGTTACTCAGAACGGGGGGAAATAAAGTTGCCTTCTTGGTCTGGAATCTGGGGATATTTTATGCAGATGGCTCTGACAGAAGTTACTAAGGGGAAGTCAGCTCGCCTTCGATTATTCAAACAGGCTACTGCTATTAAGAATTGCACAACTCTTGGGCAAGGCAGGGGTGGGTTTCGGCTTTGTTTTTTTTAAGCCTATCCTCACGGGAACTACTTATTCTTTTCGAAGAACATTTCATTATAACCTCCCTAACTCACGTCTTTGAAATGTCTCTGCTCTGGTGGGAATGTGACCGAAAAGGCAAAGCCATCAGAGCAGCCAGGGTGCAGGTGGACACCCCCGGAGCTGCCACCGGGCTTCTCAGGAGGGCACTTCTGCTTCCCTGCTGAGAACTGGATGCCGCAGCCACTTTTTTTAGTGCAGGCTGAGTAATCCCGACCTGCAGCCTTCAGGTAACAGAAGTTGCCCAAGCTCCAGGAATGATCACTGTGGGACAAACGCCTTCCTTTGTTTTCATGTGGTTCCACCTTATAATGTGCTAGATGAGATAAGAGCTGTCACCCCACCCAGGGCAAGAGCACAAGGAGGATTATGGAAATGCCAACAGCCCTCCTTCTCTGGGGCAGAGCGATGGTCTGTCCAACGGGCAATGGAATCCATCTAGCTCAGGGGCAACCCGAGAGCAAAGGGTAAGCTTCTATCGGATGAGCTTGAAGACTCCCAGGACAGGTCCCTATAATGAAGGGGCTGGTAATAAAAAAAATTATCCTAGGAAAAGAAATAGGTGAGGGCGGGAGGAAAGACACCTCAGCCGAGACCCTTCTGATGTCTTAGAGCTACACGATGGGGAACTCTTAGGGGGAAAAGGAAAATATTCTGTTTCTGGAGACAGCTCCAAGAATACTGAGCTAGGCGTGAGGAACAAGCAAGCTGATAGGTTGGAGGGAAAAAAAGAAAGGAAAGAAAAGGTGGGGAGAAGAAGGAGTCAGGGAAGGGGGAGCGAGATGGCTGAGAGACAGGGGAATTAAAGAACACCATGGCAACAAGTCTGTCCACCTACCCTGGCCGCCCACCCACAGCCAGATTCTTTGCTGACGCACTTGAGAACAAGCTGGTTCCTACCAGCTCAGGAAGGTGAGCAAACCCGGAGAGCTCATTAAATCCCTTCTCAGCGACTCTTGTCTGCCTGCAGATAGTGAGCAAGGAGGATATAAATAGAAGTTATATAACATCTCTTTGTTGATTCCTGTGCTTACCAAAAAAAATGCAGCATGACCTTGTTTTTTTTCTGCAGCGTTTTCTTCAGCCTGCGGGTTGAGGACTTTAAGCCAGTTAGGGATCATCTTAAAGTTTAAAGAGGAGGCTATAGATTTCCACATTAAGGACACTCAGGAGGATCACCCAAGCTCGGAACCCGCAGGATCAAGTCCTGCTCAGGTATAAAAAAAAAAAAAATCTACTTGCTGTAGAATAAAACTTTAAGGAATCCTGTGGCGTCCTCGGAGGACATTTCTGATGATGCCAGGAGTTGTATTAACACCCAAGAGCAGAGAACCGTGTGAAGCCAAATACATGACTTGGGTTTTCAAAGGAGGTCAGAGCACTCAAAATACATACATTTAAAGCCAACTGATGGTTTCTAAATACCTCCAGGAAGATTCAGTTGTCTTTTTCTTTCTCAACAGGCAAGACAGTAAGAGTCCAGTGGAGGGTTTCCCTGGTGGTGCAGTCGTTGGGAGTCCACCTGCCGGTGCAGGGGACGCGGGTTCGTGCCCCGGTCCGGGAGGGTCCCGCATGCCGCGGAGCGGCTGGGCCCGTGAGCCGTGGCCACTGAGCCTGCGTGTCCGGAGCCTGTGCTCCGCAACGGGAGAGGCCACAACAGTGAGAGGCCCGTGTACCGCAAAAAAAAAAAAAAAAAAAAAAAAAAAATAGGCCTCCTCCTTCGGGAGGCCAAGAGAGGTGAGAAGTGCAGAGGGAAACACCAACGGTAGGCCCTGAGATCTATCCCAACCCGGTCAGAGTCTCCAGCGCTGCCGGGGTTCCTGGACAGACTCTGGTTCTGACATCTTCACCGGGAAGTAGCTTTAAAGGAGCGTGTGCTTACAAGCTGTGCTGCTGAACCCCCATTACTCTGCTATCTTGTCTAACCTAGTGATGCCACAAGATTCTTTCAAAAAACTGTTACCATGGGAACTTTTCTCTCTCAAGCATTTTTCAAGAAATGTTACAGGTGCTGCAGAATTCAATGCCCTTGGTCTCAGTAAGCATTTTCTGAGTCTTTGAACGTGTGGTTTCAACCGAGAGGACTTTCAAACCCATGATGCAAGGGTTTTGAACACAAATCTCTTCAAGGGATGGGGTTAATCACACAGGGCATGGGTGCTATGATGGCCCGAGGCCCCACTAGGCACGCAAATTCTGAACCACAGGGCCTTTAACGCAGCCTATCCGCTAAACAGAAGACCCCATAGGGATATAAGCAGCTCAGAGGGTGACCCCAATAAGGGATGCTGTGGTTATCATCCCTACCATGGGATTTCCCTTCTCATCAGAACTGGGAGGTGGTCAACAACACAACAAGGCGTCCATCCAGGCAGGGCAAGAGCCACCATCCCCCACTGAACCCCTGGTCCTAGGTCAGCACATCAGCTCATCTCTCAACTAAGCCGTGTTAGCCCAAGCCTTCTCCTCTTCTAAATTCCTGTGACGAAAACACCATCGACCTTCTATAATATAAACAGCGCAGATCTGGTAGGAACCAATACATCTTCCTGTCCCGACGTGGCAATGTTGCCAGGTAACAATGTAGAAATACACTCAGAAAACTGTATGTGACAATATACAACCTCCGCTCCGCAGCTGATAACCGAGGGAGTGTTAAAACACCATGTTCTCTGAACACTTGGGCTCTTGGTGCGAAAAGAAAATTAAACGGGATATTTCCTCTTGTAAATATAAGACAGGCATACGACTCACACATGCAGCCACTAACTGCGAACGGTAGAGGGGTTTGCCGCAGCCATCTGCAATGCACCCCAGCTTTCACTCTCCTGCCCCTCCACTCCCCCCCAACATGGATTCCAGAAAACTAAGAGAAACGTAACCAAGCACGAGCCTCTCCTGTGTTAGGGACAAGTTCACCTCTGACCAGAGAAAGGACACCAGTGGCAACTACAGAAAAACTCATACCTTATTATAAAACTGGGTGTGCTTCCATCGTGTGGTTCCTAAGTTGACTTAGAGAATTCACTGCATGACCAAGCAGTGACCACTTGCTTCTCAGATCAAATAACTAGCGCTGCCTACCCGCTCCCAACAGTGACGAGGAAGATGCAAAGCCACCACAGTGGATGTAGGGCACTGATTAACTCCCTGGCATTGGACCCATGCAACTTCAAGGCTGTCCAGCACGGTAGAAAGTCAAGAGGTTTTTGAGGGAGATAGACCCGGGTACCGAATCTCAGCTCTGCGAACTGGGTGACTTTGCGTAAGACCTCCCTCGATCTTTTGGGACTCAGTTTTCTTATCCAGAATTGGGGTTATCCCACCTCGCCCAGATCAAGTACACAGCAGCACCATGCGCTGTGCCTGCCCTGCAACGGGCACTTTATAAAGGCAACAAGTCCTTTCCTTTTCCTTCTGCAACACAAACATTCTTCAACCTGCCCAAGACTCGAATATGGGGAGAATCCAGTGCATGGAGCTTCTTCATGCAAAATGGGCAAAAGATGAGCTCTAATAAGCCTCACATTAACCGAAGTACATATGCTCCTTTAGATGCAAGTGAAAATCAAAACTTCTGGCAATATAATCTAACTTTTCTTAGGAGCCCTAATTCAATGAGCTGCCCTCTGTCTCCACGGAGAGGAAGTTATGCAAGAGACCTTCCTTCCCATTAACTTTCATGGACCTGAGACCCTGGAACCCGCTAGAGGGGAAGCAGCATGTGTGGCACATATAACTTTTATTTGGCAAATGAGATGCCCAGCCTGAAAGGTAAAGTCTTTCGTGCTTCTCTTCTCCATCATGCACAGGCCGGTGATGTAACCAAAGCAAAGACACACAAGCCATCTCAGGACTTCTCTGGAAGGCAGACTGCCCTCCACAATGAGCCCACTAACAAAAAGAAGAACAAAGAGAGAGAAGCCACACATTCTGCAGAGGGGCTGAGAGCTCAGGCTCTTCTCTGTATTTATTCATTACGTAGAGATCGAGTTACCTTTACCCAACACATGCAGAGACTTCCCTGGGGAACGTGGGGTTGAAACAAACCCTGATACAACTACCAGCTAGCTCTGTGACACTAAGCAAGCAACTTGACCTCTCAGATCCTCTATTTCCTGCTGAGCAGAAAGGGGTCCAGGCGGTACCTGCCCACACAGGACCACCACGCAGAGTAAATGAGATCGTGCAGAGAAACCAAGCCTCGCTCCTGGCACGTGAGCGTTCAGACTTTGGTACTCATTATTATTACCACCAACTACAGTTACTATAAAGAAGAAAAGGAGAAGGAAGAGCTCCATCGAGAATCTCTGGCATCACAAGGAGATTTCTCCAAATTGACTTTATATATTTCCCTTGGGTTCTGATAAACTTAACTCCTTCTCTCACCTAAAGAAAGTGCCTCTTTAAAATTGTGATAACCGTTCACAACACATTTCACATCCTCATGTTTATATTGGGAAAAGAACAAGATGACGAACGTAACATGGTGGCGACATACGGTCCAGACTTTGATTCATTCAGGGAACATTTATTGAGCACCCACCATGGTCCAGGTGCTGGGAAGTAAGACTGAGGCTTGACCCTGGGAGAAATTACACTCTTGGGTGGGGGGAGGAGAGGAAGACATAAAACCAAAAAGAAACTGTGAGCAATGACTGCGTATTAGGCACCATTCTGAGCTGCTGTGTGCTTTCCATATATTATCTCATTTAATCCCCAGAGGAGCCCTACGGAGCAGGATTCTCTACGTGTATTTGCTACGTACAGATTGACTTCCCTTCATCCAACACATGCAGAGACTTCTCTGGGGAGCCTGGGGGTGAGACTTGATCTCTGCCTCCTCGGGTCTTACAATGAGCCTCCATTTCAGGAGTGGTGACTGCTGAGTAAATGAACTGCCCAGACAAAGAGACCACTACTTCTGCCTCAGGGGATCAACAAGTTTCCAGAGCAGGAGGCAATTTAAACAGAGCTCAGGGAGCGTGCCAGGCAAAGGGAAAGCGGCACGTCCCACACGGAGCAGAGGCATCTGAGTACACGGCCAGGGCCGGGCAAACGAGCAGGTTGCAGCCACAGGACAATGAACGCGGGGGTGAGCGTGGGAACCCAGGCAGGGCCAGGCACGTGGGCACCAGTGGATCGCAGCAACAGGGCAGTGGATTTGATCTTCCGCGGAAGGCTGTTAGGACAAGGAATGAGGTGGTCCGGCCTTCATCTGGCGGGGCGGGGTGGGCATCACTGACAGCAGTATGGAAGAGAGAAATGTCCGGAGGCAGGGAGGCCTTGAAGAGCCCGTCTCAGGCTCAGAACTCAGATGGCCCGTTCTGGCAGATGGTATAGGATGCTTGTCAGGGGCAGGAATTCTGAAGCCAGAGTGCCTCGTTTCCAACCCCAGCTCCCCCAGCCCCAGCCGGGTCACTTTGGGCATGTCATGTAGCCTCCAGGTGTCAACTGTCTGGCTCATTACAAGTCTGAACTAAGTCCTGACTATTAGAATACTGGGAGGTAGAGGAGACGCAGAATGAGTTCCTGATGAAAATCAAGAGGGAGGAGTTGATGACATCAAGGTTTCCAGCTCGGGTGACTGCACAGGTGGCGGTGGGAAGTCCACTGACCTAGATACAGAACACAAGAAGGCCAATGCGGTGGAGGACTGGAGGTGATGGGCACGCCTGGGGTGGCGTGAACTGAGAGTTAACGCAGGTGGAGATGCCCAACAGGGATCTGCGCAGAAATCTGGAGATGATCACAGAGGTAGGGCCAGGAGCTGTTGGCATAAATGGTAGCTGGGAACCATGGGGATGGGTGAGGTCACCCAGGGAGCTTGGAGAAAAAGACGACAAATAGGCTGGAGACCAGGCGCCAGCATCTCACATATTTGAAGGTGAACTGTATGTGTGCCAAGGAGTCCCTTGTTCACAACGAGGAAAACCTCCAGAGGAAGCACAGAAATAGCACAGCGTCAGGCCATCAGGAAGTGACTGACGTAAAGTGTGGCACCCTGGGGTGGACGGTCAGACAGGGCTTCCAGATGAAAACTCTGGACTCCTGAGCCGTGTATACAGATCCCCTCGGGAAGGAGCTGCCCGAGGCTGCCTTCCAAATCTGCGTTAAAAAGTGCTAAGCAGGGCGATGGAATACATTCCCGCAGAGGCAGTAAAGGGAAAGGGGAGATCAGCCCTCCAATCGAGAAAGGAAAGAAAAAGTAGAGGCCTCTCGCTCCCTGAATTTCCATTTATAAGCGGAGTAAGTGGCCAGACTCTCAGGGGACTTAGGGTATTAGTCATCTGGTGAATATCTACCACAAACCTATCACTGCTCTCTACCGGGGGTGAAGACGACAGAACACAGGGATTAAGACTCGGTTCTTTTCCTTAAGCAGCTGCCTATCTCGACAGCAAAGATTCAACAAACACAGGGGCTGGCAGAGGTTTTCCATAAAGGTCCAAATGGTAAATATTCTAGGATTTGCCGGCCGTTCGGTCTGCGGTACAACCCCTCAGCTCTGCCCCAGCAGCGTGAGAACAGCCAAAGGCAACACTAAAGGTTATTGTAAGGCTGGCTGTGTTCCAGTAAAACTTTATTTACAAAAGCAGGCGTCGGGCTGGATTCGACCCACTGGCCACAGTTTGCCAATCCCTGGACCAAGGTATCATAAGCCAACAGAGGAGAATCTGGGGTCAGCTTAGAAGTTCATAAGAGGCACTCCATCCTCAGAAGTCACTAAGGAAAGTTAGGAAGAACACGGACCTCTTGCTAGAGCTGAAGGAAGAGAAAGAAAGAAGGACCATTTAGACTTGTGGATTTAATAGGATACAATGAAGGCACAGTGACAACAATTTTCCAGTCTTCTCTGACGTTTTTTTTTGTTCCTCAGTCAAATTTTGGAGATCATGGAAAACCCGAGGTTTCCTCTGAAGATATCTCTTCTTAGAAACTAATTCCTGCTTATGGGTTTTCTAGGAAGCAAGAAGATGAACACTTTGTATCCAAAGATCTCCCCCCAACTCCCTAACGACCGCATTCCTGTTAGGGAAGGCCAGAAGAGCACATGTATGGAACCGTCCACTTCTGCCTACGGTGTTGGCTTTGCTACGCAGGAAAGAAGAAAAGTAACATTGGGTCTCCAGTTCCTCTACAGGCACGAGCTGGTGGGCACATCTTCCCCTCGGACCACCGCAACAGGACTGTGCTTCTCAAACGCAAGTGACAAAGAACACGCTGACCATCTTTGCAGTCATGTTCTGTCCTCAACTGCAGTAGGTCCGTGCATCATCCAGGGCCCACAACACTTGGACAGCTGGGGGCGTTCATTCAAGTCTTATATTCCCAACAATGGGAACTACATTTGGATTTTGAGTCTTCACTGCAAAACCTTGGTCTAGACCCATAATCCTAAAAGACTCTTGTTCAGTGACACACCAGTTTCCTGGGGATGGAGAGGAAGGGCCTATGTCCAAGGATGACTTAGACCAAAAAGTAAGAATAAAAATAATAATACACAGAAGGAAAGAAAAAGTCCTGGGTCAGGGAGCAGGTAACTGGACTGCCTGTTGCTTTCTGCTTTGCCCAGAATGTCCGGCAGCGTAAAAAACCAGTACCCGAAGCAATGAAGCCTCCCACCCTCCTGGACCTCCGATGTTAGCTCAAATACAGAAAGAGTGAGAGGGACTTAGGTGAACAGTGTGTGAAAACAACATACGACAGCACACCCCCCAGGCCCACTGGATCATCAACCACTAGACAGAAGCAAATTATCAGAAGTTGGATTTTTGACGGAGAACAAATTGAAGAAAACAAAGCTCATTTTTAAATAATAAAGACTGTGTTAACACAAAAAATCACCACCTCGTTTCGAGATCCTTCTGTGACCTGGGCACCGAGTGAGGCACTTTCGGTGAATCACCCTGTCCGACCATCCCAGGAGCCCTGTGAGGTGGGGATGGACACCGTCCTGCTCCCCAGGCAGGAGCTGGCCTGGGGGGTCAAGGACCTTCCCTGAGCCCTGGGGTGGGAGGTGAGAGGCAGGGCTGGAGGCCTTCGTCCCTCCATCAAACCAGCCCCAGGGCAGCAGCTCATTCCTGCAGCCACGCCCTGTACCCCCCCTCCTCCATGTGGCCCTGTTTCATCCTCTCAATAACTGCATAAGGAAGGGACTCAGGCTTCCTAACTCGTGGTTTACAGATGAGAAAACTGACTTTCAGAGCATCCTGAGAAAGTCCAAGGTCACCCCGATGGCAGGGGCAGGGCCGGAATTGTAGCCCAGGTGCTTCCACTCTAGAGGCCAAGCTCCCTCCCCTGCCACGCCTGCCCTTCTGGGCAGTGTCCCCCGAAGTCCCTGACCCCACGCTACCCGTTCTCCAAGGAGGGCCAACTGGCAGCGCCTGCAGCCCTCCTCCCTGAACCAAGCCGGGCGGCTTCGTCGTCCAGACCCCTGGTGGCTTCAGCCAAAGGGCACAGGGGGCGGGGCCACCACCCTTCCTCTTATTGTCATGGCAACAGCTCCCACACCCCCCAGGCTGGGGAGAAAGCAGTCTCCTGACTCCACTGCTGGCCGTGCTCTTCTCCCACATGGATAAAACCCGAGGTCAGAAAACACCGCTCCCGAGTGACTCATTTCTGACTTGGCTGCCAAACACAACACCCTTTTACGTAACTCGCTTGCACACCAGTCTCCTCGTCCTCCGCCTCGGGGTAGCTGTCCTGTCGAACCAAGGCTGATCTGCCTCACCAGCTGGCCTCCCACCTCCCGCCAAGGCAAAGCAAAGCGCCCTTCCTGCCCCCCATCTCCGCTCACTGGGGTCGGGGTGGCCTCCAGTCCAGCGTGCTCCCCGCTCAGTGCCTTCTTGCGGCGACTTCTTCTGGAAGGGGTGGGAGATGTCCTATCGAATACTGGCTCTTGGGCTGCTGTCTTAAGCCAACCACAAAAAATAAGTGTGTGGCAAGGGAAAGGCCCCTGGACGAGGGACCTCTCTCTCTCTCAGCTGAATCCGCAGCCAGCTTCCTGACAGAGCACTTCTCACTTTTTCCAACTCGAGCTGTGTACGTGCGGAAAAGAAAATCCTTTCTGGGTGTGTCTGTAGGCTAGACTTGGCATGGGAAGAGCCGTGGGCAGCCATTTGATACATACAACTCACTGGGCTTCTGCAACCGGAAGCAATTAATCCACAAAAAATGTTCTTTTTCGATCTTTTCCCTGCGTTTGCTGTGAGGTTCTCTATGGTCGTGACAGCACGTACAGCCCCAAACATCTGTATGTGCTTAAAAAAGAAACCTAACACTGGGTATGTTCAAAGATACATTCTACTCCTCCCCTTCCCCCAGGTGAGAGCAGTCTCTGTCCTCCTGAAGCGAAGAGGAAGTGGAAGAACCTCCCCCGGGTGCTGGTGGGGACATGTCAGGAGGAAGAAACACAGAAGTTGGCAAGGACGCGAAGGACGGATATGCAAGTGGCATGAGGCTCACTGAGCCCTGCGTTGCCAAAAATTAATTCAGAAGCAAATGCTTATTTGATAGTTTCCCACTTGCTACAAAACATCAAGCGGAAAGACTTCTTCTGGGGGCTGGCAGGAAGTGGGTGGCATGAGAGAGGGCAGAGAGAAAGCAGGAGTTACTCTTTTTTTTTTTTTTTAATAGATCTTTACTGGAGTATAATTGCTTCACAATACTGTGTTAGTTACTGTTGCACAAGAAAGAGAATCAGCCCTATGCCACATGTTCCCATATCCCCTTCCTCTTGAGCCTCCCTCCCGTCCTCCCTAGGTCATCGCGAAGCACCGAGCTGATCTCCCCGTGCAATGCGGCTGCTTCCCACCAGCCAACTATTTTACATTCGGTAGTGTGTATATGTCCATGCTACTCTCACTTCGCCCCAGCTTCGCCCTCCCACCCCATGTGATCAAGTCCATTCTCTTCGTCTACCTCTTTATTCCTGCCCTGCAACTAGGTTCCTCGGTACCAATTTTTTTTTTTTTAGATTTCCTACATATGCATTAGCATACGGTATTTGTTTTTCTCTTTCTGACTTATTTCACTCTGTATGACAGACTCTAGGTCCATCCACCTCACTAAAAATAACTCAATTTCATTTCTTTTTATGGCTGAGTAACATTCCATTGTATACATGTGCCACATCTTCTTTATCCATTCATCTGTCGATGGACATTTAGGTTGGTTCCATGCAATCCCTATCAAACTACCAATGGCATTCTTCACAGAATTAGAACAAAAAATTTTACAATTCATATGGAAACAGAAAAGATGCCGAATAGCCAAAGCAATCTTGAAAAATAAAAACGGAGTTAGAGGAATCAGGTTCCCTGACTTCAAACTATACCACAAAGCTACAGTAATCAAGACAGTATGGTACTGGCACAGAAACAGAAATATTGATCAATGGTACAGGATAGAATGCCCAGAGATAAACCCACACACATATGGGCACCTAATTTACAACAAAGGAGGCAAGAACATACAATGGAGAAGACAGACTCTTCAAAAAGTGGTGCTGGGAAAACTGGACAGCTACATGTAAAAGAAGGAGTTACTCTTAAAGAGAAGCTCGGTCCCATGGCTCAACGATGTCACCCATTCCTGGAGAACTCCAGGGTAGTGGTACCATCTCCTTGCTCCTATAAGCAGAGGGTTCACCATGAAGCCTGAGCCACTCTGACAGCACCCAGGTAGGAGAAGTTTTGGAGGCAGTATCTATCTTCAGACATTGTTACCATCAGAGAAGCCAGGGCAGGGACAGAAGGTATGGGAAGACTTGGAGTCCACTATGCCAGGCCAGGAACTATCCCAATTCAGTTTCCAGGCATTTCAGGGCTTAAGTGATGGTGTGACAGATTACAAGGTTTCAGAGTAAGGTCAATTCTCCATGTGAGGGTTCCTAGTGAGCATTGTAGGTCCTTAGTTTTGGACTGCTACAAATGGAATCCCTCTGAGGTCTGGATAATGAAGTTTAGAACTTCTGAAGAACTCTGGTCCCCAGTGACCTTACCCTCAGTACAAGGGTGAATTTTCACACACCATCAGAAGGGGAAGGACAGGAGTTGACACTTTTGCAAAAATGGGATTGAACTTCCAGAGAGAACTGAGCTCCTCCATTGCAGACAATAGTGTCTCCCTTTCTTGCCTAACTCAGGGGCTTGACCGACCCATGGCAGGTGCTCAATCAATGATAACAAGGGTGTGGGGGAGCCAGCCTCCCTCTCTCCTTAGTGCACAAGCTCTACCCACAGCAAGAGGTGCCACTCCTCTCCCCTCCCTCTGGAGTCGAGCCGGTCTCACGACTGGCTTTGACCGGTAGAACATGGCAGAAGTGTTGTACCATGGATTCCAAGCCCAGGCCTTAAAACGACTGGTAGCTCCCACATCCTACTCCCCAAAACACTGCTTCTCAGAACCTAGCCACCACGCTCTAAGAAGCCCAGACCACACAGAGAAGCCACATGGAGGAGAATCAAGGGCACAGTCCCCGCTCAGCAGCCAGCTGGGAGCTAGCACCAGTGCTACAGCCATACAAGTGGCCATCTTGGCCGTCCCAGCCCAATCAAGGCCCTGATGACTGCAGCCCCAGCCAGGATCACACACAGCAGAACTACTTACTGCTTGTATGATGAGGGGCGAGTTCCGTAACTATTCTGGGCTTTAGTCTCATCTGAAAAATGAGATAATCATGGCACCTACCTCTTAGGGAGACTGTAAGAATTAAATGAGATGATACGTGAGAAACCCGTAAGCATAGTTCCTGGTCCACAATAAGCCCTTAATAAATGCTGGTTATCGTCATCATCATTACGGTTTTTACTTTCATTTTTTAATGATCATACAGTAAAACTGACTTTTTGGTGCGCAGTTCTACAAATGTTCACACATGTATAGATTTGTGTGTCCAAAGCAGGACACACAACAGTGGCATCACCCAAAAAACTCCTTTGTGCTATTCCCTTATGGTCGGATTCTCCCCTCAGCCCTATGCTGGAAAACACTGATCTGTTCTCCATCCCTACAGCCTTGTCCTTTGAGAATGTCATATAAACAGAAGCACCCAGGGCATCGCTTTCTGAAACTGGCTTCTTTCACTCAGCGTAATGCCTCTGAGGTGCAGCCACGTCATCGCATTTATCAATAGTTCATTCCCTTTTATTGTTGAGTAGGATGCTGTTGCATGGACGTCCCACAGACTATGCAATCACCGTACTTTAAATAATTATTTTCACAAGCCAGGGAAGAAAGACTTCAGAAATAGAGCCAGCCAGCCATCACTACTGGATTCTGAGTATTTCTGGAAAAACATCTAATAATCTCTAAAAAGTCCTGATTCAAAGAGGTAAGGAACCCAGGAGTCCACACGCATGTATGTCTCATGATAGATACACACAGGAACAGAAACCCAGGGATGACTTCCCGAATCCCACACAAAACTGGGTTGGAAAGTATGTCTCACTCCCCTTCCCCTCCACGTGAAGCCTGCTGCACATCTTGGGAGGAGGCGCTAGTAAAGCTAAGGGCTCTTCTGCAGCTGTCTCCTTGGAGAACCAGCACACAGCCCTGGAACTGTGCAGTGCTGCATGCCCCACAGCAACTGCCTTTTCTACCACCTGTCCCTGAGAAACAGGAGTCCAGGGGAGCCCACCTGGATTCCCTTCCTGGGACTGGGACACATCACGGTGAACAGGAAGGACGGCGGGCAGTGCGCTCCAGCTGGGACCCACCCCGCCTGTAATGGCCGACAGCCTTCGGCGACCATTAGCAGTCACAACTGCAGCCTTCACCCGACTCACGCTAACTTCCCAGCTGCTCTTTTAGTACTCTGAACCGGCTTCTCTAAAGCAAAACAAAACTGAATCACACTCCCCCTGGGACTGCAGGGTGTCTGTGCTTAGGTGGCCCCAGACAACTTGAATTCCACATCATTTTCTCTGGAGAAAGAGGAGCTCAGGGCCAAGTCAGCTGCAGGCTAGAATGAATTTTCCTGGAACCGCAGGGTTTTAACGAGGCAGTGGGTGAAATCCTCCCAGCAACCCCTGAAATCACAGGAGGAGAGAGAGATGGGGCACGGGCAGAGCCAGCACACGCTCCCTGCTGTGCCCTCCCAAGCTGGCAGGGGGCTCACAGGCCACCCTATCCAGGCCCACCCAGCCGTGAGCACACTGGCTCTTCCAACAGACAGCAGCTCCGCTCGCCGAGAGGCTGGGCCTGGAGCTCCACCGAGGCATTTCATCTGGAGCCTGAGCATATGAGTAATAAATGTGTGAAAACATGAAACTAATATTCGTAATTACTTTACAAGATAAAGAACTTGAAGGAAAAACAGCTTCTGTGTGCCTTGCCATCACCATCAGGGGTACACTGTGAAAAACACAGCATCTCGCCAGAAACTCAGACTGCGTCGTGCCAGCCAGGCTCAGCGCCGGCAGCCCTCAGTCTCCTCGAGCCCTCCCCGGGCTTCATTATTCCTTAATTAACGGTGTCTTCTTGTGTCCAGTCATCCAGACTCGGTAAAGCCTCCCGGGGCCAAGTGGGGGGCCCTCTGACCTTCTGGCTTCTGGCATCCGGCATCCAATCGGGTGACACTTTGGCCAACATGCATTAACTATAAATGGGTCCAAGGCACCAGCCTTGAGGAGGGAGCGAGCGTTGGAGAGTCTCCATTCATGACGTCCTGTCCCCACCAGGCTCAGGATACTTTTCCTCCTTTATTGAAGTATAGCTTTTGTAGAGTAAAGCACACCAATTCTAACTGTATGGCTCCCAGAGATTGAAACAGATTTATACCCACGTAACTACCAACACGTAGCCCATCGTTTCCAACACCCCAAAAGGCCTCCTATGCCCCTCCTAGAAAACATCCTGCCCTGTGAGCACGCCTTCCACTCTTGTGCCTCTGGGCCTTCTTGCCCTGCGGCATGGTCCAGCCTCCCCACCCCCCAGCTCTGTGCACAACTTTCTGACCCACACCCATCCTTCAAAACCCATGTCATCAAAAAACCTTCCACTGGCTCTTCGCGTGGCTGCCGTTACTTCTCCCTTGGGGGGTCCGCAGTATCCTTCCTACCTCTTGGATGGCACTACAATCATTCTTGAGACACAGCTTCCTATGTGCATGTATACTAAGTCTTATACCCTTGCTTCATTTTTAATTTCTTGAAGACTGGGATTAGCAAATTAGCAACTTTTTTTTTTTTTTTTTAAATTGAGGAGGGGAAGGAATAACCTAAGGTTTCCAACTTATTTGGCCAGTAGGGAAAAAACCCCAACCACTATCAACACCACTTCATTCAAGAAAAGATATCAGAAATTTAAAAAAAAAAAAAATTGGACAGGCTATAACCTCAGAATAAAATGGTCAGATGGTCCTTCAAACTGATACATTTGGTTTATGAAACACTGACCACATCACCCTGGTTTCCACACTTGGCTGTGCCGGGAGAAAATTCTCATAGACCGACCGGCCCCAGTGTCTGGAAACCACTGCCCTGAAGTCCCTAGTTCAGTGTAGTGTACACAGCAAGTGCTCAATTAATGTTTAGTTTGACTGATCTAGTCCCTGGGAATCACATGGTTCAGAGACCAGGAGAGTTTCAGCCCTGCTTCCATGACAGCGCACATACCCAGACAGCAGGACCACGGCAGTGGGCGAGCGAATCCTCGTGAACAGAGGACCTGCAGGACCCATCCACGTGCACACGCATGGTCAGACTCACGCGGGACAAAATCAAACGGCAGCCCACATGTTACAGGTCACAGGTGCCCGTGTGACAGTTCAGTCGTGCAGCGGACTCTCCCACCGGCACAAATCTCAACTGAGGGCAGCGCACATAAGAACGTCAGAAGTGTGTGTTGGGGTACTTGGGCTGGAGGCCGAGGAGACAGGGCCACCGCAGTTGCCATGGGTGGGGAGGGCACAGGGCGCCTAGCTGCAGGAGCGAGTGGGGCTGAAACCCAGGTGCCCTGGCTCAGGCCCAGGAGAAGAAATGCCCTGTTTAAATTTGCAGAAAGAAACAAAACTTCATTAATCCAGATTCTGAAATTAAATTCAAGACCAAGAATATATGGTCAGGGCTTCCCTGGTGGCGCAGTGGTTGAGGGCCCGCCTGCCAATGCAGGGGTCGCGGGTTCAAGTCCTGGTTCGGGAGGATCCCACATGCCGTGGAGCAGCTGGGCCCGTGCACCACGGCTGCTGAGCCTGCGCTCTGGAGCCCATGAGCCGCAGCTGCTGAGCCCGTGTGCTCCAAATGCTGAAGCCTGCACGCCTGGAGCCCGTGCTCTGCAACAGGGGAGGGCACCGTGGTGAGAGGCCCGCGCACCGCGGCGAGGACTGGCCCCCGCTCGCCGCAGCTGGAGAGGGTCCATGAGCAGCAACGAAGACCCCACACAGTTAAAAATAAATAAATAAACTTATTTTTTTTAAAAAGAAATAATACATTTAATTAGGGGACCAAACATCCCAGTGTACACCTGCTGACCTAACATAATAATTAATGGCATAAAAAAAAAAGAATATATGGTCAAGTCAAATATATACATAAGGGTGAACTTTATGGTATATGAATTATATCTCAATCAAGAGCTGTTATCAAACTGTGTGTGTGTGTGTGTGTGTGTGTATGTATACACACACACACACACAGCTAAGTAAACCCTTATTCAGAGCCAACAAAGAATGAAGAATGCATGAAGGGAGTATCCAAAATATTTTAAAATATTTAAAGGAATCTTTTTAACTGCCGTGTCCATGTGAAAATTATGTATATATTATTAAAATTCATTAAAATTGCTTCTTTAAGGACTTCTACTCAGAATTCTACTTCCTATTATTATTTTAAAATATGCGTCATAACAAGCCAACAAAAAGTCATCTATTTACCTTTGATTAAGCTAGCCTGGCTTTCCCCTATTAGCTCCTATTAGTTCAAACTGGTTCAGTTTTATTGAGCTTTTCAGTTAAAAGAAAGAGAAATATATAGTTTGCAAGAGCTGCAAGGTCCACAGATGTAACAAATCTAAATAGCACACACAGTCCAAACCCCCTCTGGTCATCAGGTGACGGGATCCTCTATGATCCTGGATAAAAGCTGTAAACATAATTCATGCAATCATTCATGAACAAACATTCACGGATTATCTATTATGCTCCAAATCCTGGGCCAGTTTTCTTCACATATCCTCAGCATTTTATCAGTTTTTGAATGTAACTCATGTTTTAGAACCAAGTCTGAATCAGGACAGGATGACCACAGCAAGATAGCAAAAGAATTCGCTTTTCAGAACAATACAATTTCGTGCCCTAAAAATGAGCTGTCTCTCGTACAGGAGTCTCAGCACCGCCCAGTACCTGGTGCCCGGAACAAATCCTCCTCCTGTTCAGCAAGGACGCCCCATGAGCAGCAAAGCTGCCTTCTTACCTGTATGGTGGTGTTGCCTCCTTCCAGCAGGGCGATGGCCAGGAGAATGCTTTCATGGAACACTCGATCGCTGGATGCGTTCATTATGAGGTCGATGACTAGATTGGAGGCCCCCTCCTTGTCAAGATGGCACTGAACCTCAGCCAGGCTCATCTCCCCCCTGCTCATGGAGCTGGACCCGGAACCTCCCCCTAGGAAGATGGAACATTGCTCTTATCAACCACAATCAGAGCAGTTAACATTTATTGCATACTTACCGAGTACCAACATTTTGTGCACTCAACACTTTAGTGATGCTATCTTAACAAGCACAAAGGAAGGTACTCGTTATTAGCACAGAGATTAAGTCACTTGTCCAAGGACACCCAGTGCAGCTTGTAAGTAACAGAGGTGGAACTTGGATGTAGGCAGGTAAGATGAAGGAAGAATAAGACATTTCAAGCAAGAGACTTAAAGCCATCCAGTCAAGACTCTCCCTTACATTAAAATACAGTGACCCGGGGCAGAATTATTAAGAACTGATCTGAGTTTAAGAGACAAACCGAACTTAAACACTTCTTAGAACTTAAACACGCTCAAGAAGCATAGCCTATAATGATCACTTCAGTTCTCTTTCTAAGAAGCCCACCGCAGCCCCAAAACTCACCCTTTCACATACTTTTTTCATTCATTCATTCAATAAATATTGACTCAGTGCTTGGCATGGAGCGGAGAGCAGGGGGTAGGGGAGTGAACCAAACAAAGTTCATCTCCTCACTGAGCTTCAGATGAGAAGCATATACTTAGGAAGAGAAGGCCTGTGCCATTTAGTGGAACAGATTCCAATCGTGTTGAGAAAGTGCCTATTTAAGAACTTGCACTATTATTGGCAAAACCCGAAATATGAATGTTCATGGGGAAATGGGGTGATTAAAAAAAAAACACAAAAAACCCCCAGAAAATCATCTATCAGTCCCTCCCTGCAGAGTTCAATTCAAATGCCACATCCTTTACATTGCTTTCCTTGAGTCCAATCTATTGCATTTCTAGTACAAGGTAGACACTGGCTGTCACATCTTCTCTCCAACAGCTTCTTAAAGCAGAACCTGTCTCTGATGCATTTCCAAACCCCCCTCCTGATATCGCTCCAGAGCCTCACATGTTTGTTGAATGACTGCACTTCGGCAAGTAAAGAGAAATAGTTTTGAGATGTTGTGGGAAGAACTTCTGCTTGACAATCACTGGGAACGTTTGGATGAGAAGCTAAGGTCTGTCTCTGGGGTGCTCTGTGGGCAGATCCGCTCTACATTTTCATTTGGCGAGAAGCCCAAGATCCCTCCCCAGAGATTGCCAGAATTACTTTACTAACCACTGAGTACTTCTGTGCCACCAGCAGAGTCCACCAAGGACTGAAGTGCTCAAGGGTCATCACCATAGCCTGGGAATCAGGCAACTCACATTTGTGCTTTGAGCACGGAACTACTGGCCCCTCTTAAAACCAACACCATCGCTCACAGTTGAATTCAACGTTTTGGTAGCCTTTACCTGTAATTGTGCTTACAATGTTTTGGGACTCCTTTCAGGATGTGTTTTTAAGCAATTCTTTACTGGTTTTTTTTTTTTTTTTTGCAGAAACCTAAGACTTTGGGGAGGCACAAAGCTTGGGCATTAGAATTAGATTTAATTAATTTAAAGCAGCTTTACATTACAGACCAGTCACTAATAAGCTCCCCTTTCCTCTGTTCAACAGGGATGACAGCAGTCCCTACCAGATAGTAACTCAGAGGAGAAAAGGAGATAAAGAAGGCAAAATGCTTGGGAAAGCCTTCGGCTCAGTAAGTGTATAATAGATGGTGGCTTTCGCCTCCTCACTGCCAACAGCATACTCATTTTACGGGAAAACATGAGTCCTCATGGCCACGAGAACATGTGCGATAAAGTCAAGTTCATTGAGTCATTCAAGTATCACCAAGAGGGCTGCTGCATGGGAAAAAGGGGCAAAACACTCAGCCAATATCTAATTGCAGGGAAACATTTTTAGACACCAATTTGATGGTAGACCAGAGACAAAACAAGCTGCTAAAATAATACACTTGCAACCCAAATGCATCTGTTAGAGGTCCAACCTGCTAATCAGAAACACGCAGCTCTTGCGTGGCACACTCAGTTCACACGTGCAGCTAATTAGCACCCCACGTGGCCTACCTCCTCCCCCGGGCTTGCCGGGTCCTCCTGGTGACAGCGGGCCATTGCCAAAGCTGGTAAGGCTCTCTCTTCTTCCTGAAGGTCTGATGTTTCCATAGTAACGGTTGACCAAAATCTGCCTGAGGGCCTCACCCTTAATTCAAACAGGATAATGAAATCAGGTTCTGAATTTAATGCATGACTGAGCTACTAATATTAAAAAAAAACAACACAGAGGTACTCAGTTATAACTGGCTCAGTCTCACTCAGTGAAAAAATAAATTATTAATAAGAGCATTTGGAAACTCTGAAGTTAACTTCTTCAGTGTTTTCTCAGGAAACCACATCATAAAAAAGCATCAATCTAAAATATTAAATATCTGAAAGTACTCTCTCACACGGTGATAAAGACAGAACATTAATCTCGGAGGGTAACTAAGAGTAACAAAACAAAACAAGAGAAAATCCCTTTGGGATAAGCCAATAAAATTCAGACAAATTGAAAAATTCACAGGTCATCTTCCCCACAGCAATATGAAAATGTTACTCCAACCAGAGCATTCATCCCAAGGTCCAAAGAAAATCTCAACCTATCAGAGTAAGAGAGTAAACAAAACAATAAGCTGAAAGTGAGCCTTTCTTACAGAAACAGTCAATGGGCCACATAGTGAAGAAAAAATAATGCAACAGAAAATAAATTTCTGGCAGAGATCAGATATGTCAATCAAAAAATAGGCCACATGGACAAAGTGACATTTGGGATTTGCTTTGAAGTAATATGGGAGGAGGGTACTAGCTGGGTATAAATGAGACAAGAGTGGGCATGAGTTGATAGTCACAGAAGTTGAGTTATGAATGAGGGTTCTTGAAACTCTTCAAAATATGTATTTTGGATATTTTTAAACATTTCCATGATAAAAACTTAAAAATATACATAAATATCAAAGGACTCCTGGGCAGGGGACATAACAAACTGCCGCGATTCCAACCAAAAAAGAAAAAAAACAAAAAAACCTAACCAAAAACACAACCTTGACTTATTCTCAAACACTACGCACATTGGTAAAGCAGCACAAAGCAGTGGGATTTATTCTCAGCTCTATTCCTCGTGCAGTCTTGCTGAGGGACTCCCAGACCACCTCCCAATCTGGAAGTTTCTACCAGTTAAAGGATATATGGATTTCCCCTGGACCCTTAAGTCCTGGAGTTCCTCCGGCACATCACTGAGAGGTAAGTGAGAAGTCTAGCAGAGAGAAGAGGTGCTGCAATACAGCAAGTCTCTAAGATAAGAGACACAGGAGTTCTTCTGAAGAGACCTGCCACTGTAACAGGAGCCAGTAGAGCTTAAAGTGATTTGTTGAGAGGCTCTAAGAACAGGACTGGAGACTTCAAGGAGGGTGTTTGCAAAACAAGATGGGAGGGAGAAGAGTGTCCTAAGGGTGGTGGGGAGGCAGGACCAGGGAAGAAGGACCAAGGCACAAAACCCTTTAGTTCAACTGTCAAAATGATGTGAGGTCCCAGGGCTACACAGCCTGGCTTTTCTCCTTTGTTAAATGCATGCTACTGGTCAGACTCCAGGGAAAAATGGAGAGATGGGGTAAACAGGAGAGAGAGAAGGGGGGAAGGCAGTCCTGATTTTTAAATGAAAGTTCAGGCATGAAAAGAAATCTCAATTTTCCTCTCTCCATTCCATCCACAAATACGTCTCTCGTCGTAGTTAAGCAAGGGAGAATGCTTGTAACTAGGACATGAAACTCATTTCGTACTTCGACCACCAGGAAATTCAAGATTCCAAGAGTACTTTCAGTGAAGAAGCTATTTGTGATCTTTAAAAATACTTTCAAAGTAAGCTGTTTTCAGTATAATATTCTTTAATGGCTTAGGAAACCACATTTTGGTATAAAGATATAGCTTTGCACCAGAACAAACGTTATCAACACTTTCCAAAGCAGTCATGGAGGGCATGGTGAGTCTAAAAGGCTGACTTCACAAGCGAAACACATATTTCAAAGGAATGGTCAAGAAAGCTGACTAAGAAAGCAAAGGGGGAAAGGCAAGGCTACCTCCACATTGAATGTAACAGTACACTAAATACCATTTCCCTCTGTCAACACAGTGATGCATCTACTTGATTTTGTTTCTGAAGATACAAACTTTGAGCTCCCCCAGAACGGAGAGTTGGCAGGAAACCATCCCAGTTTTCTATGGGATCCTCTTGGGCACCACAAGAACACTGTTTGAGAGGTAAATGGCTGATCTGAGACCTGTACGCTGCAGCCACAGAGAACAGCCAACATTGCCACTGTGGCAAGAACCTGGAAGAGCACAGGGTTGAATGGTCAAAGGCAGGGTGACTGTCACCAGCCAACAAACATGCCTCCTTTAAGGGAAGACTCAACCAGAGGCTTCACACTACGATTCCACCTAGGACTGGAGTGGCTCAGAGTTTCCGCTCCTCGGGGTTTTGAGGGTCTCATCAGCAAGACCCAGGTCAGTTTGCAATCAAGGAAGCAGGAAGTAGAGAAAGGAGCATATGCCGTCCGGGAACACGTGGACTCCAGGAACAGGAACTTCACATTTATGCAGCCTGGATGCCAACTAAAGTTACAAAGGGATCTCACATTACCATTTTGCCTCTCCTTGCACAGACAAACCCTAGCAGTTACCATAGCAACCAACGCATCAAATGGTACCTTTTCCCCCATAAGGGGATATCATGAAATGTGTGCATTATGGAAAACACACACGCACACGCTCCACCCTACAAACTTTTAATTTTTTCCCTCTTAATTGTAAGGTTTTTGGCACACATGCGCCTCACCTTCACTCCACAAAAAATAAATTTTAAGGCAAGGGGAAAAAAGAGAACATGTGGGATTTGCTTTTTTTTAAAAAACAAAAAAACGAAAAAACAAGATGAGATTCATTCCCTTTCTGAAAGAATAAAGACTGAAAATTTTAGGTAAAAAGAAGGGACAGAAAGAGAAAATGCATAAGCATTATTAAAAGTGATGCAAATCCTTAGTGTGAAAACTTAGGTTCAAGGAAAATTCTGTTTTTCTGAGCTCGTGGTTTAATTTAGGAAAAATTAAAATCTGCAGAGAAAAGCCTTCCTAATCATCTTGATATAAATTACTCAACAGCACTAAGCTGTTCACGGCGTACTGGGCTGAGAAAGCTGATTGCAGAGAAGGAAAAAAAAGTCACTTCCCAAAAAACATCACTTCCCCAGCTCTCATATTTGGCCATGCAGCCTTTTCTTCAAAAAGAATACTAGTTTTTCCCCAGCAGTTTACACCTACAGCATGCAAACCAATATCAGATGTTTGTCTCTGGTAAAAAAAATTCTACATTCCACACACATGATTACCTACGACTGAGAAAAGACAAAGGCAAAGGGTTTCATGTGCAGTTAAGTGTCAGGTGAAAATGGTGAAAAAGGCAGGTCAGTGATGCGGAGTCAAGAAAACAAACTCCTGCCTTGCAAGTCCGTTCAAACGCGTTTCATTCCGTCAATGAAACTCGTGGCTAATGAACTGTGTGGGAACATAGAGCGTTGAACACAGCACTAAGAGTTAAGATCGCAAAGGAGAGGAAAAGTGACCTTTGGGCTCCCAGGTTCCAGCCGCTTAAAAATCAGGTGCTTCAGGAAAGATTACCCTCTCACATGAGCAGTGAGCCTCTCTCACCTTAGTCAGCACTAAGGCAGCACCTTGATTTAAAAATACCTTCCTTTTCCTACTCCGGTTGTCTGTCAAATCACTGCTGTGTCTCAGTGTGCAAGGCGACCGTGATCATTAATATCCCTTCTCAGAGTCCAGCCGCTGTGCGAAGTGCTTCAAGGGCACAGCTCTGGAGAACAGCCATAAGGGATGGAGACTACTACCTGCATTCTACAGCAGGAGAAACTGAGGTTAAATCACGTGCCCCAAATCACACAGCGAGGGCCTGGCAAAGGCAGGCTTGAACCGGTTTCTAATTCCAAAGCTCATGCACTGGAGCAAATCAAACTTAGGGCACGAGAGACAGCTATGTGCCTTTACCGGCTACTTCTAAGACCCAGGACAATTCTTGAAGGACAGGCAAGGATGGAAAAAACAGGAATGCAAGGTGCCCTTGATCAATGAACGGCAGGAGACACTGGAAGCTGGTGGGGAAGGGCTGAGTGCCAGCTTCCTAGAAGAGCTTCTTTGGTCATAGTCTGAGAAAGCACAATCGCAAGAAATAGGAAAGGACTCGAGATGTGCTGGGACTGAGGCAGGGACTGAAAGCGTGTGAGCAGAACAAAGGTGCCCCAGGCACCCACTCATCTCAGACGCACATTCTCCAGGACACTGGTGAACACACTTTCAGGGCAGTACTCGCCACGACTGCCCATTTCCTAACCCTGTGACTTGTGAAATGGAGGGGAAGGCTCTCTTGGCAGGTCAACAGCAGCATTTATAAACATTTACGCGTTAACACGTGTAAAAGTCTTAGCCTAGGGATCGGCATATGATAGGCACCCAGAAAACCAGGATATCTGGTATTTTCCAGAAATGGGTAACATGCAATCAGTGGTCAGCATGCTAACGATATACGTGGCCTTCTAGGAAATGGTTTAGCAATGCACAATCAGCACCTTAAGGAAGAATCTACCCTTTGGCCTAGAAATTCCCCTTTTTTGAATCTATACACATATGTACACACTTGTCCAGGTCCTCATCAAAGGAAAACATTACAAAGTACTCGTTAATTTGTGGAACTTTAGCCAGTTGTTAACTTTCAAAGACTATCCAAGAAAATGCTTAGATATATTAAAGGACAAAAGCAGGGAAGAAAAGTTATACACTTGGAAGAACCCCAATGACAATGAAAGTGTATCTGCGTGTGTTGCCACACATTCTCACGTGTGCAAAAAGGGGGGCAGAAGAAAATATTAAATCAAGAGCAGCTTTTATAGCTAGGTAGTATAATTATGAACATTTTTTCCATTATACTTGTTTTGTTTATTATACTTTACCCATGATGATCATCCGTTACTTATAGAAAAAAAAATTTGTTTTTAAGGCTACACTTAAGGAAAAAGCCACTCCAGGAGAAGAAGAGAGGATGTGAAAAGCTGACTTGGTCGTTATTCGGGGACCGGCTGGGTGTAGTGCGCGAACAGGTAGTTTATGGGCAGAATCACCAGTCAGTTTCACTTCTGTAAATGGCTGTGATTGGTCCTGAGCCAATTAACGCTATGACAAGGACAACCACCACCACCACCATCCGTCTTTAAGTCACAGCCTGTGGCTGTGGACAGTGTTGTGGTCATTAGCTCCCAACACCCAGGACTACGTACCCTTTTATGGTCCTCCAGTTGCCTCAGGGGTGGACTCGGTTCAACCTCCTGCTAAGCAGGCAGAAATTCCATTTAAGTACGTACAACACTAGGGAGACACTCCCATCTTCAGGATCAGACACAAATCAAATACATGGAGCATGCGTACATAGCGAAGACTGACACAGAAGGAACAGAGGCCTGTGAGAGGCTTTCCCCAGACAGACACCAACGCTCCATTACTTTGGATGCCGCTTAACAACGCGCCCATCCCCGACCCTCGGGCACTGTTTAAGATGAACAGGCACATGACTAATACTTCTGGCCAATATTATTTTTTGCACAGATTATGAAAAGGAACTTGAATGTTAGGTACATTTACATGAACCCAAAAGGGGTCATGATGCAAGACTCAACCGGGCAGGTCCTTACATGACTCACACATGCATTACTGCACAGCACATGCGTGAGGACATCAATGCATACACTTCCAAGCAGACACATACATGAGACCTCAGCACTCCCCAGGCCACCAGCACACGGCATTCTAATCAAGGCTACTGACGCTGAAGAGCTCTGATTAGAATATTAGAGAATGATCATTCCAAAGCATCCCCACTGGAACTCAGCTATTTGATAATCTGTTTCATTTCTAAGATCTCCTTTCAGATAAACTACACTTCATTTTAGCTTTGACTCCTGTGATTCTATAACTGTTTCTGAAAGTAAATTTTGATCCTTGGAAATATGCCTCCCCAAAAAGCTTCTCTATAACTTTAGATGTCTTAATTAATTCCAGTCCCTCATTTAGCAAGCTGAGTTAGCGACAGGAAGAACAGAAACAGTGCGCTGTGAAACTACAACTTTATCAGCAGCTTCACCAAAACTATACATTATTATCCAGAACTTCAAACTCCCTTCGTCTCTGCGCAGAACCCAGAGTTCTATTTTGTGTCACAGCAGAAAGGCCTGGACGTTCCAGCATTTCTCAACTGAACATTTCAAGACAGAGATGAACGGTTTTGTGTGAAAACCTTTGGACAGTCACGTGCCCTCACCTGCAGGACCCTGTGGTTTAAGCTCCAGCAACTAAGAAGTTTCTTTCTATACCAAGAGCCACCCGATTACAGCAATGATCAGGCCCCAGGCAGACAAGAGACTTCCCTCCTTGCACCTACCAGCGGGACAGACATTTCCCCAGAACAACTCACACACTCAACCAGGAACACTGACAAGCACCCGTATTTGCTGGCGCTGCAAATACAGGTGAGCAGCACACACCTCGGTGGAGTTCTCAGGAGCCGGAGTTTGGGGCAGCTAGTTGGGAGTAAAATGAAGCATGTTAGTTACAGCACGTGCATCTCATGGGCCGCGAAAAGTCCAGAGACCAACACTCAAGGACGAAACATGGAGGGCAAGATCAATGATGAGGCGACAGAGCTGCCACATCCACTGAAAGGGGCTTCAGCCACTGAGGGCAGGAGACACCCTCCCTTTTGAACTGAACTGAATGTGCTTGTGTTGGGAGAGACAACTGGCCTGAGATGGGAAAACAGATTTAAATTAAGGTAAGAAAAAAGTCTACCACTGATCAAGAAGGAAGTATGCCTTAAAAAAAAAACCAAAAACGATGTCAAAGGAAGAACTACTGCACATCTATGTTTTGTTCGTCCACAGAGAGGAAAAGTGATAGAGCGTATCCCCACAGAGGCTCAGGGAGGGGAGAAGTGTGTGCGTAATGACAACAGGGGCCTCAGGTGCAGCCCCCTCCCCGGAGTCCCGAGGCCCTTGCAAAGTCTGTACCACCACTCGCCCGTGACAAGCTTCTTCCGTGGGCAGGTGAGTCCTCCTGGGTCTCTCCTTTCCCCACATCCCGGCCCTGAATCAGAGGGTAAGACCCGAGGCTCCAGCTTAGGGACTGAAAAAGCCTCTCTGCTCCAGCAGCTCTGGGAGGAGACAGGAAGGCTCCTGGCTGCAGGGTTACCTGGCTGGTCACTCGCCCCTCCACGTACTTCCCTCAGGGCTCCAGGGCCTGGGGTCCCCGGAGCCACCCCCACCATTCCATGTAGACAGCCCACTCCTCTGACTGCCCCTCAACTTCATTACACCCAACCCATACCTGAGAGACAAGATGATGGCCCTGAGGAAAATGAAAGGCAATTGCAAGGGTGCACGTGGCAGCTAAAAAGTCCACAGTTTCACGTGGCAGCAGCACCACAAATCTGTCCCCCGGAGGGCACGTGCTTGGAGGAGGGACTGACATCAGATGTAACCGCCAGACCCCACCCTGGGCTGCCCGGGACCAAAGTCACGCACCGGGCACGGCTGGCTGCTTCAAGGTGCGGTCTGGGGCCATGGAACGAAGCCAAGGCTCACGCTGCAACTGAGTGACCTTGGCCTCCTTCGGCGGGACTCCAGCGACACAGCACACCTCCCGGGAGGCCAAAGCGTGGCTGTCAGGTGTGAGCCAGCACAGGTGCTGAAAGCACGAGGTGGGGAGGCTGGAAGCTGTGAAATCTGGCGGGGTCTCAACCCAGCTCAACACTTGATACCCCTTTTCATGGTTTGATCCCCAAGATAGAAAAAAATGCTCTTCATATAAGACTGTTATGTAACCTAATGATTTCTCTTTTTTTTTTTTTTTTCTATTTGCCAACAGGTAAAATGAAGTAAAGATACAGGGGCTCTCTTTAAGGACAAAGATTAAACTAATTTAAGAAGGACAAGGAGGCATAGGTGGGGAGTTGCTCACTGGATTCCGGACAGAAGAGCTTTCAGACCTGAGGGCAGCTCCACTAGCCTCAGGGAGAAAATTTCCCTCCGTCGTGCTTCGCTTCCTGTTGGGGTCGGGAAGCACAGAGTGGTAGCAAGGACTTGAGTGTGGTGAGGAAAATAAAACCAGAGCTCAGGCGTGTGTGTTTTCCAGATAATATAAACAATATCACGATCCAAGAACGCACTTTAACTCTATCCTTACATCCTGTATGCTTTAGGCTAAAGAATTAAAACTGTGCAAACACTCGTGCCCTCTGCTCTTAGTGCAAAAAGGACACATAAGAAAAAGTAGAACTAAAGCGACTTCCCATGCATTTTAGAGCAGTCAGAGATACAGATGGGAAAAGTACTATCTTTTACAATTGGTTTTGGCCACATTTCACCAACATATCCTTTATACTGATTCTGTATGATCAGAACAAAAGAATTATAGGCAGGGATTGACTGTAGGAAACTACAGAGCTATCCTCTTACTCCCTTGCCCATCAAAATAAAAGTTAAAGAAAAAGAAGATGACGGAACGGAAGGAAGTAGCGTGTCTTTTTAAAATTCTCTTGTCTGAGATCTCTTTGTCCAAAGAAGCATCTTGAATTCTTTCGGAACGTTCATGGGTAGTATATAGCTATTTCTTACACACTCAGAGATCAGTCGTTTCTGATATGTTTTATGATTGTACTGACACTCTATTGCCTCCCTCAACTGCTGTCATGTTAGTTTTCGTTTAATTTTTAGAATAAAAATTACAGTTACTGATCTTTTCCCTAGAACATTACAGAAAGACTTTTGAGACAACAGAAAATTTTTTGCTGCTTCAGGAATCACTATTTAAACAGAGGACAATTTTTTAACGCTATCCATTCAGGAAACAGAATAGAAAAACTGACAGCAGTGGACAGGTATCATGCGACCGTGGCCCATGCAGGCGCTGGCGCTCTGTGTGACCCTCAGGCAGTCACTGAACCTCTCTGGGCTTCCACTTCCTGACCTGTAGTTCAAGGAGACTTGAGCTTATTATTTAGGATTCCTTTCCAACTAAAACATTAAGTAATGCTTGGTATATTTTCAGTAAACTTCATTCCGTAAATATCTAACAGGCAAGTTCTCTAAATAATACAGCACAATAGGACATGAAATGATTTCAGGCATCGAAAAGGCCAAACCAAGCCTGGCGTATAATTTGGTAAAATAACCAATGGCCTTTACCAGCACTGCTTCCTATGAGGATTTCACCTGTATTTCTGGGAGGATAGGCTCTCTTATGGCAGTAAGCCACACTTTTGAAAAAGATAAGCATATTAATAAGCTATATATGTTCAAATCAGATAACAGCTACATAAATACAATATATATTATCCAAAGCAAAAGATAATTTTGGTAAAAGAATGAAATGATTTTCTCAACATATTTTTATTATCAAAGTAACTTTTTTTTTTTTTTTTTTTTTTTTACATGAAAGGTAATTCTCAGTGACCACATAGTAAGGGAGACTCTTCTGAGAAAATGAGTATTTCTACATTCCCCAGGTCTTGTCTTTCACCACCTCATCTCAGGATCGGTCACTATAATCAGATGCTGACACCTCCAGTCAAGGTGAAGTCTCCCCAAATGAACAGGTGACTGGCAGTGGTCCGATGCTGCCTGGTTTTGAACTTGGGAACCAACCATTGCCCTCTATTGCCTCTGCATATTTCTTCTTGGATCTTACGTCTTCTCAGCGCTTTTAGACAAGGTCAGCAAAATCAAACTTCACAGGAAAAAGATTTCAAATGACTGGCTTTGAAACAGAAATTCAAAATGAACCTCAAGGTACAGAATCCCAAGTGTCCTTCCCAGATGAGGCCACGAATCAGGTCATCGTAACTACGGCACTTGAGTAGTAACTAGATTCGTGCAGATAAGATGCTGAAACACTCGCTTTCTATACATAATGTACCTAACATTTTATCCGGGGATGGATTTCTACTACAAATGAAGGAAATTATACTTTGCCATTCTTAAAAAAAAACCCACAGACTTCTGAGGGTTCCTATTTGTGGTGTGTGTACAACGGCACATCCTCACATACGTCCATACCGTACGTACATACATATACACATCCGTTTCATGTGTGCCTGTTACAGGCCAACACAGAGCAGAGCCACTTAAAACACACTGTTTCCTGCTGCCATCAACATGAATCCTTCTCCCCTGGGCTTCTAGAATTTTCCTTTGAAATAAGATGTCTCCTTCCATGGGCCACCCCTAGCAGAGGTTAAATATAGTTCAAGAAATGAGACTGTACTATAGATCTAATTATCAGCACAGCAAAGAGAATTTACCATCTCCAATCCCCTGAATCAGCCTTCAGTTCCTTTCACCCACTCCATCTCAGAGAAGGGAAAAAATAAACAAACAGCGAATGGCCTCGCAAATATGTTTGCTGGGTCCTGGCCTTCATGAGCCTTTGAAAACCCACATTAAGAGAACAGAATGCCCGAAACAAAACTGAGCTAAAATAGAAGTTACCTAACGTTTTAGCAGGGCAATTTTAAATCTTCACATTTGCTAACACAATGCCGTTTACTAATGGCATTTGTTTTTAGAAACAAAGTAAGAAATACACATTATCTAGTTCCAACGATGAAGTTTCACCTGTATCTTATAGAACAAGATCACTGGAACCCAAAAGTAAAATTCATTTTCAAAAACCACATTCTGACTTGACTGAATTATACAACTTCTGTCATTATGGAATCATCTCAGCATTTAAAAAAAAAGGAAAAAAGAGAAAGAAAACAAAACTTCCCCAGATTCTGCAATAGCTCCTGTATGCTCCGACTTGAGCCCACTTGCTCTATGGCTGCCAGTGTCTAACAGTAAACAGCCCCGCTGCATTTATTGGCAATTACTGCTGAAGGTCACACATCAGCAGCGAGCCTAAATTCCAGGAAAAAAAGAAGCTCTTATGTAACTGCCGCCTGAATGTTGGCAGGTGCCCAACCCAGCAGTTCACAGCAATGTAAAAAAGTAGGACACCTCCACCCTGGGTTGGATGTCATGAGAACGCCCCCTTAAGGTGAAATTGAATAATTCTTGGGTTTCTCTTCTCTGTTTTCTACCCCCCCCCCCCCCCCCCCCCCCCCCCCCGCTCTGAATTTTACTGGCAGTGACCTCCTTTGCTTGCAGACGCAGTTCTCGGTGGCAGAAGCTGAGGACTCAATATATAGGCAGATACAGGCAGGCTGCTGCCACCCTAACAAGCGGTAACACCAATCCTCCCACTTGCTTTTTTGTTGCAATGCAAGGAGCTGAAGTTGCCAGCTGCCACCAGTGGCTCTGCAGAGGTCAGGGTTCCAAGCGACAGTGATTAAATGGGGATCATATCTCAAATAGGAAGAAGTGCAGCATGTCCACTGAGCTACCGCACACACTTTCTAAACACGCCCTCCTTTCCAAAGACGCACACGTGAAAATGAGGTAGGTTACCGTCCTGCCCACCGCCTCGGCCTGAAGTTGGAGTGCTGCATCAAAATCATCCCTTTGTTTAGTCCAGAAATTTACAGTTTAGAAAAGTGACGAACATGCTCACCTGCCAGTGGTCCTCAAGGTGTGACCTGACCTCCTAAGCTGTTACCTGACCTCCCTGCTCAGGTACAAGTCTCTAAGTTACATGGTCTCATGACCCCAAGTGCTTCACCTTCCTGTATTTCTCATGGTTGATGGCTGTCACTTAACATTAATTTGGATTATCATCTGTCACCTCCACAGAACCGTAAACTCCAGAAGGGCAGACACTGTGCCTATTTGGACCCAACTCCCCTAGTCAACGCGCCTGGGATGGAACAGGCACTCAGGTATTAGTCACATGAACGAATGTCTCAAGCAGCCATCAGTGTCTGTTTAAAGCCAAGAATGGGTAGATGAGGGAACTTTCTGGGCTGATAGAAACAGTCCCCATCTTGATTTGTGTGTGTCTATAGGTAACAATTCGTTGAGATACAAACTTAAGAATAAGCTGAATGGACACTAATGGAAGCAGCTCCCTACGCTTCTCCCCTCATTCGCCCTCTCCCTGCCCCCTAAGGAAAAGGTAAAATCAGGAGGTAAGGATGGAGACCCCGCCTATTTGCAAAAACTGATAATAATAATAATAAAGAAAAGAAAGAAAACCCTCCTTTTCCTGGTTTCAAATGAAATTTTACTCCAGAAGACAGCTGGGAAGGCTCCCACCATGCACTTTTCTTGCAGGGACTCTGATTCTGTCCTCACTTCACCCTCTTTTCTCAGAGCACAGACAGAGTCTCGGACGATGCTTTGCTTTTTTTCCAAGCCGTTCACTGCACATCTCCTCTCTCACGATGCTCAACAGGCCTTTGTCACTGAAGAGTGGTGGTCCTTCCCCAATCCAGGGACCATGGCTCTCCAGATATGCCGTACCCTGCTCAGGGGCTATTCCCCAGCACGTTTCAAGGTTGAAGTGCTGGTTTGCAATTTAGGTGGGAGGCCTTGCCCGTACCATGGGCCAGCGTGAACTCTCATTAAGTTTCTTAATGGAGTTTCTGCAGAACTCCAGCTGTGGGTTGCCGGTTTTCACCCACACACATGGACAAAAGGCTTGGTGGGAGAGAAACCTCAGGAGCTGCGGTTGTTTCCAGAACAGACATGGATAATAAAGGCCAATCAGGCATGTCTGCTTAGAGGGCCAGATCCGACAGGCTGAGGACCTGGGGACACTGTTGGTGCTCCAGGGCTCTGTGGGTTGCCAGGGATAACAACGGAGAGGGGATCCACAGTTGCTTCCTCAGGGAATTTTCAAAGAATCCAAGTGGCTGCCAGAACATTCTTCTTTTATAAACAGACAGTATTCTATTTCCTAGTGGATAATTATAAACACACCTGCTCCAACTGTGGAATCTTTCCATAAGCGAGCAGTAAACTCCCAGCCAGGAGACCCAAGTTCTATCTTGAGCAAAGCAAACACATCAAATGATTACTATGCTGCAAAACAGTATATTAATAACACTGCAGACTCCGATTAGGGAAGGTTTTCCTTTCCTGGCTTAATTTGTCTTTAAGCAAATAGAAACTCAACCTCAATATTTCAGAGGAAAAATTCAAATTAGAGAGGCATTTACAACTCTAGGGAGAAACAAGAGTGTCGAAGGGTGCCAATATGAAAATTCAGCATGAGACGTTCTGCTGGCATACAAATAACCCGGAAGAGAGAAGACCAAACAGGAAGGAGCAAAAATCACTGTAGTTAAAGTAGTTAAACCCCTGTACAACCTTTTGTTTTTCTCACTCTCTATCCATCCCAAAGAAGCACGGACTCCTCACCTGTTCATGCTGACCGATTTAAGGAAAAGTCTGCACTTACAGAATCTACCACGGCTGAACAGTAAGCGCTCCAGGCCAGCAGCTGAGCCAGCAGTACTAGTTCTGCTTTAGCCGCGATCTACCTGTGTGAGCTAGCACCACTCACTTAACCTCTCTGAGCTCCATGCCTGAGGGAACTGGACCAAATTCATAACCGCTCGTGTCGCTTTCAGTTTTAAGTCTGTGATTCAAACTCTCCTTAGGTACACCTGAACCACCTCTTAGTATTTCTGAAATTATGGGGGTAGATATTAGAGCAGGCCTCATATTCTATTTGGTAGCTCTATCCCACCAAAATAAGGTATTAATCGTTCTACCAAAAGAATGAACAGATACTTAAAGAAGTAGACCAGAAAATTCATTTTTAAAAGTCAGATAAAAGTGTTTTCCAGTCTGCTTCAATTTACTAAGCAATTAAACTCCCTCAATTATATGCATTAATTCCCCTCATTAATCCTTTCTATTATCATTTACCAAACATGTATCACATCCTACAGATATGGCAAGAAATGTTGAAAAATATTCATAGGAGAGAAAATATTTAAGATACCCTCAAATCCCACACACAATGGCCACTCATCAGTCTCCCGGGTCATTCTGGGTAAATGAAACTAATTTGATACATAAGTATAGAAACCATCAGATGACATTTCAATTTCTTGATCTCTAGTTGGTTTTTCTAGAAGAGAACCCAGGGATATTGTACATTCCTAATCCCACCACAAGCCAGCAGCTGGCAAATCTCAACCAGGGCTGTGGAATTTGCACGGCACTTTGACAAAATTTTATATGACCCCTCACACTTAACACTTCCAACATGTAGGCCAAGAGAGCAGTGGTTTGGTTTTTCTTTGACTACTTTCACACTATACCAATGTAGTTATTTCTTTTTGCATGGGTGCTTCACATATGGACAGAAAAGCTCCTCAGGTAATATCAACACTCAGTTTCAGAGGTATGTTACTAGCCAGTGTCAACCACAAATTCAGTTGAGATTCTAGACAGTGAAGGATTGACATCTTATCACAGCTTAGGAAATCTTTATCTAGACTCAGATGGGATCTCCAAAGACAAATGGCAAACAAACTCATGGGAAATGCTAACACAAACACAAAGGACTCGACTCACTCCCAGAGGCAACACTACACAAAGTCAGATACTAGACGCTGCAGAGACTAGGGGACAGATCACAGAGTTCACTGGCAGAGGGTCATGGAAACATCACCATGGGACACTTAAAAAAAAAATGAAATTAGGACCTCTGCATTTTCCAATTCATCAATGGAAATCAGCTGGAAAAGAAAAAGGGGGGGGGAGAAAAAGAAGGAAGTGTTAGAAAAGGAAATACGAGCGAGCTAAGTGTTAGAAACTTTGTCATTGTATTCTTATCACTGACTCAGGTTGAAGCATCATGACCATCTTAAGAGGCGCAGGCGTTCTCGACACCGGCGCACCTCACCCTGACATCTGCTCTGCAATGCTCTGCTCCGGAACAAACGGGCAGGGTGCTGCCACCCTTTGTTCACATGCCAGGTATCAAACCTCGCAGGTCACTTAACCAAGAGCCCAGGACAGCACCTTTGCACTCTCTTGTAGCGAGAACCCTTGAACTGAGCTGTGGGCAAGGGCAAGTTCCCCAATCAAGAACCATGTCCTTTCAGAAGAGGATGGCAAGGAGTAGAGTCAAAGGCTAAACACTGATCAACTCAGCTTAGGACAAAATTCTTTCTTTGGACTCATCTTCCCATTCAGTGGGGGAGGCGGGAGTCTGCGGTCCAAATTATCACTGGACTAAATCAGATCCAACTTCAATTTAAGTAGTAAGACCAACATATACCAAGCCAGAAGCTCCGAATCCTGATATTGTTGACGATTAAAGAGAACAGATTTCCGCTAAGGTGATTAGTGCCTACCCAAGTGATAGTAGTAACAAGTAAATGATTTATTAGCATCAAGTTCAAGAAAAAGAAAAAACAAAAGCACTAATCACCATTATGCTTGTTTGATGATAGATGGATGATCCACAAAATGTACTAAATATTATGTTTCATTAACATTTAGTACATTTTGCAAATTTAAACTCCTATTAGCAACACTGGTAGCTGGAAATGTTAATAGTTTATTCACCTAGAGAAAAGAAGCACCGGTAATTAACAGGGGACTGACAATTCGTATGAAATGAAAACCCTGATGTTACTTAAGGTCAAAAACTCTCTAGTAGTATAACAGCTACTATTATTCAGAAGAAAAAAATGGACTTTAAATAAATTGTCAGCCTTTCACATTAATTGTTGGCCTCTGAATTTCTTTCCAAATCCCTGTGACTAGTAACTTAAATAAAAAGTAGCTTAATAAAAATCCTACAGTAGATTACAGAGTGGCCAGTATATAAAATAATTACGCTTTCCTTTCAAGCAGGGTCTAAGAGCTTAAAGATGTTCTACGAGTTATAGAGAGATTCAGGTTAAATTTTAGAGATATTTAGCTACGGGAGGTTATTTTTTTTAATGGTTTAATCTGTAAATTAAAAGCAGAGTTCAGTAGGCACTGCACACACAGAGTGGTTGCAAAGTCCTGATTTTAAAGTTGATTAACTTTGAATACATTGGACAGAAAAACACAAGAATCACACAAAAATGTATCCCATCGTTATTTTGGTGATCCTTTGAAATATTCCTTTATTTTATATTTACCACTCTTTGGGAAATATGGCTGGTCCTTTGCATTTTAGAGACACAATAGTAAAAGAGGACTTATTTAATTCCTAAATGATCATGATTAAATTCTGTGACCATCTTCTTTGTCCAGCCCTTACCTTTCCATCATATGTCATAGTTCTTGGATGGGCACATCTCAGGCAATGAACCAAGACAAGTGGACTGACCACTGGCTTCTCACGGATCTGACTCCTAGGGCCTGACGCAAACCACAGGTGATACCAGAGCCCAGTGGACCAGATCCATGACCATGAAGGCTCAGGAGAGGGCAGGGAGGAGAACAGCCCTGGATGTCCCACGAGGGTGTTAGTCATGGGACAAGTTCCACTTAAGAAGCAACTAATAGAAAAATGGCGCCAAGAAGACAGAAACGGCATTCACGCTTGCCCTTGTGTCCCAAGCACGCAGTCCAAAGGACACCTCATTTGTTTTATTGACTAATGCCCACGGGTTCGCCTAAGAAAGGTTATTGCTTTGGGTCTGGGTTCCTTCCACCCTTGAAAGAGTCAGGCTGTCCCACACGTCACGCTTCTTTAGTCAAACAGGGCAGCCAACACACCGTCAAAGGCATTTTCCAAAAGCCTTCATGAAACTGGACAGAGTGGATACCAGCAACCAGACTGGAAGAAACAGAAATCATTTAACAGCCCCCACCCCCTTTTAAAGCGAATGGTTAAGGAGCCTTTTCCAGCAGTCGGAGCCTGGGGCCAGAAGCTTGGCACACACGTGCTGCCGGTCAGGAGCTGCTGACGAGCACGGGTTTCCAGAAGGACTTCCTCGGTGGCAGAGCATTTCCCATACTTGCTTATAGTACTTTCACTCTCAACAAGGGGGATGACAGCTCCAATCAGACTGGAGAGAAATGTCATCCTGCCTCCCAGCCTCTATCTGCTAGGGTATGACTCATCTCTTCACCAGCTGAAAAGGGATTTGAGCTACAGCCTAAGAACCTCTTCTCAACTCTGATAACTCTTTGATAGTGACCTCCATCTGCTGCCCTCTTGAAGCCCTAGCTCCGTCACTCTCCATGAGCTTTCTCACAGGCAGTGGTACAACATCTCAGGTCTGCTGTCTCCCGGAGGCCCTGACGGTGTTCTCCCTGTTGGCACTACTGGGTAGTGAAAGGGAGCAGGGAAGCACACCTCTACACGGCCCCAAAGACCCCGGTGTACTTTTCTGTTCGGCAGCAAACACTCGACCAACTCCTAGTACTTCTACTTTCCATGTTATAAAAAGAAAAACTTCAGAGAAATAAAAGTATAATCACAACTTGAAAAATTCACTGGAGCTGAGACACAGAGTTTACCTTAAGCACCTTGGGTATAGAAAGAAACAGATATTCTCAAGAAGAGAAAATTGTGGTCTCCACATTTTAAAATCAAGTTCTCTGCCCCAGAGGTGCTAATATATTCACAGCTGGTTAAGGTCCCTTTGGTGGAATTTATTGTATTACGGAGAGTGAATTTCTATAACTAGAGTCATATTTTTAAAACATTTCTTAAATCTCACCTTAAGAAAAATAAACATCTTGTGGAATAAATGGTTATTACTTACTTATTCGCTACGTGTATTCTCTATTACTGCCCACCCCCCGCCTTGTTTTAGTGCAAGACCTACCTAGCTGTCTACACAGGTGTTGTACGGACTGGTCATCTCATTACTTCCCACTTGTACCAGTGTTCTTTGCTTTTATATTTATGAACTCTTTTCTGGCAGGTTTCCTACACAAAATTCCTCCTGAGTTATAAACACTTATTTTCTAATTAAGCGACACTTATTCCAGTTTTAATTTATACATTGTACAAATTTAGAGTGACGTTTAAAAGCCTTGGGTTTGGGGGCAGTGGAGAAATGTATACCACAAAAAGGACTGCATACCTTTCTGTTTTATTTTTTCTTATCCAAAGACCCTCACACATTAAATTGCTCTAATATTAATGACAGATGTTGCTTAGGTTAGAAAGCAAGATTCTGACACACTTTTACACTTGCAAAAATCTGGCTGTCACCATCCCTTTTGATGAGGACGACTGTGATTTAATTACCAAGGCTTCTTCACAGAGATGAATGAGTTACTGTGTATTTGACAAGTCAGTGATATCAGCACATTTACATGCTAGGAAAATGCTGACAGAAGTGGCTTGAAGACAATGAACATTATTACCTTCAAATGAAGACTGGTGAGATTTAAACTCAGGCCCATGCTTTTTTGCTGGGGGCAGAAAGGAAGAGCAATGGGGCTCTTTTTACCCCACTTGGACCAAAATCGGGGGTGTGAGGGCTGTTCTCTGTACATCATTGCTCACTGCATGTGCTAAGAAGTCTCATGTCCTAGGGATGGTCCATTTCCCAATCTCAACTAGAAAAGGTGACATGTTTGTCCGTCTTCATTCCAGTTAGAACTGGAGGCAGTTTCTTCATACACTGGAAGGACTGTGTAACATCTCACCAGAAAGAAGCAAGTAAACCCACAGGTATGCTTAGCTGGAACCCAAAGTTCAGGAACACACACCTTGATACACAAGAGGCATTTGCATTCTCATTGGGAATTTAAACATATGGAAAATCTTGCTGTTTTTCTGATTATAGATTGTATGGCAAGCAGCCTGTAAGAGACAACTACGTATATATGGCTTTAAGGAGACAGTCATATGATTTAGCTACCTTCAGGGCAGGATGAATAGCTTTAAAAAGAAAAAAAATTTAACCCCTTCAGTGAATATGCCTGAACTAAGGTGGATTTCTAACGGCTCCCACTCCACTTCAATTTAATAGCAAAACCTAGTTTTAACATGAAAATAAAATGCAGTACCTTTTCTCCGTAGCCTCTATCTTTGGTCATCATTTCTCTGAGGGTCTGTAGGACCTTAATGCAGAGTTTCTCCTCATTCTCCTCTAGCAGCTGTTTAGTGTGCTTTATTAACCTGAATGGAGGGGAAAACCACGGATTACAGCCCTGAAACGATCTTTAAATTAAAAAAAAAAAACACACTTGACAATCAACTTATTGTAACTAGTCATTTAATGAACAAATATTTACCAAGGGCTCCCAGGTTAAACAGGCTTCCGGGCCTTCCCTGCACTAAGAGCAGCCCGTTGGTGTCTCAATAGTGACACCTGCTGGTCGGTAACAGCAAACAGGCTCCCTGGCCACGGGTCGGCCCCACATAGTGGAGAAATGAGATAGAGGATGGAGAACAGACAGGGGCTCCCTCAAACCAGCTCATTTAGGAAGTGCAGCTATTTATCCACTGAGGATTGTCAGTAATGTGGCTAAAATATGCCAGGGGTGTAAAAAAACCTCAGGAGTATGATGGTTGCAGCAAACACACTGTTCTCTTGATCCAGTCTTATTCTTTGAGGGGCCCAGAAAAATAAGAAACTCAGGCAGAGCCCATGCTCAAGCTAGACAACCAACCAAACTTTGGGTGAAAATCAGATGGAGATTTCTGGTGACGGAACCAATCGTTTCTTCTAGATTTTGCCCCAAGGCACAAACTAACCAACTACAAAGCTGTTAGGAAAAGACTGTGAGGCCCTGGTAGGTGAGAGCTTTTTGAGGGCACAAAGGCCGTGGCTTGTTGAGTCTGTACGGCAGCTCATGGTGGGCACCCTATCCACACGTGTTGAATGGAGATGAACAAATGGGCATGCAGTTCAAAGGAGAAATTTTCACCAAAACAAGTGTCAGTAAGTAGGACTGAACCTACACACTTACTTTGGGAAGGTCAGAACAGATCCCTAGCACGGGACCTTGTACTCATCAAAGTCAAAACTCAGGCCAGCCCCTCCTTCTTCAGGAACCAGTGCTGTGTCTGGCCAGTGGGATTCTGCCCCTGAGCTCCGCAGAGAAAAGGGCTGCTTACTTGCAAATGAAGCCACCGCTTTCACACTTTCTTCTGGCATCTGTGTTCTCCGGGAAGAGCAGCTCAGGCCTGTGGAGGACGTCCACCAGCACAGATAACTCGGCCTGCACCAGTGGCCTGAGACGGTCCTCCAGGGCAGAGACGATGTCCTGGAATGGAAGCACAGCCTTGGTGAGCAGCTTGGGCCACAGCTGACTGCAGGAGGGTGAGAACATTCATTTCTGACCTAAAGCATGACCACAGACGAGACTGGGTTAGACTAACCTTAGCACCGTCTGGTATTTGCCTCAAATTATTAGACATTGCCCAACGGTTACCTGAAGCATTAGGCCCTGACACAGAAAACAAAGTGATAACAAGTCATCATTCCCACCCACCCTGTGAGATGGTCCTTATGCTACTTAAGGGATCATTCCACATATTTTAAAATATGATGCAAAAAGGACGTTCGACAACATGGAAAGGTGTCTACAATATGAGTGCAAAAAATGGTCAAACAATAGTATGGACTATATGATCCGCTTCTTATAAACGACATTAATATCTCAAGGATATGCAGCAAACATTATTAAAACATCATTCGTGGTTTTCTCTGGGTGGCGGAACTACGGGTGAGTCTAGTTTTCTTCTATGTATCGGTTCTTGTGAGTATTGTCAAATTACTTCCAATGAGCATGAATTATTCACATAATAAAAAGTCATATAAAAACGAGAACACAAATGAATGAACATGCTGTATCAACATGCTAAATACATGTACCCTGAGAGCATGATGGTCTTCAAATGCAAAACACATAGCTGTAGGAAAGGAAAACAGAGAGAAGTTGAAAGAGCAGCAAAACCAACACAACAAACACCGTATAAAGGCAAATGGCAGAAAACAGATGAGAAATTATCTTCAAAAGATGCTCAAGTCTGCTGTCTGGCTTGCTAACTCAGAACCAAGGCATCGGCATGCTGGCTAAGAAGAACAGAACGCAGCCTACTGGATAAGGAGGAGCCGTTAACCAAGGAGATCTGCATGGAAAGGGCCACTTGAATTGCATTCGTCTCAACTGGGGACCCAAATTTCATAGGCCGAAAATTCATAAAGAATTGGGTGATCCAGACCACCCAATTTCTGGTGATCCAGAAACTAAAACTAAAACTTGTCAATACAAGTTTACTTAATCTTAGATTTAACAAAATCTGTAATCACGCAATAATATTTAGGATGCATTAAAGAATGCGTGAATGAATCAAACTATTTCTTGCGGGGAGGCGGGGGGACAATTTTCCCAAAAAGTTTGTACGAGTACATTGCCACATCCCTTAATTCAGAGTGACTTGCACACCGCTGTCAAAAAGAGGGCCGCTTTGGCAAAATTCTCTCAGGGTTTTGTCAGTTTCCCTACCAGTTTCCTCTTAGAAAGCACCCAATCTCCCCTTCTTCAAGAGTTACTGGTCCTAACTCTGGCAAAATGTTACTTGCCTCCAGCATCTGCTTGAGATTGAAGGAGTTCTTCGGCTTCACGTTCATGAAATCTTGCATCTTTTGCCAGGTTTGAACTTCACATTGCAATTGATTTGCATTGTATTGTCAAATGTATAACATTCGGCAATCAGGGAAAGACCAACAAACAAGGATGGAGAAGCGATGGGCAGAGGGAGATGCCAGTGTTAAGTGAGGGGGTATGTCTGAATGGGGGTTAATTATATAAGCGCGTCCTTTGCAACTTAATGTTCTCACATTATGACAACTTTTGCTGTTCTGGGCAATCTCGTAACTCCAGGGACTCAGACAGACAATAATTCATTAGATAACGAGGATCCATTTAGCCACTGGCCAAGTCTTTAAAACAAGCACTACCTAAACTTATGTATTTTATTCTATTCCCCAAGAGTATGCATAATAGATCTAAGAAGAGCCCTGGTATGTTTCTGCAGCCACGGATAATTTATTTAGTTTGAGCAGGAGAAAATACGGTGTGTTCATACAGTTATGAGTCTACAATACAATAACTTTCCTCTTTCTAAAACATAGTGGGGTCAGGAAGCACTCCATGAGGAACCAAATTACCTTTGTTTAAGAAGCGGTTCTGTCGCAACAAGGCTGAAATTCTTCCCTTGACCTGCGAAGCGCTGCCCACCTCCCCAGCTCCACGGGTTCTGGCCACACTAACCTTCCTGTGGTCTTTGTACACACATGCTCTCTCCTTCCCTTCCACTCCATTCTTTAAGTAAGTCCTACGGTTTCCTGGTCTCGGTTCCAATGCTACTTCCTCAGCAATGCCTTCCTTGACCACCAGCCCCAGTTCCAGGCAAGATTAACGTCCTCATCAGTGCCTTTCGTAGCACTACTCATTCCTCTGCAGTGTTTGCCCCTCCTGCCATTTTACTTTTATCTGTGTGATTAGTTGATTAATGTTTGTCTCCCTTCCAACACTTGAGAGTCTACGAGGGTTAAGGTTACTTCTGGTTTTGGTCATTGTATCCCCCGTGCCTAGGGTGGGGTTGATGAATGAAACAGTGAACTCATTCGTCTTTAGGTAACTTATGTAACCTTCAGAGGTTCATTTACTTCACCAAATGATAATAATTATTACAGTCATAACAATAATAATAGTAATAATAATTAGAAGAGCAGCTCACTGATCAAGTGCTCACTGCATGCCAGGCTCTGTTCTGTGTGCTTTATGTGTATTGTATTTTCCAAAGATGGCCATCACAGTATGAACTATCTTGCACGCTCTTCTTACAATGAGTCACTGACATACCTTCCATCACATGGGGGTCCATGTCCTCTCCCCTTGAACCTAAATGGACATATGTCACTGCCTTGACCAAGAGAATATGACAGAAGGGGTGCTATGTGATTTCTGAAGCCAGGTCATTAAGGCAAAGCAGCTTTTACTTATCTCTCTCAAGAGAGACTTATTTTGGAACCCAGCTGCCATGTTGTGAGGAAGCCCAGACCACATGGGGAGACAATGTGTAGATATTTTAGGTGACAGCTGAGGTCCCAGCTGACAATCAGTATCAACTGCCCAACATGTGAGTGAGAGAGATTTCAAGATGAGTCCAAACAGAACCACCATCTGATTGCAACTGCATGAAAGGACTCGAGGAAGAAACACCTCACTGAGCCCAGTAACCTCCAACACTAAAAGAGCATAAAACAATCGCTGTTGTCCTTTGTTAGGCAGGCAAAGATAACCGCAACATCTTGACTCTCTTAATCTTCATATCAACCCCGTGACGTAGGCGTTACTATTATACTATTTTACAAGTTAGGAAACTGGAGAAGTTAAGTAACTTTCCCAAGGTTATGCACTTCTAAGCAGCAGAGCCACAATTTGAACCCAGGCACTGTCCTGAGATCACGCTCTTCACGACTGCACCATTGCACTGAGCTCATCTGAAGGATCTGTGATTCTCCAACTGTGGTCCAGGTACCATCTGTGAGAAAATCACCTGGGGTGCTTGTGCAAAGGAAGATGTTAATATTAAGATGTATGTTTAGGTGTTTAACATCATCTAATTCTCACTACTCTCCCTTTTAACAGAGGGAGAGCACATTTCTTCATAGGTACTAAGAAAAAAAAAAGAGTATATCCTAGCTAGAATTTAATAACACTTTTATTTTCATTTCGCTCATTTTGATATAAAACTCCTCTCTCAAGTCATGATTACACTTGTTTACCTACTAATTCAAGAGGCTAAAATCCCAAGGTGATGAACAAAAAGGAGCTGTTATGCCCTTATTCTAAGCATCTTCTTCTAACACTGATGTACTCCTTCCTAATAAGAGAGGAGGGACTTCTTCATAAAGAGATCTGTAAATCAGTGAATAACCTCTAAAGACCATGACTTTGTCAGGAGCTTTTCTGGTCCCAAGTAGCTCTGCACTCCTAGCCCCACAAACATCATTGCATTTGACTGTCCACTCACCATACTGTGGCCAACCCTGGATTTTCTCTGGCTTCAGGAAGCACTTCTGTGTGGGGAGCCGTCTTAGGCCAGGTTAAGGATCGCTTCTGTCAGCACCGGGCATTACCTGCAATCGCTCGATGATATTCCGGTAGTCTCTGGAAGCTGCCAGGACAGAGTCTCTGCGAGCTGCATTGCGGGCCGTCAGCCGCCAGTTCATGGCAGTTTTCTGCACGATGTTGTGGGACTTGAGGAAGAGGTTGTTGACCTGGCTGTCCAGGTCCACAGGGATGGCAATGGCCCGGCTCTTGGCTGTACAGGAGAAAGGGGACTCGTGAGCCTACAACGTTGATGGGAGACACCCTAGAGACAGACAACTCCCCCCCACCATCCAGCAGGCAGATGTTTCCACGCCTATAACATGAGTGCGGACATGCAGTAGCTCAACTGAACTTCATAATCTGTTAGGTCGGGTTTTCCAATGTGAATTCGGAGGGGCAGCAGCTCTGAGAGAATTTATAATGCTCCAAGGTCAGACAGTTCAGGTAACTCAAAGTCAAAGTTCAAGGGGCTTCCACAATGAATAGCTTCTTAGGGTCTCAGATGTGTTCAGACATTTTAAGAATTATCAAGACAGGGAACTCAGTTGGCCAGTAAACTGTTTTTCTAAAAATCCTCCAGTTTGGTATCCTTTCAACAATCTACAAAATGCTGTTTCAAGCCAATCATAGTACTAAAGATAATATTTACAATGACATAAGCTAGTCTTTCCATATAGGCTCCTGTATTTTTTTTTTTACTTCCTTCAGAAAAGGACAATTCCAGTCCCATCATGAGAAAAACATTAGTCAAATCCACAGTGGGGTATACTGCAATAAAGATGTTAAAAAAAAAAAAAAAGTAACCCGATGAGCAAGAAAAAAAAAGAAAAAACCCACAATGGGGGACATTCTACAGACACCTGACTAGGACATCTCAAGATTGTCAAGGTCACAGAAAATAAGGAAGGTCTGAGAAACTGTCACAGACCACAGGAGACTGGGGAGGCATGACAACTAAATGCAATGTAGTAGCCTACACTGAATCCTGGAGCAGAAAAAGGACAATAGTGGAAAAAAGTGGTGAAAACCCAAATCAAGTCTGGAAGTTTAGTTCATAGCAATAGGCCAACGTCAGCTTCTTAGTTTAGTTCATAGCAATAGGCCAACGTCAGCTTCTTAGTTTAGTTCATAGCAATAGGCCAACGTCAGCTTCTTAGTTTTGACAAACGTAGCTGGTAGTGGAAGATGTTGACAGCGGGGGAAACTGGGTGAGGGATATATGGGAACTCTTGTGTCATCTTGGCCACTTTCTTATAAATCGAAAATGACTGCAAAATAAAAGTTAATTTAAAAAAGGAAAATAACTAGACGAACAATCCTTTTTTCCATACGCGAAATCCAACAACATGGATAAAACTAAGACAACTGTTCCTTCTCTTCAAAACTTCATACCAGTAGAAGCAAAAAAGTGCTGGGGTTAATGGGTTGTACAGTTTTCATGCTCTGCTGTTTCACAAATACCAGCCCTCCTTGCCTTTCCTCATCACGGCCAAGACTATGAAAACATTTCCTCTCTCTGATGATTACTGGGCTAGGAACTCAGAGATCTGCCCAAGTTTTAACCAACAACCTTAAGTTGCAGGATCATACATGGGCAGAATTTAGGGCTATCTGGGGAGCCCATCTCAGAACCCTATTTGAGAGATATCACACCACGAACCTATAATCTGTTACGTACACACTTTCAAAAGCCTAATCTCTTTCTGTGAAATAGTACCACGTAAATAATAAAAAAGACACGAATACCTTCCATATGAGTATAAAGGAAACCAGGCAGGGATGACTGAAATCGGGCAATGAGCCCCAGTAAACACAGTCTATACTTGCTGGACAGCTACTCAACAGTGCTAAGAGCCCCGCTTGTCTTTTCTGGTGTCTGCAGAGATCTTAACAGCTACTAGAGACAGACAACCCTTCTCAATTTAGGCAGGAAGATTATCCCTTTGCATTGCATAGCATGTATGGGGAGGGGGTGGAACAGGGCAAAGCAACAGTCTGACAAGCTCCGGGTGAAGGGAGCAGTAATGGTTGTAACTTCCTTTCAAAGCTGCCTAGGAGAGGTGATACAAGGTTGGGGGGAGGGGATGGAGAAGCATTTATCATCAAGAGGCAGAAGGGAGCAGTGCGCCATTTCTGAGAAAGGGCGTTCCACAGGATTGGACATGTGCTTTGCACGAAAAATGTTTCCATGTGGTCAAATATGTTTACCGGATTAAACAAATCACTTTCTTGAACAAGGGGCTTCCCAGGACCTTGAATAAACTTGAGCTCTGTGACTTGCCAAGAGTTGCCTAACATTTAACCGTGGAATCTTGTTTTTCAAAGCCTATCTTTCTTTGGGACTTGCTGGCTCTGGACTTTGGCAGGTGCTGGCTTGGAAAGATGAAAAGGAGGTTTAAGAATCAAGAAGATCTCAGTTCCAGTTCTGGCTGTGCAGCCTCCCGGGTGCGGAAGCCTCACAGAGCTTTATAGCCACTGCTCCATCCAAGGTGGCCTTTATTACCACTGGGCAACGCATATTCATCATGTTAAATCCAACCTGAGTTGGTGTCTTACCTACATCAGAGAGCACCCGAATGCAGCTCTCCACTGAGGCCTTCTGGCTCGGCATGAGCCAGTTGCAGTGGTAAACCCTGAACACACCTTGCAGCAGCTGCACAAAGACGGGCTGGCGAGTCTGAAAGAAAGAGAAGCCAAGAGGAAGGCGACGTGAAGACTTTTATTTGTGACCGATTGATACACTGGTCAGAAACAGACACTGCCTTGAACCACGGGTTCATGGATCCTTATGCAAGAGTAGGAATCCAGCTCATCCAGTGATGAGCTGGATTCCAGAAGTGGCCTGGCCAAGGGAGAAAAGGTCAGAAGCATTCGAAGGCAATGCACAAACTTCATGCTAAGTCTGACCACCAGAAGGCGAAGCAGAATATCACAGCCTAAAAACAGGTATTCTTGTCTAGCTACCAACTGGCTGTGTGACTGTAGGCAAATCACTTTAGTTCTCTGAGCTTGAACTTCGTGCAATATATAGAATACAGGGATTGAGGCCAATGAACCCCCAAAGTTGTTTCCAGATGTTATATTCCATGAGTAGAACCTATATATATATATATACTTTTTTTTTTTTTTTTGTGGTATGCGGGCCTCTCACTGTTGCGGCCTCTCCCGTTGCAGAGCACAGGCTCCGGACACGCAGGCTCAGCGGCCATGGCTCACGGGCCCAGCCGCTCCGCGGCATGTGGGATCTTCCCGGACCAGGGCACGAACCCGCAATCCCCTGCATCGGCAGGCGGACTCTCAACCACTGAGCCACCAGGGAAGCCATAGAACCTATAGTTTTAATCAGCATAAACAAACTGGTTAGTGAATCTCACCTAGAATGCTCCTTACTTCTTTATTTCTGGCCGTGTCTTCAATGACATAAGGAGAAGCTAGTTCTCATGGTTACTCTTCACAAGTGTTCATTTACTACAGATCAGTACTTGCAAGTTAACTACAGAGTAGGATTTATTCCTCTCTATGATGGTATAAATTTGTACTCATTTTAAAATAAAGGAACTCAAACTATGACTTAATCAATTTGACATTGACTTCCTAAGTGCATTCGCAAATTATAATTTTGGCCTTCATCCAACGCTACCTGGACCAGAGTAGCATTAGACCTGCAAGGCAAAGGTCACTGTGTATGGTAAGCTACTCCACTGGTCTTTAATTTTTAGGAGAAAGTACTTGCAGATCCCTTCCGAAAAACAGGAGGAGTTAATACAGCAACGAAAAAAAGTACAGAAAAAACTCTAGAGAAGTTTCTTAGATAAAAGAACAACAATTGAAAAGTGCTAGGGGAAAGGAAATTTATTGTAAGAAATTAAAACAGGTTATGATATCACTTGTATGTGGAATCTAAAAAAAATGATACAAATGAACTTATTAACAAAACAGAAACAGACTCACAGACATAGAAACAAACTTACGGTTACCAAAGAGGAAAGTGGGGAGGGATAAATTAGGAGTTTGGGAATAAACTATACACACTACTATATGTAAAGTAGATAACCAACAAGGACCTACTGTATAGCAGAGGCAACTATACTCAGTATCTTGTAATAACCTATAACGGAAAAGAATTTTAAAAAGAATACGTGTGTGTGTGTGTGTGTGTCCGTGTGTGTGTATGTGTGTGTGTGTAGAACTGAATCACTTTGCTGTACACCTGCAACTAACACAACACTGTAAATCAACTATATTTCAATTAAAATTTTAAAAAATAAAACAGGTTAATAAAAATTCAGAACCTCCTCTATAAACACCATTCAGATAACTTTCACTTATTAAGTACCACACACTTCACTTAAGAGCTCACTGGGGCCTTGGTAAGTATCCTATGACAGAGGAGTTACCTTAATAACACAAATGAAAAACAAAAGCTCAGAAAGGTTAAAATAAAGCATCCAAAAGAACGAAGTGATGGCCAAGCAGTGAGTCATCTTCAGGGCTCTCTGATGCCCCAAATCTGTGCTCTTTCTACTAAGTTCACCTACAAACCAGAATCTCATTACTTTCTTGAGGGAGTACTTTCTGTTCTGCACCTCACAGCCCACCAAGACAGTCATCTGTGTTACTAATAGAGAACAGGAACACAGGAAGCCTGAGAAGCCCTGATACTGAGCTCCTGAGCCCAATGGTTCCACTGAGAGCAGCTGTCTATTGAGAACACTTCTTCCCTGCCTGTCCCTGTGCTGAGTGCTTTACACACACCTCATCTGACCAGCCCCTGACCCCATGAAGTAAGCAGTGGAATCAGCACCCACCCTACTGGCTCTTGTGCGTGGAGTTGGGATGGGAACTCAATGGCCTAACTCAAAGAAAACGAATCCTTCGACTAAATGAATTCAATTGAACCAGTATTTATTGAGCATCTGCTCTATTCCCATCTGGCCTCTGAATAAACAAAAGATGAATAAATCAGCCAGAGGAGCTGCTTCTTAATTATCCATTTTAATGGACAACCTGGGGGCATCAGCTCACGTGACCTCTTGGGCTAATGAACATGGCTGCCCATCACCTTCTTCCTGAGATTCTTCCCTGCTTAGTTCTTAAGGCTCTGCGTTGCTCGTGAATCCCATTCTGACTGTAAGATAACCCCTTGATCTTCCTCTGGTCTCTTTAACAAACTGTCCTTAATTATCTGTGCTCGGCCCAGGTCCCTTCTAGTCAACCCCTTCACTTTCCCAGCTGAGACTGGAACGAGCCAATGTCTATAATTGGACTTTACCACTTCCCTCTCCTGAGTCTCCCTGATTCATTTAACTCACTCAACAAATGAACATGTACCAGGGGCCAGGCGCAGTGCTCGAGATAGAACAGTATCTGAGACACCTCTCTGCCCTTCCCACTGTAGCTTGCCGTCTAGCAGGACACAGTAGAAAATGCCAATTATTAAGCACTTACTGTGTACCAGGCACTATGCTATATTTTCATAAACATTAACTCTAATTCTCACAATAATCTGCAGGGTTGATACTATAACCCTGTTATAGTAAGAAATGGGGTTCTGAAGTTTCAACATCTACCCAAGTTCACAGAGCTGGGAAGGGGTGGAGTGAGGATTGGAACCCAGCTCTGACCTGCTATAAAAGCCTCCAAAGTTCTGTTGCTGCTCCCGGATCCCACACTTCCAGCTGCCTCACGGACATTCCACTGGCACCTTAAATGCAGCACAGCCCAATCCCAGGCCACCATTTTCCTCCCTCACAAATGTGGGTTAAAAGAAGGGAAGGAAGGAAACAAAACCAGGAAGGAAGGAAGGACGAAGGTACAAATCTACCTGGGGAGCAAGACATAGGCTTTTCAACAGATAAAGTAAGACATGTTAGGACAGCTTCAAAAATAGTATTCCTTGAAAATAAATATTCTAGAAATCCAGCTTGGACTTTGTATTTTAAATATGCTTAGACAAGCGCTTCCCTGGTGGAGCAGTGGTTGAGAGTCCGCCTGCCGATGCAGGGGACGCGGGTTCGTGCCCCGGTCCGGGAAGATCCCACATACTGTGGAGCGGCTGGGCCCGTGAGCCATGGCCGCTGAGCCTGTGCGTCCGGAGCTTGTGCTCCGCAATAGGAGAGACCACAACAGTGAGAGGCCCGCGTACCAAAAAACAAAAACAAAACAAAAAACAAACAAACAAACAAAAAATATGCTTAGACAACCTGGGCCTTGCTAGGGACTTACATAACATTTATGTTGAAGATTTATTTCTCTGACCACTCCTGCCTGTCAATTGGCTTAAAACTGGTTTCAGAGCAAGGCAGTGGAAGGAGACAGCAGGGGGATCAAGATGAAAAACCAAAAATACAAATTCCTGTTTAATGGTTTCCATTAAATTAATTTGATTGGTTTACTTTGACATTTGGTTTTGCAATACTGTTTCACAATCTCTAGGAGAATGGGTATTGCCATAGCAATTGCCACTATGCAAGTCCAACCTGACTAACCAAAGCAGCTGGCTCTGTAGAACAGCACTTGGTAAGGAGCACGTTCTGGCCTCCAGCAGCTCATGTGCTTGGGATCTAACAAGTTCCTGTTGCCCAGTTACACAAAAACTATGTACAGATATTCTAAAAGTCGCATTCTAACTTTATGATACTTTAGAGCAGGGGTCCCCAACCCCCGGGCCACGGACCGGTACCTGTCCATGGCCTGTCAGGCACAGGGCCGCACGGCAGGACGTGAGCGGCGAAGCTTCATCTGCGGCTCCCCGTCGCTCCCATTACCGCCTGAACCGTCCCAACCCCCCACCCCGTGGAAAAACTGTCTTCCACGAAACCAGTCCCTGGTGCCAAAAAGGTTGGGGAGCGCCGCTTTAGAGATAACTAAAAGCTAGCAGTGAAGCTCAATTAAATAGAAGGTTACCAACAGTCCCTAAGAAAACATATCTTACTAAAAATTCCATAATTCAAGTTTCAGAGTCAGACAGGCCTGGGTTGAAATCATGGTTTTGCCAGTTAGTAGTTGTGACCATGCCTGAGCATGGTAATTAAATCCTCTGAGCCTCATTTTGCTCAGCTGCAAAATGGGGATAATACCATCTGTACTAAGCTAATATGAACTCCTTTATATAGGTAATGGATATAGCAATATCTAATAAATGTACCAGTGATATTATACTGACCGTGAATCACTCTTCTCTTGGAGAATTTACCTTAAGATTATTTGTCTACGCTCCAACCACCCTAGGCCACCCATCAACCCCAGGACAGTCTCCATTTATTTGCATGACAAGGATGGTTACTCTTGCTCTTCTGACCACCTGAGACCAAGTCCTGCTTTCATTCTGCAGGCTGTACACACAGACCTGCAGCAAGACTCCCACAGCCATGGACCCAGACGTCAGTTCTAAAAAGAAGAGCGATTTTTCCAAGTAAAAGAATAATAAAAACACCTCCCAGATCCTTTGGAACTCTAACTACACTGACAATCAGCACGCAGGGCTGCTGCACTGCACGACTCCAGGGGACTCCACGTGAGCAGCACGTGCTGGGGCTGGTGTAACGTGGCAGCCCTGCTGTCAAGGCTAAAGGACTTCTCACTCCCACCTGCCACGTACCCCTTCTGGTGAACTCTAGGCACACACTTCAAGTTAAAATGGAGATTTCCAGACATATTTTTTAAAAGTGTTAATAACACGCTAGCATTTATTTAAAAGCTACTTCTCTTTCTAAGATTGGAGGTAAGGAATCAACAAGATTAAAGGGGGGGGGGCGGGAAGAAGGCATTTTAAGGAGAAAATCAACAACCAAGAGAACCATCTGGTACAGAAAATCATTCTCAGGTACTTGATTATCCAAGGGATCCTGTAAAAACCACTCTTCACAAAGAGAAAAGCATCTGCAGCAATGCTTTGCAGAGCGGCTCATCTACAGCCGCTCAGTCCCGAATCCGCACCAGCTCCGGCTGCCAAATATCTATTGTGAATACCCTGCATCTATCAATACATTTGTATTTCCTACCTGCAAAGTCGTACTCTGGTCTGAGAAGGGAGAGCTGAAGAACGTGGTAACGATGCTCATGACAATCTCGGTGACATACCTCTCCAAAACTGAGTCTGCATGCTTCCTGTCACTTGTGTTGTTACAGGCCTGGAGGACAAATGGACACTTTAGACATTATACCAAAACCTGCACACCAGCTGTAAAATTAAGAAATCTGTGACTCCTCCTGCTAATTACCCTTAACAAAGGAAAAGGAAGAGCCTGCAAGTCAGTACTTCTCCCCTTAAGAGACAGCAATGATAAAAAAATAAATCATGGAAGAAGAGAAACAGATCAACTTGGATATCATGGTGTGGCATCACAGAACATGAAAACTGGTGTGGGACCTACAAGGCCATCGCTTCCCAATTCCTACCAACTTGCGGCAAATCTAAAACCCAAAAGGTGGTAAGAGGCATCATAACTACAATTGTCTACATTGTCCCTAAAAGTAAACTGTTTAAGCCATTCATCTTCTCTAGGTCAGAGTTTCCTAAAGCATATAATTAAGATCCTGAATCAAATATTACCACTGAGGACCACTGTGCATGATATTCTCCAAACCTAGAACACTCTTCCATTCAATCAAAATTCTGCTGATATGCAGTACTGTTGAAAATAGTGGCCTGTGACTCAGGATAATTGTATAAGTTTTCAGGTGAAGAGAGACTTCAGATTTCACCTGGACTCTACATAATTTCGCTGTGTAGAATAAGATTAGAGATTTATCAATAGAAGAACAGGTTTTAAAAATTCATTTTATTAAATCAAGTCTTATTACCAAATTCATTAGCCCTCTAATTTGAGATATAAAATTGTATATAATAAAAAATTATGAAGTAAGGGGTAAAACAATCAAATTTTATTAGCTATCATGCTCTGAGCCCAGTGATGAGCAGTTTGTGGACACATCCAGAGAATGAAGGTGGCAACAGATTTTACAGCATTTTTGAACAATTTAAGGCAGGGTCAGCCAAGTTAAGTGCTACTGGCTGTTTTTATAAATAAAGTTTTATTGGAACCCAGCCATGCCCATCTGTTTACAGACTGCTATGGCTGCTCTCATGCTAGCAGGGCAGAGTTGTAGTTGTGACAGAGACTGCATGGCCCACAAAGCCAAACATGATTACCATCTGGACCTTCACAGAAAACTTGTCGGAGTCCTGATTTAAAGGGGCAAAGCAGGCCTGCCATTTCAAGCCTGAACCCCCAGATTTATGGGATTAAAAGACTAGGAAGAATTTGAGATAAAAATATATACATATTTAAATAATACATCTATATATATATATATATATATATATATATCTGTGACACCAACACCAGGGTATTATTAAACATAGTCCTTCATTACAAGGAAAGTAAGTCCTTTCAGGCTCCTTGTCTCACACTGGGAATTGTACAGTCAGGAGAAAATACCACATTCTAGCGTTCTCCAATGCACCTTTTTTTTTTCTTTTTAGCATCACAACGTTTCTGAAATTGGTATTCATCTCACAATCATTCTCTCAAGGACTGAATTACTTTCCCCCCACGTGCCCTCCCCCCGAACCCTACCACCACAAAACTCATATGAAATCCATAGAGCGCCTTGTGAGGTCGCAGTCCCATAGCTTTAGAACCAATATTAAGCTCAGCGCAAAACCAAACCAAAAGTACTGAAGCCCACTCCAAAGGCTGGGTCAGGAAAGCAATAGACGGAAAGTGACGTGCTTTGCAGGATGCTCGACACCAGACTGTAGGAGATATCATAAACGCTCACACTCAGGAAGGTGTCCTTCGAGGAAAGACTTATTCTCAAAGAAACGAAAAGTTTATAAATTTGAGTTTAGTATGTCCCAGGTTATCATTCACAAATCAACCCATAAAGGACGAGATGAAAACCAGAAATAATCTACCTTACCTGAAGCTTGACGAGTAAAATCTATTCTCAGCTAGGAGTAAAAGGGTCAAGAGAAACGAGACGTGTGGAAAGACGAGAGCCAGGTGCCTCCTTGTGCCACGAATCAGCGAGGTGAAATTACGTGACTGCGTCCTTATGTCTGCACAGGGTGACCCAGACACACACGTACCCCCTTACCCTGCCTCCTTAGCTCCAGAAAGACTTACCCTGCAGATGTCCACAAGGAAATTCTCAAACAATTTCCACATGTGATTACTGGTATAAATCTCCTTCATTTCCACCTCCGTATCCACATAGCAGTGATTCAGGAAGTTAATGTACGCAATTTTAACCTGGAAGAGAGAAACAGGCTTTTCTCAAAAACCAACTTCGTACATGCAGGATTGATTAGTTCCCTCATTTTAATAGTGACAAGGATGGACCATGATGGTCATTCCATTTTTCCCTGCACGCTTTAACTTCTATGATTTTTTGATATTCAAAATTCACTATTATAAAATTCAAAAACAAAGCTTTTGGAAGAGAATATGTTCATGACCTCAAGGTAAAGAATGGAACAAGGGCTTCCCTGGTGGCGCAGTGGTTGAAAGTCTGCCTGCCGATGCAGGGGACATGGGTTCATGCCCCGGTCCGGGAAGATCCCACATGCCGTGGAGCGGCTGGGCCCGTGAGCCACGGCCACTGAGCCTGCGCGTCCAGAGGCTGTGCTCCGCAACGGGAGAGGCCACAACAGTGAGAGGCCCGCGTACCACAAGAAACAAACAAACAAAAAGAATGGAACAAAAAACACTGATCAGAGAAGAGAAGATGGACACGTTTCACTACATTAAAGTTAAGAATTTCTGGGACACCCATGGTGGGTCCAGTGGTTAACACTCTGTGCTTCCACTGCAGGGGGCATGGGTTCGATCCCTCATCAAGGAACTAAGAAAAAAAAAAAAAGAATATCTATGAAATGGCACTGTTACAAGAGTTAAATGACACGATTTGGAAGAAGCTGTTTGCAATGCATATCCCCACAGAGAATTCCTACAGATTTGTGCATATACGATGGCCACGCCAAAGGAAAAACAGGCAAAAAATCGGATCTGCTATTTACTTAAAGGAATATCAAATCTCAAAAACAACACATGGAAAGGGATTGAATCTCATTTAGGAATCAAGAGGATAGAAATTAAAACCACTATGAGATATCACTATACACCCACCAGATTGAAAACAAATATATACTAATAAAGGGTCTGATAATAGCAAGGGTTGGCAGGGTCTGGGAGCAACAGGAGCTCTCGGGGAGGGGTGGCCACTGGAGTAACTGCTGGAAACCACTTCACATTATCAAGTCAAAGGGAAGAAATGCACCTTGTATGATCCAGCACTTCTAAGTATACCCCCTGCAGAGATGTGTACATGTGTGGGCCAGGACACACGCACTGGTCCTAACAGCCAAAAAGCAAAAATAACCCAAATGAGCATCAACAGACGTACAGAAAATCATATTGTGGGACAATGACACAGAGCAATGCTCCAAAGCAAAGGAAATGAATACAGGTGCGTTATTTCAGGATGGATGAATCCTAACACCACACGGCGGAACAGGAAAAGGCACAAAATAGTGCATAAAGGAAGTTCAAAAGTGGGCAAAACTGAATTATACTGTTTAGGGATGTACAAAGAAAACTACATAAGAGCCACGTCACAACTATGCCTCCATGAGGGAGCCCTCTGGGGGAGGCTGGGGACTGGAAAAGGACACAGGCGGGGAATGAGACACATTTCCTGACCTGGGTGGTGGTTACACAGCCGCTATCTTTGTAATTATTCTTATACTGCACAAGTCACGTTTATGTACTCTTCTGTACTTAGGTTGTATTTCAAACAAACATGGGCAAAAAACAAGCTATTATACCTCACTTATGCATAATAAGAGAAATGCAAAGTACAACTATATCGAAATACCACATCCATATATCAGGGATATGAGAATCCAAATATTTGATAATATACTGTATAAACCAGACTGTGAGAAAAATGTATTTTATTTCCTCCTTCTTCTTATCACATTATATAATAAGCTGGTTCAACATTCATGGAAGACAATTATGGTACATCTGTACAATGAAATTTTATACAACTATAAAAAAGGAATGTAGAATCTCTTTACGGACTGATATGAAAAAAAGAATGTACCTGGAATGTCACCTTTTGTGTTAAAAGGGGGGGGGGCGGAGAATAAAGTATATATATTTATAAATGTTTTTATGCAAAACTCCAGAAGGATACACAAGAACCTAATAAATAATTTTCTGAGGGGTGTGGGGAACAGGTAAAGATTTTTCATAGTTTACTCCTTTATGGTCTTTGCTATTTGAATTTTTCTAAATGTATTAACTTTTCCAAACATTAATCTAAAAACAGTGCATATATTTAATATATACTACATATGCTATATATATATAAATGTATGTATATTTAGTTTAAAATATAAACTAAGAGTATATATTTCAAAACATACAAAGATAAAATATATACTGTATGATCCATTTTTTGTTACTAGCTAATGTATATGAATAGGGAAACAGAAAGCTGGAAGAATTTACTTCAAAAACCTAAGAGGTATTTATTATGGGCAGTGAAATGGTAGATTACTTTCATTTTCTTATTGGTTACCTGTAGTTCCTGAATATTTTATAGTCGACATTCATTATTTTTGCAATACAAGTTTTTGTTTTATCTTTAAAACAAAGATAAAACTTTGTTTTAAAGATAAAAACTTTTTATCTTTGTTTTATCTTTACACTTAACAGAGTTAAGTTTTACATTGGTATGAACTGTATCTCAATGCACCGTTCTTCTCATTTCTGAGAAGTTCATTCAGGTCAATGCTCTTTGCTCAACACGTGGAATCATTCATTACACAGAGCTGAAGCCCTCCAGCAGTTTCCCATTCTTCTTCAAGGAGACAGACGGAAAAATTTACTCCCCCATCATTCCTCTCACCCAAAACCAATGCTCAAGAAGATGCTGTTTCAGCCAATGCAAATCTCACGACAAAATGAGCTGCGGTGTCAAAACTGTGAGGTCCCACCTAGGTCAGTGGAAGACTCCCATCCAGCCACAGCCCCACACGCTACAAGGAGAGACATGAGCAGGGCCCACCCATCCTGGGGATAGAGTCGCTCACCTCGGGGATGCAGTCCTCGTGGGTCACCACACGGACAATGTCATCCAGCGGGAGCAGGGAGTTGCACTTGATCTCCGTGTAGACGTTCTTGCCCTCTGTGCACACGGCCAAGAGCTCGACCAGGTGGATGTGATACATGAGAGGGCTGTTCTCATCCATCCGGTCCCGTTCCGACCTCATCATCTGGATCAGAGTCTGGAAAGAGGCTCTGTCGTTGTAGAATACGAGGACATCCTCTCCTGAATTAACCAGCTATAATCAAAAGAACAAGACTTGCTTATAGCACAAGTTTGCAGGGATGGGGGAAGCATTAAACAAACAAATCTATTCACAAAGAAAGAGATGTTCTGTTAGCATTGACCTTCCAAAACCAGTAGCACCTGTACTACTGAACTCACCTAGATTTCATTCATTTATTACTAAACAACTACAAATCTTCAGCAGCATCATTTTCATTCACAGATATAAAAATATCACATCAGTCCTAAATAACTATCAGGGGAAGAGAAAGTCTACATACCAGCATTCAGGTATCTGGTAAAAATGTAGATTTCAACCTTGCACTTGTATTTCCAAACTAATCATTAGGCAATGATTTTTGTTTTTAAAAATGTTTCCATCTCCTTTTCATGCCTTATAAGTACTCTTCTTACAACTCTTTCACACGCTGCCTTATTTCTTCACAATCACAAATTATCCAATCCTAATTAAGATACGCCTTCCTTTCAACACTCAAAGAGTCAAGGCATTCCTATTCGTAACTTGTCTCCCGGGGACTGGGGCTTTTCATAACTCTACTTAAGAATTAATCAATTTCACCACTGCATGAAATACAAAAGATCCAAAAAGGGCCGGCACAGAAGTCAAAATAAATATGGTCAATATTATTTACTTAATAATAACTAACCTTTATGAACTCTGATTATGTGCCAGATACCATGATTACTTACAACAGCGACTAGAGTAGCACAGCAGACTTCCAATAAACGGTAGCTATTACTGTCATCATTATCTGATTTAACCTGCCTATCAGCTCCTCAAGTGAATACCGCCATGCCTTCATTTACAGAAACCCACACTGAGTGTCCGAGAAGTCAAATAACACATCCCGAATCACACAGCCAGGGACATGGTACAGCCAACATTCGCATCCCAGGTCGAGCCAACACTTTTAATGACACTACACCACCTTTCACTGAAATCATATATGTAGATAAGATTATAAACCCAAGTGTTAAGTGGACTTACTTGAGATTCCTTTTTTTTTTTTTTTAAAGGTGGAAGGATGGATGAAACCAAGCATATGCAGACGCCAAAGTTGCGGGAGTGACAGAGGACCTTCCTGGCCAGACAGCATACATGGGACACAGACGTCCCACAGAGAACCAAGGGGGACTTTGCCCCAATTCCACTGACCAGCTTCTCCTTGAGAATCATCAAGCAACAATTTTTCCAGCTAATTAATTTGGTGAATAATTTTTTTAAAAAAAGTCATATAATCTACAAGAAGGGATGCTCTGGCTCAAAAGGTTCTACCCACATTTAACCTCCACCCACTCTATTTTGGTTCAGTATTCCTGGGGGTGTTTTTCCCTCTCAGAAGAATCCAAGCCAATGATCCTTAAAATAAATAGAATTATTGCTACAAAATCCTAGATCAGACTCTCGCCTGTATCTATAGCTTAAGCTCACAAACACATGATTACACACACTTATATACACACACACACACACACAATTACTTTCTGTCCCTTCCTATGGCTCCTGGACAGGGTGCCAGTTCATACTGATAAAAATAAATCATTTTTAAGCTCCTACAGAACACCAGAGGAAGATATATAGAAATCCACAGTTGTCACCTCAGCCATGACCATGTCCTGGCACTTTTTGATGAATTTCCCTTCAGCCTTGACGATCGTCTGCAAGAACTTGATGTACTGGACGTTTCGACCGTGAGTCTCGATGCAGTGAACAAAGTGCTGGACGACTCTCTCGTTGATCTCACTACACAGCTGGAAATTGTTCATGAAGATGTGCTGCATCGTGACCGCCTCCAGGATCTGGCACAAGAGTGAGGGCGGGGGCACAGGCACATGGTCAAAGGAAGGCCAGAGCAGCGGACCAAGTGAGAAAAAGAAGAGTCCACGACAAACACAGAGAGGGGGGCATTTAACCCCGCGAAAGCATCTTTCTCTGTGCTCGCTTCTGTACCGTCTTCCTTTTTACTCAACTTTTTCAATAAACACATAGGGCACTAAACTAATCATTAGTTTTCTGCTGAATGAATTCCAGAGGGACCATCAGCACCCAGATCAAGGAATAAAACAGGCTGCCTTTATGGCCCACCCCCCACTTTTACCACTATTTTGACTTGCACAACCATAGATTTGTTTTGCCTGTTCTTGAACCTCATGCATCCTCTTCTACCTGGCTTCTTTTGTTCAACGTTACTTTTGCATGTTGTCATCCATGTTGTTGCATGTATTACTAGTTTGTTTCTTGTCACCGCTATGTACATTCCATTGCATGACTATACCACAATGTATTGATCTGTTCTATTGTTGATGGGCATCTGTGGGAGTACCTAATTTTAAGAGTAAGTAGTTACGCAATTCTTACGACAAATACGATGAACAGTATTCATATAGTGAACGAATAATGAACAGTGAACAGTGCCGCTCTGAACATTCTTCTCAATGTCTTCTGATAAACACAATGTATGCATCTCTGTTGGCTTTATACCCAAGAGTCGAACTGTTGGGTTGCAGAGTTTAAATATGTTTGGCTTCGGAAGATACTTCCAAACAGCTTTGAAAGATGTTACCAATTTACATTCTACATTACAGCTACTCTGTATCCTTGTCAACACTTAGTAATGTCAGTCTTTTCATTTTAGTCACATTTTGTTGCACGCATCTTGCTTGATTTACATTTCTCTGATGACTAACCATGTTGAGGGCCTTGTCATATTTATTGGCCATCTGGATAACCTCTACTGTGGAGTGTCCCACTGTTAAATTTTTTGTCCATTTAAAAAAGTGGGCTGTGAATTTCCTTACGGACTCTCCTGAGTTTGATACCTATTCTGGGTATGAACTCGTTGCTGGACTCGTACGCTGTGTCTTCTCCCACTCTTTGGCTTGTCTTTGCTAACTTAATGGTGTCATTTGATGAACAGAAGTTCTTAATTTTAAAGAAGTCCAATTTATTGATATTTTCCTTAATGACTAGTGCTCTTGGCATACTGTGTGAAAAAACTTCCCTTTCCACAAGGTCATGAAGGTATTTTCATGTTCTCTTCTAGAAGCTTAATTTTCTACTTTTTACCCAGACTTACTGAGTTACTGGGTTTTATGACTAGTATGAGGCAGGGGGCTTTAACCTTTTCATTTTTTGCCTTTTCTTTTTCTTAACATGACAAAGAGGGAACATTACCCTACAACGCAGTAGTCCTCTTCCTGGAAAGCTCCAGCAGTACAGATGAGTGAGTGTTTCTGTGTGTTTCTGTGTGTGTACGTGAGGGTGTGTTCATGTACAAAGATGTTCTTTGCAGTACTGTTCACAAGCCAAAATCAGACACTGCCTAATTGTCCATTAATACAGGAACGGTCTAAAAAAAGTTACAGCCATTCTACAGAATGCCATTTAGCCATGAAAATGAATGAGTAAAGCTTATATATTTTTCACTTGCAAAAACAGCCAAGATGTGTTAAGTGAAAAAAGCAAAACGCAAAACAATGGGTGGAGCGTACCACCATCTTCTTTTAAAAAAAGCATATTACACATTTAATATATTTTTAAAAACATATTTAACTAAAATGTAACATAATTATGTTTTACATGGATAGATGATGTTTTGTATAAACACAGAAAACCTGATGCGTGACCTTAGGAGGTTGTGCCTGCACTGTGAGAATTAGCACTTTGCTATGGCTGGAGTTTGATGTAATGAGGACTGTTATTAAGAAAAAATATCAATTCATCTTACCTTTGCATCTACCACCTCTTCCCCCCTCCTTCTACCTTTTCTCCCAAAAGGATGGGGAGTATTTACATCCTCCTGAGTGTTGATCAAAATGTTCCCCGTTGGAATGAACGTTGCCTCATGACAAGTCCCAGCGGCCACAACAGCAAAAGAACAAGGTGTTCTTCTCGCTTCCTGCTTCCCCACCCGCCTCCCCACACAGATTTCCAGACAGGCCTCCAGTCTTACCCCTGGGTTGAGAAACAGGTTTATATGTTTGTGGAGCAAAGCCTGATTCTGCTGGTTGCCAGCACAGAAATTCTGCAGAAACTCGTGAGCCAGCCTCATTATCTCCTGCATCTTGGTGTCTTCGGCCTGTGTGGAGGGAGAGAGACAAAAAACAGGTTGAAAACAGGGCTATGCCTTTGACTAGAGAAGGTCGACAGGAGAAAGCACTGATCTCTAGGCCAGGAGGCCAGGTTCGATGACACCTCCATCCCCTCCGACTAATGTGGGGCTCTGGGGGTGTTTGCTGGGGGCGGGCTGTGTGAAAACATTGGGGGACTGCACTGCTGACCCTGCAAAGAAGCCAACAAGTTGTTTATACTTCATGGAGAAAAGTGAATTCTCTCCCACTAGCTTTGGGCAGAAATGAAATGATTTTATTGGGGAAAAGGGCAATAGAGAGTGAAAGCTAAGAGGAAGTGTCCGGAATTCCACTGTCTAGCAACGGCTGACATCTCTGAACCCCCTACTTCTGAAAATACGGACGGACAGCAGATGGGAGCCAACTTCCTCAATGGCCATAAACCCACACCTCCCCAACTCTCGGGCACACATTTTTAAGTTGCCTTAACCTGTGGACACACTAACTTTTGGCAGTAGCTAACATGGCACAGTGGAAATCTCTTTAGATTCTAAGTTAGGGCACAGGTATCTGTCTTAACTCCTTTCCCTGTCACTTCAGGCACATTATTTAACCTAAGACTTAGTTTTCCTACCTATAAAATCAGGATAATGTGTGTCTCAGGCATTTCACATGGTTGATTACGATTTTCTCATTTCACATATCAAAAACACACACTCGATAAGCAACAAGGATATATTGTACAGCACAGGGAAGTACAGCCATTATCGTATAATAACTTTTAATGGAGCAAAATCTATAAAGATAATAAATCCCTTTGCGGTACCCCTGAAACTAATATAATATTGTAAATCAACTATGCTTCAATTAAAAAAAACACACTCAGTATTTGTAAAGAGTTGGATGCCTATGACAAGACAATTATGTAAAACCTCTTGCCACTCTGCCCAGTTCTAAACAAGCCACCATTTACAACAGTAAAAAGGCCCCAAATGGAAATCATCCCTCAGATTCATAGAGCCCACGTCATCTTCCTAAGTCATCGCACATACTTCGCCACATTTCAAGGGCCGGAAAGTGTAGCAGTTGGGAATGCAGGCCCCGAAACCAGGCTGCCTGGCCCTTATGCCAGGTCTACAACTTCCAAGCTGTGTGACCTTGGGCAGGTGACTTAACCTTTCAGTTTCCTCATCTGTAAAATGGAGCTAATAATACACACACACTTCCTACTGTGGTTACGACGATTAAATGAGAAAATTCATGTCAAGGGCTTAGACAGTAATGACTCAGTAAACGTTAGCTATTGGTACTGGTCTAGAATGAGTGTCAGCAAATTTTTTTCTTAGCGGTCCAGATACGTACTTTAAGGCTTTATGGGTCAAAAAGCAAAACGGAAGACATTACGCACGAACTTATATAACCCCTGAAAATTGAACTATTCAAAAACGTAGCAACCAGCCTTATCCCATATGCTGTATAAAAACAGGTGGTGGGCTGGAAGTGATCCATGTCTGCAGTTTGCCCACCCTGGTCTAGACAACAGCCCTGTGAGCAAACAGAAGACGTCTGCCGAGAACGCTGACGAAAGGAATCCGAGCTGTCAGTGAGACAATCGAACAAAGCAGGAGATTTAAAAGGACACTGTTAGCAAGTCTCAGAACAACAGAATGGGTATTACATTTGTCTCCCATTTACAGAGAGAGGGGCAAAGCTTCTAGCTCTAAGAAACAAGAGGGTTTTGGACAGACAGACACCGCAGCAACCTTGAACCACTCTGCATTCTTCCTCTTCTTCAGCTAAGAAAGGAATCTGCTGGTGCACAAGCTGACTGAAAAGCTTCTGGCCTTCGAAGCAGACTTCTACAGGGCAAACAAGCAAACTCATAAAGACATAACAAGAGGTTAGCTGTTGGTAGGAATCCGTCCACTGTTCTCACACACTAGGATGACTGTACCCATCCAAAAGCCAGACAAATTACACACACACAGACACACACACACACACAATCTTCTGGCTTTGAGCCACCAATTCCAACCGAATCTGGTTCCTATAGATCGATTCAACACTGCTCTGTAAATGAACGTCTCTCATTAGGGAAACGTTATTATGAGGCAAAGCCGAGGCCGGCAAACTCCCTCCTCACATTCTTTACACAGAGGGAGGGAAATTCACCTGCTCTTTCTAGTCCAAATGTCAGCCACATTCGGATGACACCCACACCTGTCTACATTAATTCCACCGTAGTTAAGTATCTGACCTGCTGGAGGGATTGAACTTGCGCTTTACTGGCGGCTGGTGAAAGGCCTGACGCATCTGATTCACACAGGCACCATGACTGAGGAGGAAGCCTTGGCAGGGAACTTCCTAAAGTGCAGGGCAGTAGGTAAAGGTGTGTTACCTACAAAGGCGAGGTACAGGTAAGGTGGAAGGCACAGAGGTCCAAGGCCCGGGCTCCACAGGTGAGCAGGGCTGACTCTGCGAGGTGCAGCTGGGCCTTCCAGGCAAGTTACTAAACCTCTCTGGCCTCCGTTTTCTCATCTAAAATGGGGCTTCTAATAGTACCACCTATCTCATCTGGGTGTCCTGAGGGTTAAATGAGCAAATGACGTAAGGGCCTCAGCACAGTGCCTGGCACCCTGCAAGCACTAGGCAGTGAACCTTCTTCAGGCGACTCTTCACTAGCGAGTCTCTGGGAGCCACTGGCAAACTCAAGAGACCGGCGTCTATGCCTTTGGACTCTTAACTTCCCCAAGCCTCAGTCTCTTCATCTATCACGTGGCAACACCAAGATCACCATAGTGGGTTTTAGAAGCTTGAATGAATGCTTCTGAAAGTGCCCTGTCAGGCCACACGGATGCAAATGTTATCCTCCTTCCCTCAATCCCATCACTAGTAATGCCAAACGCTAACATGAAAAATGGGAGACGCAGGGTAACGGCTAGCAACAGACCAGAAGACTTAGAGCCAAGCAGTATCTGATAGATCCAGCTCAACCAGCTGCCAGCATATGAGTGAGGACCTTGAGTGGGCGAGTCCCACGTCCCCACGTGCATTTAGTAACTTGTAGCGCTTACATGCCTGAGTAACACTGCAGACGAAACTGTACAGCACAAGCCCATGTGCACAGACAGCTCTGTCATCAGGACTTTGTGTTCAGACCAAGCTGCCCCCATCCAGCATGGTACGGGAGTAAGGAGAGAATACACAGACTGCTCCTTCTTTATAGAATCTTCCAAGTGGAGGGAGGTTACGGGTGGTTTTGCTTCCTTGTTAGGATGCTCTGTTTGTTTCAATATAAATTACCGAAGACGGCTTTAGAGTGACAATCGTCACATCAGCTTCATTTCTTCACCAACCGCTCCCAAGTGCGAAGGGTTTGGGGAAACCCAGGAACCCGCCCCCCATGGGGCGGCAGCCGTGGATGTGGACGCCCACCTTCTCGTAGGGGATCTGCAGCAGCTCCAGCACCACGGCATGGGCGCCCATGTTCCGGAGCAGGCGTTGCTGTTGCTTCCTGCTCTTCCTCACAGAGGCGCCCTCTTGGACACAGAGTTTGCTGAGTCGAATCAAAATCTGGTACAAAGAAAGAATCAAAGTTTCTCCTCCGACCCCCATCTCAGTTCCGAGGACCTAACCTATAGCCTACTGACTACAGTTCATGATACCTCACTGTATACTTGGAATTTGCTAAGGGAGTAGATCTTAAGCATTCTTACCTCCCCCCACTGGCTCCCCCCAAAAACCTAACTATGTGACTGATGGATGTTTAATTAACTTGACTGGGGTAATCATTTCACAGTGCATATGTATATCAAATCATCACTTTGTCAAGTATGTTATAATTTTGTCAATTATACCTCAAAGTTGGAAAAAAATTTTGTTAAGAAAGAAGAAATGAATCTCAGAAAACTAGGAAGTGTAGTTGGAAAAAAGATTGCAGGGGGCGGTATGGACAGGAAGGCAAAAGGATCACAATATATTAAGAACATAAAACGAGGGAAACTCCTCTAACTTGTAGTATCCCTATTGATTGTATTAAACCAAATCCACATATGGCTAAGAACAAGTCTTCCAGAATAACCAATGGATTACGGCTCCATCAGCAAGTGGGATGGTTTCACATCTCCTAAAATGATATGACTCAGCATCACTGCCAAGGACTTGGGAAGAATTTGCTCTAGGGTAAAAAACACCAAGCGCTACCCTCCCAACTTTGAACTAGCCTGTGCAAAGATTCCTAAAGAGACATGGTCCTCATTGGTGGGCACTACGTGCCAGCCGCTGAGGCAAGTCCTTGACAATTTCACCACTTAACTCTTCCTTCAACTGTAAACCTTCAGAAGTATAGGTGCTGGAGGCACCTCTACAAGGTGAGGAGACTGAAGACACACAAATAATAAGTGGCAGAGCTGGATCTGAACCAAGACCTGACACTAAAACCCATGCACTTCACCTCAGAGGTTTACTTTCTCCCTGTTCCACTTTCCATGAAGGGAAAAGCTCACAAGGGAGCACTTACCTCTTTGACCACCCTGTAGTTGTAGCTACTGGTGCTCTCATGCTTCTGGGACTTGTTGTTCCCCTCCTAGGAACCAAGATGAACATGAGTGCGGTTTGTACAACTCTTAGGTTCCTGTCTGTTTGTTAGCATTAGCATCACAATTTAGGAAAGAACAGGAGTTTTGCAGCGTTTTCTAGCCATCATGCGGGGTTTGTGCCTGTCATTCACTTGCTCACAACTCAGCTCCCCTCTGATGGGAGAGGATGCACATTATTGCACTGATGGGGGAGAAGATGATGGTCCAGGCATGGCTGGAGAACAGGTTCTTTCCCAAGTGTGTCTGCAAGGGACACCTGGAGCTAGTTCACTCAAAGTCTGTTCTACATGGGCCACGGTGGCACGAGAGATGACGCTGAACTTGTATTTGTAGCTCACTTCCTGGAAGAATGGCTGTCACCCTGTTAACAAGCAGACCTCTTGAGAATCAAGCCCATCCTATAATCTGCATTTTTATCTAAAACCAGAGGAGGACGTTTACTTGTTCTGAGGACCCCATCCATCTCCTCCTGCAGCGTAACTTGTGTGTCACCCACCTCCGTTTTCTTATGTTCATTTTCACCAGATGCACCGTCCATGGCCTCGTCGGGGCCCTGCCCTTTGTACACCCAAAGCTCTGACTTCTCCACGATGGATCGCAGTTGGTCCAAGTCTTGTTTGATCTGTTTGTAGTTGTCGACATCTTGGCTGGTAACAAGCAGTTGAACCTGAACGAATGCAATTCAATAGTGACTCACAACAGACTCTCAGACACAATGCCAACAACACACACACACACACACACACACACACACACGCGCGCACACACACACACACACAGCAACCCGACCTACCTGTTTGAAGGCCTGCAGGACCTCCTGCCTCTGACTGAAGTGCCGAAAGAGGAGCTGCAGGGCCCCTGACACCAGGGGTGGGTAGTCGTGCATCGTCAAATGCAGCAGGACCCGGAGGAAGGTTCTGCCGCCGTGGTCGTCCAGGTCCAGTGGCGTGTTCTCCTCACTGAGGGGAAAGGCCAAATGAGCCAAGACGCCCTCTCCCGTGTCCTTGGGCCCAGACACACCTCACCTAGTGAGATTCCTAACTCTGTATCCCCCCTCAGCCGACCTGGCTTTTCATTGCCTCATTTAACAACACACAACCTTATTTGCTCTTCAAATATATTCTGAGGTGAGGGGGCAGTTAAGCTGTCCCAACTGGGGACTTCCCTGGTGGTGCAGTGGTTAAGAATCCGCCTGTCAATGCAGGGGACATGGGTTCGATCCTTGGACCGGGAAGATCCCACATGCCGCGGAGCAACTAAGCCCGTGCACTGCAACTACTGAGCAATAGGTAACTCAACCAAGTGTGCATATCCTAAGAGTTATGCATAGAGGGTGTTTATACCAAGTTTGCCGGTGTTTGAGGCTTACAGGTATTTGAGTCTCAATGTCTCAATTTGAGTAACAATGTTTTGAGTCAACACTGAGCAATCTCATCTTTTAGAAAGGGGTTCATACCTTAATCTCATGTTAGGGACAATGAAAGAACAGTATAGGTGTCTGTGTCCTTTTCATCGTTGCTTGGCTTCTAAAGGGCTCGGGGGTGACTGCAGCCCATTAGCAGCAATGACCTTGCTACACTCACTCTGTTTCGAGCGCCCCCTTTCTTTCAACTCTATTTCCTCACCATTTAAAAAAGTTTTGTAATGTGTGTGCTTTGGGAAACCTCCGTCAATTCTTTCTGTTGTAAGCAGGAAACACACACACACATGAACCCAACTAAGATCACTCTGACTGAGTACTGAGAGTTATAAAGAGAGCAGTCAAACAGCCTAAACCCAGAGACTAAACGTTTCCTAGAACAGTAAAGGAGAAGCCTTTGAGAGCTAGAAAAGAGAGGCCTCCCCCATCTTAGAACCACCTACAAAACAGAAACTGAAAATATACTTTCCTTCCTCCAAAGATGCCTTCGGCTTGCTCTTCAATGTGTTCGAAATCAAGAGCACCTGAAAATCAGAGAACAGAACTTCAGGTGCAGGAAGGGGTGGAAACGTGCCGCTCGTGAACTCCCCCCAAGACAGGCTCGCCCCTGCCCCTCAGGCCTTGATAGGTGGGGTTATTCCTACCACCACCCTTCTCCTTATCCATCACCACTATTTCCTGGGCAGGAAAAAGCATCCACCATGAGTAAAAGTTGGTAGTGGACAGTAAATTTTCTTGGGAGAGTTTTGTTTTTGTTTTCTGGTATTTCACCATAACACTAGAACCCTCAGCTGTCTTATGACTAAGACACTCCAAGACGGAAGGAAGTAAGATCTATCCCAGAAGCCATCTGGGCCCTTTCAATTATTCCCCTGCCCCAAAAGGGTAACTCCCAGGGTCTCATTCTAAAATGCAGTCATCTTCAAAAACGTTCACATATTACCCTTGTTCTAGAACATACTCTTTGGACTTGCAGTTTTCATTAGACCCAGGTCCCATTTTATGGCGGAAACCCCATTCCGGCATCACTAACCTGGTACATTACTTGGTCCCTCTTGGCTGCTGGTTCCGGAGGATGTTTCTGAAGTCTGGGAATTGCTTTCATCAAACTCCCGCTTAAATATACACAGGAGGCAGGAGATCCTATAATCCAGCCTCACATTCAAAATAAACTAAAGATTCAAGTGGAAATGGAAACAGACTGGTTACATTAGCAGACCACCTGGAACATTCTGCCAAGCCACCGCGCTCTGGCTGGGCCTGGCGTCTGCTGCATCAATTACCTTAAACGCTACGTGAGCCAGACATTTGGCTTAGATTTCAAACAGTCACTTTAACAAAAGACTTCTAGGACTATATCAAGTTTGCCCACAGCACCTTAGCTTCTAGTGTAAACTCCAGCGTCCCGGCAATTAATTTAATGCTCAGGACAATAAATCACTCACTCTCCACTCCATCCTCTATAAAACATTGCTTTAGTTCAAGTACTGAATGCCAACTCTGGGCCTTAAGAAGGGTGAAGTTGGCTGCTTTTAAAAGAACTGACAGAGAAAAATGTGTTTTCAGTACTGAAAATTAGTTTGGTTCTTATTTTCTATTACTGATTGTTTTCTTTGATGTAGATACAATCCCTTGGGCTCCCTCTTCTTTCACTCCCTGTATTCCCTCCCAGTTCACTCCAACAGAAAGTCACTTTTTCCATGTTTGTGGCTGGAGCCAAAATGAAAGATCAAACATCTGGCACTGTTTAAGGGCCTTACCGACATGCTCCCTTCCGTGCTCTCCTTATCTCTGCCTGGCCCTCCTGGCGACCTTACCCAGTGCCAGGGCTGTCACCTCTCCTGGATTGAAACAGATCCTTGGCTTATCTTCCAAGCTCTCGGTCCACGTTTCCTACTGACTGCTGGACATCCCCTTTGGTGCTTTCCCAGAGTCTCAAACTCAGTATTGTACCAAACTAACAGTGTCCATTCTGCCTGGGTTCTCCCACCCTCAGTCAACCTCAGGACCATCAACTCTTCCCTCCTTGATACACACATCTCATCAGTGACTAAGCCCTGCTGGTTCTACCTCTGCCACTCTCCACGGATCTCTCTCCCGCCGTCGTTTACCCCCACTCACAGCCTCTATCTCCCTCCTCGGCCATTACGGAAACAAGTTTACCAGATCCACATCTCAAAGGTGCTTATTCTTAGGTTAGCTCCCTGCTTGAAAAAGTTCAAAGGCTCCCCACAGAGTAAAGTCCTAATACTTCAGGCACCCAGAGCTCCCTAGAGCATAGCGCAGTCCGCCTTTCCAACCTCATTTCTGATAACTCCCCTTCAGCACACTCCACGTCCCTGCCCAAGGAGAACAGCTTACGGACCCATGCGTCATGATGCCCTGGTTCAACCTGCTCCATCCACCCAAGAACGTCCCCTTGTTTCTATACATATCCCGTCCAGGCCTAGAGGCTCCAAGAAAATCTTACCTCCTCTGGTCCTTCCTAATTGGGACCACATGACCTACCCGTATCTCGGGACAACACTTTTCTCACGGTTTTATTTCCATGCACACACAGCTTCATCATACCTTATCTTCCTGTTAGACTATAAACCCCCTGTAGACATAGCCTGTGTCCAAATCATCTGTGCATTCCTCACAGAGCCCAGCAAAGTGCCTTGCATATGGTAAGGGATCAGTAAGTATTTGCTGAAAGAATGAATCCATCAACCAAATGTTCTCAGATTACTACAGTGAGTAGACCTCAAGATGTAACCAAGCTTCACACCGCATCGATTCTGACAAACATGCACGATATTCACATACTTGGGACCTGTAAGCCATGGCCTAAGAAAGCCTTGAAATCCTTCTCTATCTTTGGTCAGACATAAATTTAAGGAGTTTTCTTCTTTATTTAAATCACTCTTTATTGCCTTCAGTAATTATTCTGAGGAGTCCCAGGGATGTTTTCAAACCATTAGTTAACTGTGATTTCAGAATCGAAAAAAAATCCTCAAATCTGTAAACATTTATAGTTCTCTACTCCATGTTCCGGGGTTGAGATTAGACAGTGCGGGATGAAAGAGAAAGGTGATAACAGTATTCTTGTCATGAAGGAACAGCTGGTTTCGTTAATGAATAAAAAATTACCAAGGAGCAGGAAGAGGAAACGCACACTGTTGGCAGGCTGGGAGGTTCTCACATGGAAGATCACGTACGGCCTCTCCAGTAAACTGGCTCCCACCCCCTCTTGCCTAGGCCAGGACTTTGCTCCTACAATTATCCTCTCTCCCCTTCATCAGTAAGTCTTCCCTCTCTGCATGATCACTCCCATTCAGCATACAACCTTGCTGACATCTCCCAACTTAAATAGTACCAATAATCACCCTGCAGCCACCTTTCCACTTTTCTCTGTTCATCTTTACAGCAAATCCACCCAAGAGGTTGTATGTATTGACTCCCCACTTCATCTTCTCCCATTCTCTCTTGAACCTGACCTGTTCCCAGACTTGTCAAGTATGCTACCACCTCAGGTCTTGGCCTTTATTGTTCCCTCTTGGAGTCCCGGAGACTGTTTTCCTAGATACCCACATACTAGCTCCCTCACTGCTTTCAGGTCTCTGATCACGTAACCTTAATGGGGAGACCTTCTCTGACAACTCCATCAGAAACAGTACCCGTGGCCTTTACCCCCAATGGCCTCCAAACCATCTTGACTCTCTTTTATAGTTTAACATCTCTGCCTCCTATCAAAATGTAAGCAGGAATGATTCTGTTCATTGCAGGATCTTCAGTGCTTAAAAGTACTCGGCATGCTCTGACAAGTACAGGCTTCTGGTAACGGACTATACTGCTGGACTGAATGAACAAGCATTTTCAGAACTCTAATGGAAAACTGATGAACTCATAAAAGTGCTAACAAAAGATCAAGATAAAAAAAAAGCTAATTACATGGGATTGAGTGAACTGATGAGGATGATTATAATTTTTGTGACTTTTTGTTTGAATTAAAAAAAAAAATCCCACAAGGACTCAGAGGCAAAAAATATACAAATCAATTTTCACTGCAAAGTAGTGTTACGGTGGAGGATTACTGGACTGAATGTCAATATTATGACATAGTACGAGTGTGTTTCATGTTTGGTAATTGCAATCATTGTTGCTTTTGTTGTGATCATCCACTTACAATGCTTGCTGTTAATTTATTTATCTCTTGTAAAAATAAAATACAGTGTGTGTGTGTGAAAAAAAGACTAAATGAGATAATGCATATGAAAAAAAAGTATTAGAAACAAATATGCTTTATTCTCATTGTTAACTGAAATGGTAGATGATGTTTAAATGGTATAATTATAATTAATTTGTAATGTGGTACTCAAAATTTAGACAAATATAACCCTCTCACAGTAACACTGTTAGAGGGAAAAGAAAAAAAAACTACTCGGCATGGAATCAGTCTCTATAAATGTCTGTTGAATGAATGAATGAATGAATAAGGGAGGGAGGAAGGGAAGGATTATGGGAGGAGTTACAAACTTAATGGAACCTTGAATGAGTTATGAACAAAAAACAGGGAATGTATAGAAGCGTAAGTGAGTTAATTCTAAGTGGGTGAAGACAGAGACCAATGACTAGGGAAACGTAAGGTAACTGCAGAAAGTGTGGCATGGTTGGAGGAACAGGGCATGCTGGGGAGGGACAGGAGATGACAGCACAGGGAGCAGAGGGCCAATTCAGAAACAGCACTTGAGGCTGAGCTAAGACTCTACCTCCACTCTCTTCCCAGAAAGCCTAGGGCTCCATAAAAGCAGGGACACTGGATGCAGATGGTCCCCTGGGAAGCACACTCCCGCTCACCCTGCACCCGCCCCGGCCCACGGTTACCTGGAGTATTTCAATGATCTTCAACTTGGTGTCCATCACCATGATGTCCTCCTTCTCCGGCTCTGCTTGCTTCACGTTGCCCTCAGGGGCGGCGGCCGTGGGAGTCATGGGCAGGAAGCCTCCTCCCCGGAGCACCACCTGGGTCATCAGCTCGCCAACCCCATGGATGGACCGCATCACGTTACTACCTAAGAAGGGCCAGGACAAACTTTGGTCATGACATCCCTGGTGTGCGCTCTGGGCACCTGGCCAGGGGCAGAGGCTCTTCGGGACAAATCACTTAACATGTGTCTATTCCAATATACTCTAAGAGCCTGGGAACCTGAAACGGTTAACAACCATCAGAAATGCAGGGCTTCAAGGAGTAGGGGAAAGAGTATGGAGCATTTATGTATGTTAATTCACCTGCCAAATTTTATTGGCCACCTACTACATGCTTGTTGCTGTGCACAGAACTAGGGATGCAGGAGCTAACAAGACACACATCTGGTGCCGCTACCGAAAGCCACTTGATCTTGAATACATTATGCTACCTCTGAGGGTCAGTTTCTTCCACTATAAAATGAGAATAACGGAGCCCAACTGACAGAGATTAAGTGGCAAAATGTATGCAAATGACTGAGCAAGCACAGCCCCCAACAGATAGTAGGACGTAAGTAAACGTACTTTTTCTATTCTAGCTGTAGAGACCAGTTAAACAATAATCCACACATGAGTACCTAGTGTGTGTCTACTACGACCCTAAAACAGAGGGGGAAAAAAAACATATAAAGGCAGATTTTCCTATTTACAAATTGGAAATAGGATACCCAGACACAGTCTGGATTTCACGTACTCATATACTAATATAAACATCTGAGGACCTCATGACACATCAAGAACAATGACATGTATTTTTAAGACATAAGCATTAGGCAAGCGTTGGGCAACTTTCAAATGTTGCAGTGAAATGTACAGACTCATACATATAACTATAAAAATACAATAAAGTGTTAATAATCACTGACTCTAAGTCGTGGGTCTACAGGTGTCCACTGTACTATTCTTGCCGCCTTTATTTATATCTGAAAATGTTCATAATGAAAAGTTAAGAAAAGGACAAAGAAAGGACGCGTCATCACACAGTAGGTATGAGAAGAGCAGAAGGAGAGGCCGGGCAAGCGAGTCCCGACCTATGGGTGCCATGAGACCTCCCTCCTCAGCTTCTCCATGTTATTCTCACCTTTATTCTCCTCTCCCTTTGCCATCTTGCTGATGGGGAAGATTGTGGTCACGTGCACACAGTCCAATATGGCCAGGAGGATTTTGGTTAATCGCAGGAGGTCAGAGAAGTTGTAGAAACCAAAGTATATGAGATTCCTAGCTAAGTTTACAACCTATTGTATTTAAAAAAGAGAGAGAGGAGGAATTAAATAAACAGTATCCTTCACTTGCGTTTTAGGTTGACTATTTTATATATGACTGACTCTGACCTTCTTTACAGTAAGAGAAGGTATGTATTTTACTTGCAGTTTCTGACCAAATTTCATTTTGTTTCATAAGGAGAAAAAATAAGAAACAAAACCCTGCAAAGCTACTGATCTGCTCTGATGACTGGTTAATGAGAGACTGACCTCATCATTGGCTCTGTGCAGCTTCCCAGAGATAATACGGGGCAAGCCAAGGCATACAAATCAACGATCCAGACAACACAGCCGTCCCTGGAAACCTGATTCCTCAAAAGGCAAAGTGTCTCAAAGAGAAACACTCAGCTCAGAGGTGAGAAGGATTTATGTCCCTCAAATGATTCATCTGTGACAGATCCCGAGCACAGACTGTTTCTTTCCTGTCACTTTTAATATAATGTACAGATTATACATAACGTTCTATCCTTTTTACAGGATTCAGTTCACCAGATGTATTTCTTCCAGGAGCATGACTGCCTTAAGGCAAGTAACTGGTATTCGTTCTATTTCACTCTGCAACAGAACTGAGCTGAATTCCTTTTTATTACAAAACCAGAGTATCATGATAAAAAAAAAAACCACCACCTATTTTCTATTTACCCCATAGAACAATGCTCAACACGAAGCAGACAAAACACACGATCACCGCACCGTGAGTTACCTCAAATGTAAGTTTATTTTTCTCCTTATCAGAGAAAGGGAACCTCTGACACACCACATCTCTTAAATACTCCTCCACAAATTCCATGGTCTGAGCAAACCTCTCCTTAATTTCATCTTTGGAAGTACCACTACTATCATAGCTAAAAGGAAAGGAGAAAGAAATCAAATGTCAAGTTCTGACCAGCGAGGCCTTCCCTGTTTGCTGAGCCCCCGAAGCTAACACCATCCACCCCAACGCTTCCCATCCTCCTGCCCCTACTTTACGTTTCCCTCCTCAGCACCCACCACACCAAGGTATACATTTTAGTCCTTTATCTTGGTTACTGTCTGTCTTGCCCCACTAGTGTACACACAGTTTTCTTGTTTGTTGCCAGATAGATTCCTTGAGCCTGGCATGCGGGAGACACTTAAACATTTGTTGAATAAAAGAGATATAAAAGGACAATCATGCCATCTTTTACATTCTTGAGGAAACAAATAACATTTGCCACCCTTAATTATATCTTAAGCTTAAAGAAAAAATGACTTATCTTTCCTCTCTGATTTAACCAGACTTATTAACCTGACCATAAGTGGTTTGTTTGTCTTCGGCTACATAGAACACTATAACTAAGAAGTTTTAAAGCAACGTGGATGAGGTCTTAACAGGGTGAAGGAGCCAGGCTCACTCATCAATGGCGATCTCGGAGGGAATCTCGGACCAGAGGCGGGCGTATTTCACGGGAGTGACTTGCTCCTGTGGGTCTCGGTCCACATGCATGTGGAGCATGAGACGGCAGAAGGACGCCCGCAGGTCATAGGGCAGGTTCTCATCAGACATGCAGCGGAGAATGAGATCCACGTCCAGCTGGCCTGAGATTTCGTTGATGGCGAGGTACTGGCGGTCCAGGCACATCCTCGCAAAGAGGTTCAGCTGGTACCTGGAGAAGAGGAAAGTTACAAAGGTCTCACTCTCATGGAAACACACAGCAGGAGAGTCGCGGGGGGCCCCAACTCTCATAGGAGTGACAGGTGGCCACGGGAACTTACACATCAACACTCTTCACTTGCTTGTGTATCCAAACTCTGGCTTCTGTACCAAGCGGAAAAAGGAACAGTTCAAGCCATGCCAACAGTCACATGTGCCTACCCTGCTGTGTGGGAATAATTACATGGCTAGTTGATGCCGTTTCGCCCTTGTTTATTTTATAAAATGGGGGGGGGAGCATTAGGCTGCAAACGGTTGCCTGTTTCTTTAGTTCTGCTTTTATGCAGCACATGAAAGACCGCATAGGAAATGGTAAAGGTTTCAGACCCTTACTGAGTCTGCTTAGAAATTTTATGATACTTTCAGGGTCTTATCCCATAGAGCTCTCCCCTTTGACTTTTACACACATGTGAATAACATGGTAGAAGAAATAGGGGGCTCCTCAAAATGTTACAGTTTCTTCCTCACCTAATTACACATGATCTCTGTTAACTTCCAAATCTGACCACTGAAACACTCTTCCTCATTCACTGTCAGCAGAAGACATACCAAACATTAAAAGAGTAACCATTCCCATAATGTGAAATAAGAAAGCCATAAGGTTCCACAGTGGCAAATTCCAGCTTCTGACTTTAAAACCCTACTTATTACCAATAATCATGAGTTGGAAATATTCTCAACCGCACTAGATATCAGTAAAATGAGGATTAACCTATGTTCTATTTCATGCTCGTAAGATTAACAAAAATTTAAAAAGCATCACAGTATTCAGAGATAGCAAAGACAAAGGGAAACAAAAGTTCTCTTTTGGTGGGAATGTACACCAAAATAGCCAATTTAGGATTGGTTGGTCAGTTTAAAATATGCATACCCCCAATCTCGTAATTCCCTGGTATAGAATGGAAACTCCTACACATGTGCACAAATTTGAACAAGGATATTTCCCGACATGAAAAACTAAATTGTGGCATACACTGAATATCAAAGAGCAATGAAAATGTGGCACGGTAATAAAATGGAAGAGCATTCAGCAGTCAACATGAAAGAAACGGACCTACCACCATTAGCATGAATCCACTTCAGAAACAATATGAAAAAATAAGGCAGATTCCAGAACGGAACTCAGACTCTGAAACCATTTATATAAAATTTTAAGAATCAGCAAAATACTATGTATTATTTATGAATGTACAGAAATGTAAACTATAAACACACAAAGAGTGTGGAAGGTCACACACCATCTGCATGAATGGAGAGAAAGAATACAGGAGGTAACAAAGGGCATTGTAATTGCAAAGTTTTATTTATTTCTATTAAAAAATGCTGTAAGCACTTCCTCATCTTTCCTTCCCTCTTCTTTTATTTTAAAAGTATTTATTGAGTCAGCAGATCTCAGAGCTGGGACCGAGGTGACGCTGGGATGGAGGAGGTGACCGGCAGCGATGCAGACTGAGCAACACAGCGGGGACAGTGCCAGCCAGGTTCTCGCTGTCAGAGGAACGAGTTATGAATACAAAAGGGTGAAGGCTAGAATAACGCTACAGTGTTGGAACAGAATTGGAAGTACTGATGTGAACTCATGATTTTTATTACATTTATATAGGTCGATATAGAAATAGATATGTGTGTGTCTACGTGGACAAACAGATGTGTGTACAGACACACACATTTCCTAGCTCTGTCTGGAAAGTTCTATGACATTGTAACTATTGTCTCTATTTTACAGATAAAGAAACTAGGACGTAAAGAGGTGAATAACTTGACCAAAGTCAAAAAGCTACTATGTAGAGAGGTGACCCCGCAGCCTGACTCTTAACTACTACAAAATATATCCGTGTCGTGTGCCGTGCTATGTAGGGATCAACTGTAACTGGGGGCTGATGCAAACACTCAGCCTTCTTGTGACAGAGCCACACCCAGATAGCAACGTCCTATCTAAGTATCAATGAAACCTTACACTCTACAAACTCCTGAAGTACACATCCGTCTTTCTGACGGACGATCTCATCAGAGGACACCCATGCCGCCCTCGCACCTGTAGTAGCTGAGGACGTCTCGGTCTTCTTTCTGCCCCTCCTTAGCATCCTGCGCCAGTTCCCTCACACTCTTACTGCGAACCTCTTTGGTGCTGTCCCTCCAAAACAGCCACACCTCTTCCTCATCCTCTCCTGCCTCCAGAGCGTTCTCTCCAGTAGAAACACCTTCAAATTCGAAACGAGAGAGTACCAACCTGGAAAATAAGAGGAGGGGGGACACTCATTATGTCTGAAATCCTTGCTCATCACGGATCAACTGTATTAATGCGTTGAACTCTAGCTGCACTTTCAGCACAAAGACACACACAGAAAGCCACTTTACTTCTCCCACCGGCAGAATCACAAAGAACCAAACATTAACGTCTCCATACACTTTAGCCCAGGGGTTCTCCGCCAGGGTGACTGTGTCTCCCAGGGGACATTTAGCAATGTCTGGAGACATTTTTGGTTGTCCCAACCAAATGGGAGGGGTACTGTTGGCACCTAGCAGGTAGAAGCAGGGAGGCTGCTACACATCCTACAATGCAGAGGACAGAACCCACAGCAAAGAACTACGTGGTCCCGAACATCAAAAGGCCAAGGATGAGAAAGTCGGAATTAGCCCAAGCCCAAAATTAAGCTATGCATGAGAAACAAAAAAAAATCGCTAGTTTAGAGCATAATTTAGTGTTTTTTAAATAAACTTCTTTTAAACATTGTTTTTAACATTTAAATATTACTGGCACTATGCTTCTCAGGAAAACTGCTCCCCTGCTAAAAATGAATTGCTACTATTACCAAAACTTCTGTGGACCCATGAACCCTTTTTGAACAGTGATGCGTTAACAAGCTCTTCCCTACAATGACTTAATATCAATAATGAATTACCTCCTTTAAAACTTAAAACGGATGATCATAATTAGAGAATTTTAAACTCTTAAAATGAAACCAAGGGTGTGTAAAACGTTCCCTGGTGAGCTCACATTACTGTCAAAGTAGGTGACATCACCATGCAGAGGAGCCCACACCAAAAGCAAACTTGAAAATTCCTCTGATCGAGACCTTTGCAAGAGGACGATCAATAGCCAGCCAACCTGGCTTCAGAAATCAGGGAGCTGGGTTTCATCACCTATGAGCACAGACATCCACTGAGCCACACATTCTCCATCTAAATCCCGTCCTCATCTTTCTTTACCTTAAACCCGCACGTCTCACTCACTTGGTCTCAATCAGAATGTCAGCGTTGGTTGGATTCAGCACAGCTTTACATATCAGTTCCTGGGTCACCGGAATGGATTTGTTCATGGACACGCAGAGATCAGAGAGGTAATCTAAGAATCTATCGAGAAAGAGAAACCAAATTAAACAGTTTCTGTACACAGAGCAGGGGCTGGGCTCTGGGAGCCTGGCTCTCCCTCAAGAGGACTGACCCAGCCTACCTTTAACACAAGTCAGAGACGCTTTGGGTTTTAGTGTCAGCATCCATGGAAC